>NC_083362.1:23649117-23955147 GCF_030254825.1 Meriones unguiculatus | reverse complement strand
TGATGGAGATACCTGCAGATGATCTGTTGTTGTGCAGGATTGTTTTGGAGATTCTGGGTTTTTTGTTTCTCCATATGAAGCTGAGAATCTTTTTTTCAAGGTCTGTAAAGAATTGAGTTGATATGTTGATGGGAATTGCATTGAATCTGTAGAATGCCTTTGGCAGGATGGCCATTTTCACAATGTTAATCCTACCAATCCATGAGCATGGGAGATCTTTCCATCTTCTGATATCTTCTTCAATTTCTTTCTTCAGAGACTTGAAGTTTTTCTCAAACAGGTCTTTCACTTGCTTGGTTAGTGTCACCCCAAGGTACTTTATGTTATTATTGGCTATTGTGAAGGGTCTTGTTTCCCTAATTTCTTTCTCGGCCCTTTTGTCTTTGGTATACAGGAGGTCTTCTGATTTTTTTGAGTTGATTTTGTATCCTGCCACATTCCTGAAGGTGTTTATCAGCTAGAGGAGTTCTCTGGTTGAATTTTTGGGGTTGCTCACGTATACTATCATATCATCTGCAAATAGTGACACTTTGTCCTCTTCCTTTCTGATTTGTATCCCCTTGATCTCCTTTAGTTGTCTTATTGCTCTGGCTAGGACTTCAAGTACTATGTTGAAGAGGTATAGAGAGAGTGGGCAGCCTTGTCTTGTCTCTGATTTCAGTGGGATTGATTTAAGTTTCTCTCCATTGAGTTTGATGTTGGCTATAGGCTTGCTGTATATTGCCTTTACTATGTTTAGATATGTGCCTTGCATCCCTGATCTCTCCAAGACTTTAAACATGAATGGGTGTTGGACTTTGTCAAATGCTTTTTCAGCATCTAAGGAGATGATCATGTGGTTTTTCTCCTTCAGTTTGTTTATGTGGTGGATTACATTGATGGATTTCCATATGTTGAACCTCCCTTGCATGCCTGGGATGAAGCCTACTTGGTCATGGTGGATGATATCTTTGATTTTTTCTTGGATTCAGTTTGCAAGTATTTTATTGAGTATTTTTGCATAAATGTTCATAAGAGAGATAGGTCTGAAGTTTTCTTTTTTTGTTGAATCTTTGTGTGGTTTAGGTATCAAGGTGACTGTTGCTTCATAGAATGAGTTTGGTAATGTACCTTCTGTTTCTATTTTGTGGAATAGTTTGAGGAGAATTGGTGTTAGCACTTCTTTGCAGGTCTGGTAGAATTCAGTGCTAAAACCATCTGGCCCAGGGCTTTTTTTGGAGGGGAGACTATGAATGACTGCTTCAATTTCCTTGGTGGATATAGGACTATTCAGTCTTTCTACCTGATCTTGACTTAATGTTGGAAGATGGAATCAATCAAGAAAATTGTCCATTTCATTTAGGTTTTCAAATTTTGTGGCATATAGACTTTTGAAGTAAGTCCTAATTATTGTTTGAATTTCCTCAGTGTCTGCAGTTATGTCCCCCTTGTCATTTCTGATTTTGCTGATTTGGATAGATTTTCTCTGCTTTTTAGTTAGTTTGGCTAAGGGTTTGTCTATCTTGTTGATTTTCTCAAAGAACCAGCTTTTTGTTTCATTGATTTTTTGAATAGTTTTATTTGTTTCTAATTGATTGATTTCAGGCCTTAGTTAGATTATTTCCAGCAGTCTGCTCCTCTTGGGTGTATCTGCTTCTTTTTTTTCTAGGGTTTTCAGTTGGGCCATTAAGTTGTTTGTATGTGATGTTATGAATTTCTTCTTGCAGGCACTTAGTGCTATAAATTTTCATCTGAGCACTGCTTTTAATGTGTCCCATAAATTTGCGTATGTTGTGCCTTCATTTTCATTGAATTCTAGGAAGTCTTTAATTTCTTTCTTTATTTCTTCCTTAACCCAGCTGTCATTGAGTAACAAGTTGTTCAGTTTCCATGTGTGTGTAGGCTGTTTGTTATTTCTGTTGTCGTCGATGTCCAGCTTTAGTCCATGGTGGTCAGATAGAATACAAGGGATTATTTCAATCTTTTTGTGTTTGTTGAGGCTTGCTTTATGACCAACTGTATAGTCTATTTTGGAGAAGGTTCCATGCGGTGCTGAAAAGAAGGTGTACTCTTTTGAGTTTGGGTGAAAAGATCTGTAGACGTCTATTAGGTCCATTTGATTTAGGGATTCTGTGAGTGCTTTTATTTCCCTATTTGTTTTCTGTTTAGTTGATCTGTCCCTTGGTGAGAGTGGAGTGTTGAAGTCTCCCACTATTAAGATATTAGGATCAATGTGTGATTTAAGCTTTAATAATGTTTCATTCACGAATGTAGGTGCTCTTGTATTTGGGGCATAGATATTCAAAATTGTGATGTCCTCTTGGTGGATTTTTCCATTGATGAGAATATAGTGGCCCTCCTTATCTTTTTTGATTAACCTGGGTTGAAAGTCTATTTTATTAGATATTAGGATGGCTACTCCAGCTTGTTTTCTGGAACCATTTGCTAAAAAAACATTTTTCCAGCCCTTTACTCTGAGGTAGTATTTATCTTTGTTGCATAGGTATGTTTCTTGGATGCAACAGAATGTTGAACCCTGTTTCCACAACCATTCTGTTACTCTGTGTCTTTTTATTGGGGAGTTGAGTCCATTGATGTTGATAGATACTAGTGACCAACAATTGTTACTTACTTTTGATGTGGGGTTGGTGGTGTCACAGAGTTTCATTGCTTGTATTATTTTGTTTTTTTTGTTGTTGTTGTGTAGTTATCTATTTCCTCTGTTTCCTTAGATGTAGTTATTTTCTTTGGTTTGGAGTTTTCCTTCTAGAGCTGGGTTACTATGTAGATATTGTTTAAATTTGGTTTTGTCATGGAATATTTTGAATTCTCTGTCTATGTTGACTGAAAGTTTTGCTGGGTATAGAAGTCTCGGTTGGAATCTGTGGTCCCTTAAGGATGCAATAATTTCTGTCCAGGCCCTTTTGGCTTTCATAGTTTCTGTTGAGAAATCTGGTGTGATTCTGATAGGTCTACCTTCATATGTTACTTAGCCTTTTTCCCTTGCTGCTTTTAGAATTTTTTCTTTTTTCTGTAGGTTCAGTGTTTTGACTATGATGTGACGTGAAGAATTTCTTTTCTGGTCCAGTCTACTTGGAGTTCTGTAGGCTTCTTGTATGTTTATGGACATCTCTTTCTTTAAGTTGGGAAAATTTTCTTGAAAATATTTTCCGGCCTTTTGAGCCTGATGTCTTCTTTTTCTTCTACTCCTATTATTCTTAGATTTTGTCTTTTCATGGTGTTCTTGATTTCTTGAATGTTTTGTGTTTGGAACTTTTCTGATTTCAATTTTTCTTTGAGAGACATATCAATTTCTGCAAGTGTATCTTCGGCTCCTGAGATTCTTTCTTCCATCTCTTGTATTCTGTTGGTGATGCTTACCTTTGTAGTTCCTGGTCTTTTCTCTATATTCTCCAGCTCCAGGTTTTTCTCTATTTGTGTTTTCTTTATTGATTCTAATTCTGTTTTCATGTCTTGCACCATTTCCTTTATCTCTTTGAATGTGGAGTCCTGCTTTTCAATGACAGCTTCTATTTTTTTGTCCGTTTCCTCTCTAGATATCATTAATTGTGCCTCTACTTCTTTGGCTATAATTGCCTGTATTTCTATGAGAGCTTTGTTTATTTCTTCTTTATTTGCCTTCATTTGTGTGGACATTTCTTTGAGAGCTTTGTTCATTTCTTCTTTGTTTGGGTCAATTTTCGTGGTCATTTCTCTGAGAGCTCTATTTGTTTCCTCTTTGTTCGTCTGGATTTCTTTGGCTATTTCTCTGAGGGCTTTGTTCATTTCATCTTTATGTGCCTCTAATAGCTGGAGAAACATAGTTTTGAGGTTGTTTTCTTGTATATCTAGTGAACTGAAGTATCCATTCATTTGTGGGGTTGCTGGTGAGGTCATTATGTCCTGATTTTTGTTGGGTGTGTTCTTACATCTGCCTCTAGCCATCTGGTTATTTATACCCCTCACTGTTTGTTCCTCGAGTTTGTAGTTCGGGCTATGATCGTCTCTTTCTGTTTTCTGGACTGTTTTTTCAGGAAGATGAGAGAGGTTCACTGGTTTGGGAGTGTTTGTTCATTGTGCTTTCAGTTTTGCCTAAGTAAGGAATGTGATGCTGGCGCTATTCACATGTGCTTTTAGCGGGCACAGTGTGCATGTGCGGATTCTCTGACTATTTCAGTTGCCTGCAGACCACTATTATACAGATCTCTCTAGGATCCAGGGATTGTTTGCCTGGATTACACTGGTGGACCCACAAGGCAGAGGCTTCAATGTTGGGGTCACTATCCCAAGAATCCCTATGATGTCCACACTAGGGGTGTGGGTAGCAGGGATCTCGTCTAGTTGTTTCTGTGGATAGGCCCTGGGTCTGGGGCAAACTCCCCCTAGAAGGCTCACTCACTCCCTTGCAGGACCAGTTGGAACGCACAGGGGTTCCCCTTGTTCTCTACTCTCTGATTTGGTCCTGCTGCGGGAAAATGCGTGGGTTGGCTAACAGTCAGCTCTGTGGCACTGTGGCAGCAGGAATCGGTATCCACCTTTTCTGTGTGCTGTATCTCTGTCCTTTTCCTCTGCCAGGATGGGTTATGTTGACTGATCCTGGTGTAGCGCGGGAAAGAGTTAGGTTGAGTGTTCTGACCCAGATCCCGGGCCCAGATCTCTCTGCCAGACGCAGCCTGGCGGTAGAACCTATGTTTGCTGATCCCAAGAGAGTACCAGGTAGGGTTGAGTGTCCTTAGGTCCAGAGCTTGTGTTTCTCTGCCAGGGGCCACTGGGTGAGCTGGAGAGAGGGTGCTGTGTCCTGTGGCAGGCTGCCTCTCTGTCCTTCCCCTCTGACTTTCCCCTCTGCTAGGGCAAGCTTATGTTGGTGCTCTCAGGGGAGTGCCAGAAGGGGTTGGGACTTCTCAGTCCCAATCCTGAGCAGGGGTTTCTCTGCCAGGGGTTGGGGGGGTGCCGGTATTAGGACTTGGTGCTAGACCTTATTGCACTGGACCCAGGAGAGTCTCAGGATGTGTTGAATGACCACAGTCCCAGATCCCGAGCTGAAGTTTGTTTGCTAGGAGCCGCTGGCAGCACTGGAGTTCCTGCACTGTGAAGCCGCTGTGTGCCTCTCTAATCCTTCTGCTCCTCCGAGGCAGGGTTATGGTGGCGTTTGGGGGAGTGACAGAAAGGATTAGGTTTTCTCAGCCCCAATCTCGGGTTGGGGTACAGACAATGTGGTCTGTGGCAGATTCTGCTGGACGCCTCCTGCCTCCTCCAAAGAGGGAGTAGGGATTTTGCGCTGGGCGTGCAGCCGCTCTCTGTGCATGGCGGGAGCTCAGTTGTGATGGAAGCAGGTACCTGAGGTCAGCGAGACCTTCCAGGAAAAGACTGGGTGACCTGTGATCAGTCTTGCAACTTTCCTTCCCCTTGGGGTTTTCTTGAGACTGGGACTCTCAGTCTCTGGCACCTTTGTGCCCACCAATCAGCCTGGGAAAGTGATCAGGACACGCAGGCGTGTGGCTCTGGCCTGAGACCCAGTGCCTGAGTTACCCCGGTTCTGGCTGGGCGACCAGAGAGTGGACCCTACTGATTTCCACGCCGTGGGAGCCTCCCCTCACCTGGGAAACAAGATCGCTGTAGTTTTAGGGCCTAGATTTCAGTCTCCTGGTCGCTGCATGGAGAGTGTTGTCCCGCTTCTCAGACACAGTGTTCTCCCGGCACTGCCATCTTCCCCCCCCCCCCCCGTTTCTTTAATTCCTGTTTTGTTGACCTGTCCTTTGTTGAGAGTAGGGTGTTGAAGTCTCCCACTATTAATGTGTTGGGATCTATGTGTGGTATCAATTTTATTAATATTTCTTTTACGAAATGGGAGCTTTCGTATTTGGGGCATAGATGTTCAGAACTGTGATGTCTTCTTCATGGAAGTTTTCTTTGATGAGTATGAAATGACCTTCCCCATCTCTTGATTAATTTTAGTTGAAAATCTATTTTATTAGACATTAGAATGGCTACTCCTGCTTGCTTCTTTGGTACATTTGCTTGGAAAACCATCTTCCAGCCCTTTACTGCCAGATAGTATATATCTTTATGACTTAGGTGGTTTTTTTGTTTGTTTGTTTGTTTGTTGTTGTTTTTTTATGCAGCATTGTTGGGTCTTGTTTTTTGTATCCATTCTGTCAGTCTGGGTCTTTTATTGGAGAGTTGAGTCCATTCATTTTGATGGAAATTAATGACCAGTGGCTGTTGATACTTTGATTTTGCTGTTGGTTGTGGTAGTGTGTTTGTTGTAAGCTTGGCTACTTTTAGTTTTGCTGTAGCAAGGTTATTTATTTCCTGTGTTCTCCTGAATGTAGTTATCTTTCTTGGGTTGTAGTTTTCCTTCTAATATCTTCTGTAATGCTGAATTTGTGGGTATTTTAAATTTGTTTCTGTCATTGTATATCTTGTTTTCTTCATTTATGATGACTGAAAATTTTGCTGGGTATAGTAGACTGGGCTGACATCCGTATTCTCCTATAATCTGCATGATATCCATCTAGGGCCTTCTGGCTTTCATAGTCTCTCCTGAGAAATCAGGTGTGATTCTGATGGGTTTGCCATTATATGTTACTTAGCTTTTTCCCTTGCAGCTTTTAGTATTTTTTCTTTGTTCTGTATACTTACTGTTTTGATTATTATGTGGCAGAAGGATTTTCTTTTCTGGTCTAATTTATTAGGTGTTCTGTAGGCCTCTTGTATTCTTACAGGCCTCTGCTTTAAGTTTGAGAAATTTTCTTTCATGATTTTGTTGAAAATATTTTCTGGGCCTTGGAGGAGGCAATCTTCTTTTTCCTCTATTCCTATTATTCTTAGTTTTTATCATTTAATGTGGTCTTGGATTTCTTGGATGTTCTGTGTCAGGAATATTTAGATTTAAGATTTTCTTTGACTGATACATTGATTTCTTCCATTGTATTCTCCTTATCTGAGATTCTTTCTTCCATCTCTTGTAGTCTATTGGTTATGCTTACCTCTGTAAACCCTATTTTCTTCCCTAAGTTCTTCCTCTCCATGATTTCCTCTGTGTCTCCTTTAATTTTTCCAATTCTATCTTCAGATCTTGAGCCATTTTATTGATTTCCTTCACATGTCTGACTGTATTTTCCTGTTTTTTTCTTCAATCCTTCAGCTGTTTGTTTGAACATTCTTCTGTTTCTTTTATTTCGTTCAGTGATTTAATTATTTCCTCTCTAAAGTCTACAAACTGTTAGTCTGCATCTTCCCATATTTCTTTACAGAGGGCCATAATGTGTTTGTCTTTATCTTCCTCTATTTCTTTATGCATTTTATTTATTTCTCTGTTGTCCTCTTCATAACCATGGATGTAAGGCCATCTCCTTGAATTTCATTTATTCTGCAGTGTCCAGGGCTGAAGATTTCATATTGCTCTATCTTTTGTTGGTTGAGCTTTTACACTGGCCTCTACCCATTGGTCTACCTTAGGTATTGACTGTTAGTTCTGGTACTTCTTGCAGTCCTGAGGTAGAGAGAATCCTTTTGGCAGGAAGATGTTTTTTCCTGAAGAAGGCCTCCTCAGCTTTTTGGGTATGGTCACTGAATGGCCCGTGTTTCTCGGGAATCACTGTAGCTCACTTCAGACGGGTAGACCTGAATGGTAACAGTAGTCTTTGTTAGTCAGGAGGGCTCTCCTCTTACCTGGAGAAGTCCTGGAGACAGCTGCCCTACCTCTGGGTTTCTTGCTTTAAATTTAGTGAGCTGCTTCTGCTGTTCTTACACTGTTTTCTACGCACAGTCCTCTTGAAGAACCTGGGAACCCAGCAATTTGGTCAGTTTAGTTAGGGATAACTCTTTACACCTTGGAGCAGTATCTGGGAGCTGATCTCGGGGATTCCAGGCTTCTGTAGGTCTGAGGTTGGAGCTCTATGTCCATTACCCAAGTGGTAATCAGTGGCAGGTGAGCACAGCTCTCATGCATACAGCAGGAGGCTAGAGCCTGGAGCTTGCGGGAACCCAGAAACTTTTCCGGAGCTGGGTGTCCTGAAGTTATACCTGATGTTTCCCCCATCATGGGGTTTCTTTCTTCCAGGGAGACCCAGTCTGTGGTGTTTTGGGGTCTACAGTTCTGTCTATGGTGGTGTGTAGAGCATGCAGGAACAGGAGAGTGGTGGCTCCAAGCTGGAGACTAGGTGCCTTAGAGAACCTGAAAACTTTTCTAGAGAACCTTTTCTTGGGGGTTGGGGGTCCCAGCCAAGAGCTCCGAATTTGGACCTGCTATTTCCCTCACTGTGGGGTTTCCTCCCAACAGGGAAACCCAGTCTTTGGTGCTCTGAGGCCCGCAGTTCTGTCTGGGAAGGTGAGTCAGGAGTGCAGGAGGTCTCTGGGGTGACAGCTGAGCATCTGCTGGACCCTGGGACCTTTTCCAGGGTTTGACTGGGTGACCTGAGGTCGATCCTGATTGCTTCCTTCACCATGGAGTTTTCTCTTGACTGGAAATCCCAGCCTTAGGTGTTTGGGTACTCACAGTTCAGCCTGGGAAGATGATTAAAACATGCAGGCGTGTGGCTCTTGGCTGGCAATTGAGTGCCTGCAGGAACCGGGAACTCTTCTGGGTTTTAGCTGGGTGATCTGAACCGGATTGATTCTTACAATGTGGGGTTTCCTCTTACCTGGGAAACATAATTGCTGGTGTTTTAGGGCCCAGAGTTCGGTCTGTTGGTTGCTGTGCCATCACTGCTGTCCTGCTCCTCAGACATAGTGTCCTCCTGGCTCCACCATCTTGGATCTCCCCCAAGTGGTACATTCTTAAATGTGCATTGTGTTTTTATACTGTAGTAAGTCTGGGAAAAAGAAATTATTTCAATAAACATATCTGTGGGTCTTATGGATACCTTGATATATATATCAAGAACCTGGGAACCCAGCAATTTGGTCAGTTTAGTTAGGGATAACTCTTTACACCTTGGAGCAGTATCTGGGAGTATATATATATATATATATATATATATATATATATATATATATACACACACACACATTAACACTTTAAATGATGGTATTAAAATTGTATTTAATCTCACCTTCACAGGTTAGGCGTATTGGGAAACCTCACAGCTCCATGCAATGAGTACTGTGGCTGTACAAGTGCTGCCCATACTACTATATGTGGAAGAGATGATACTGAATATTTCTCTCCCTGCTTTGCAGGCTGCAAAATTGTTAAAGACATACTCGAAGAAAAGGTAAATTTTATGTTTCTTCCTCTCCACTGACATGGTCAGTTTGTAGACAGTGATTAGATTTACTCCTAGCTCTCTAAGATTTTGCTTTTATTTTTTCTCAGTGTTAATTTTAACAGCATGGGGAGTTTATGTTTTCCTTTCAGCAGCACTTGCTGAACTTGAACAGTCTCTCACATACCAAAGGATTGCCCAGTGCTGTGCTTTCTGCTGAGATTCAAATTGCCTACACTGTATTTTTCTGATATTTCTTCTATTTCTGCTCCATAGTTTCTCAAATATGGATATGACTTTTTAAAATGGGTGGGTGAATCCAGTGTTCTACCTCTGAGCTACATCTCGAGTTCCCCCTTTTTTTTTTTTGATTGTGTAGCAGATCTTACCATATATACAAAGCTTTCACAAAACATATCTGATATTCTAAAAAACCGAGTGCTATAGCAAACTCATATGAATGGGAGAAATAAGATTTAACTGAATATGCTAAAAATTCTAGTTATATATCTCATGGTGCCAACATGAAAGTACTGCTGCCACTACCCAAAACTCATTTTTTTTCTCAGTCCTGTTCTATTGTAGACAGCAATTGCCTACTCTACCACTTGTATAAATTTGTGGAGTTCTCTTTTCCTGATTATGTGTGTTGGCATGTTTTGATGTATTGCATATGTGTGCATACAGGAAGCACACCTGTGCATGCAAAATACTATTTGATATTTAAAAAATGAAAAAAGTATTTAGTTTCAAAATATGTAAATGAAATAGTTGTCAAAGGACAATCTCTGGTGTCATTTCCTCAGAAATAGTCCACTTTGATTTTTGAGGCAATCTTTCTTAGAGCTCTCCCCAGTAGGCTAGAGTACCTGGTCCCAAGATTCCCAGGGATTCACACATTCCTGGCTTTTGGGCAGTGGGCTTGCAAGCATACCACCATGCCAGGCTTTTTATGTGGACGCTGGTCATCAAATTGACACCTCACTGACTGAATTACCTCCCCAGCCCCTGGGTGCACATTTCATAGGCACTAATCATATTTTCTTCAGTTTCTATCTTTTAACTGGAAAAATTATGGATCAAGGTACTAAAAGTCCTGTGTTTGTTTCCTCTGTCTCCTGATTTCTGTGAAGGAAAGAGAGTAGTCAATAGTCTATTTACTAATCCCTAGTCATTATTTCAACATGTTTAATAACATGTATAATTTAGTATCATAACAAGATTTTTGACAAGTATAAAATATTTATGCATTTATAAAAATCATTCTTTTAAAATGTTATATGTTAAAAGAGTATTTAAGTCTTTAAAATATGGGAGAAATTTAGATGAAATAGAAAAGTATTATTTGCTATTGTAGTTTACCATTTATTAATTAAATTTTATCATAAGTATGGTGGTTTTGATATAGTTTGAATATGTCCTCCAACATTTATGTGTCAGAACCTAGGTCAGTAGTATGACAGGTGTAGAAGGTCATAGTATCCTTAAGAAGTGAGACTTGGTGTGGTGGGAAGCTGGGATATTAGTTTTTTTCTTTTTTTAATTTTCTATTAATTCTTTATAAGTTTCATATCATGCACCACAATCCCACTCATTTCCCTGTCCCTCATATCTTCCCTCTACCCTTCAACCTACCCCACAAAACAAAATTAAAAACACACAAAACAAAACAAGACACAGAAAATATCTTGTTGTTAGTGTGTCACAGTGTGTCTCACAGTATAGCCCTGTCTAAACATCTTATCTTGGAAGTGTTCATTGCAATGAGTCATTGGTCTGGTTCTCAGTCTCTGGTTTCTGTTACAGCATCAATATAGGCTCTTCAATGGGACTCCTTCCTGCTATCTTGTTGTTGCTTTCTGTCATGGAGATTCTGCAGCTTTGGATCCGGACAGGCCCTTTCATACACTTCAACAGTGTATGAATATGATGTATATTCATATTCACAGATGATGTATATTTTGGGGATAAACCCTGCATCTGGGCTTGGGTCTTGGGTGGTAGCTGAGCTAGTCAGCCTGCTGGTTCTTCCTTATCTGCACCACTAGAACCAGCCCTCCAATACTGCTCCAGCTAGGCCACCCAGTCCTGGCAAAGGCAAGAGGTTAGGATCAGCTCTCGTGTTCTTATGATCTCAGAACAAGTTCTCCCAGCTACCCCGGGTGTCAAGAGGGGAGGGGGAAGGGCATAACATCCATGCCACCTCAGAGCAGATTAGTGGTTCTCCAGCTCTCCTGTGTTCTTGTCCTTGGAGCTGGGTTCACCAAAGACTCAGCCCCCAGGGTCAGCTGTTCACTGAGAGGCTAAGCACAGTATCAGTACTGAGCTACTTTACTTTGTAGGAAATCCTGCTTAGGAATGTTCATCTCCAGGAATTCTTTATAATTTTCTTATATTTCTACAAAGTATAAGTAACCAATAATACATAGCAAATATAGAAAGATTCCACAAAATACTCATACAAAATTTATGATAACATTTGACAGTTAAAAATGGGGAAATATTTACAATGAAGGGTAGAGCTGACAGAAGTTGTATGACAGACAATAATCTTTGTTAGAAATAATAGCTCTGAAGCAAAATTGACTATGGTTATACAAACTTGATATGGATGGAACCAAAGACTGTACAGAATCAACATTAACTTCAAATGGGGAAAAAAAAAAAACTGAAACAAATTTTAACAAAATGTTGTAAGTGGTTATTAATATTTACTACCAGTTTATCTTTTAGTAATGCTGCTGTTAATCCTCAGCAGCTATATAACCAAATCACCACACAGAGACTGGGTTTTTAGTTAACCTAGAACACAATGCTGGGCAATATTTACTCCCTCCTAAACCTCCAAGCCCTCAGTTTCCTAACATTTAAATTTCCCACATTATACTTACTTTTTGTGAAATCTTAGGTCTGGTTCATGCTCCAAGTCCTCCAAGCTCTCTCCTCTCGCTCTGCTCTCCTCGTGCTCCTCTCCAGCAACTCCTCCTTCTCGCCCCTTCCTGTTCTCTAGCTCCTCCCCTCTTTCCTGTCGTCTGGCTCCTCCCATTGCACAACATTGTATCTAGTTGCTTTATTTGTGTCCTGTTTACACAAGAGTTGAGACAGGATGCTTATAGTGAGTATCACAATGCAATATCCAGATTGAAACCAGAGAGTTGGGGGTGGGGAAATCAGCATTTGTATTAACAAGAGTAAGGCATATACATTTTAAAAGAACATTATACCAACATTTCCCCCTTTAAGTCCAATAAAAGGCTCCTTTTCTTTTTTTTTTTAATCTAGGGCTTTTTTCCTCTGAGCTACCTCTCCAGTTTTACTACCGCATTTCCTGTTAGTCCCCTTGATTAGTGTGCAGTGGTGTCACGCTGTGCTTTTAATTTTCCATTCACAATATCTAGTGATGTTAGATGTCCTTTCATGGGATTGGTTGGCATCTATGTACTTTCTTTTTTTCAATGCACTTTATTCAGGAACCTTGAACAATCATCTGACCCTGGGGAAAGCCAGCCCACAGCTTAAATAGCCTCTGGGTAGCCAACCCAGGCGTGCCACGTGGGCAACGCAGATAGGTCCACATACATGGAAGCAAGCCAGATCTTCAGCCTTAGCCAAATGTGGAATTGTTCGTGACAGAGAGCACTCACCATCGGGAAGGTGGAAGATGGAAACCAGCTCTCTACAGTTCCCCCTTTTTGTTTTAGACGCATCAGGCAAGAGTAGAGGTCTGATCTCTGATATTAGAAATAAATTGGGACTTTGTACCGATGTTCATTTAGGTGTCATCCACCCAAAGAGCATCAGACCCGTCTGATACCTTTTTCTCAGAGGCGGGACCTGGGGCATCAACCCGCATGCAACCAGACATGCTCTTCTCTGGGTCCAAAGCGGCTGACCCTGAGTGCAGTGCTTAGCCTCGCATCCTGAGCATAACATTTTAGCTTTTTATGGTATCCAACCATGCTTGGGGAGAATGTCCTGCTTCAATGGCTGTAAAGGCCTGAATGATCATGGCTGCATCACACTGTTGTGAGACTCTAATCTTGCATATATACCACAGGCAAACCAAGGAGACCAACACCAGAAGGCCTGCTAACGCTCCCATGCCCGCCCATTCCTTCAGATGATTCATGGCTGCAGCAATCCATGATGATAATCCTGTAGCTAGTCCTGCGTCCACTCTGGTAGAATTTACTGTGACAATGGCCACTCTTAGCTGCTCCATCGTAGTATCGAATTCTCCAGTCCAATTACCTAAAATACAGCTCGACAATTGTTTAGACAGATTTGCAGCACAGGAAAAATTCTCATGTTATATGCTAGTGACTCAAAGTCCAGCATATTTTCATTGACAGCCAAGTTGAGCGATTTGCCATAGGGTATCAATTTGCTCCTGCACGAGGTCAATCCTCTGATTGAACACCATCAAGCTTCCTTTTAGTTGAGCATTAATTCCTTTATGTACAACTAAGTCATGAGTTACATTGGCTAAATGATTGTTCAGGGTCTGAGCAGTCTGCCCAGTATGACTCATGGCTAATGCCCCGGTGGTAGCTCTAACAGCCGCCAATGAGATGGTATGGACAATTTTCTTGATCGATTTGACTTACCAAAGCTGAATCAGGACCAGGTAAATAAACTAAATAGTCCTATATCCCCCAAAGAAATAGAAGCGGTCATCAAAAGTCTCCTATCCAAAAAAAGCCCAGGACCAGATGGCTTCAGCACAGAATTCTACCAGACCTTCAAAGAAGAGCTAACACCAATTCTCTTCAAACTATTCCACAAAATAGAAACAGAAGGAATATTACCAAATTCATTCTATGAAGCCACAGTCACCTTGGTACCTAAACCTCACAAAGACTCAACAAAGAAAGAGAATTTCCGGCCAATCTCCCTTATGAACATTGATGCAAAAATACTTAATAAAATACTTGCAAACCGAATCCAAGAACACATCAAAGATATTATCCACTATGACCAAGTAGGCTTCATCCCAGGTATGCAGGGGTGGTTCAATATATGGAAATCCATCAATGTGATCCACCATATTAACAAACTGAAAGAAAAAAACCACATGATAATCTCCCTAGATGCTGAAAAAGCATTTGACAAAATCCAACATCCATTCATGTTCAAAGTATTGGAGAGATCAGGGATACAAGGCACATATCCTTTTCTTTCAATACAACAATAATTATGAAAACTGTTAGATAAGATCTACACGTGCAATGTCTAGTCCATGTGTATTTAGCACATGGAGAGGGTATCTTAGGAGAAAGTGTCTGATTATCCTATCTATCTTGATAAGTTTAAAGTTCTATACCTAAATTAACTTTTATCCTTATTGGTATTACCTATATAAAAAGATTTCTTAATTTCTAAACAACTTAATCTTAAATGTCATACTGTAACTACTTGGTCTTCAACCCCATCAGAGACTTGAGAAGGAATAAAATTAGTTATGAGAGTAAATAGGAAGTGCATGTTAACAGCTTCCAAAAAGTAAAAAATTGATAGAGACAGTTTGCTGCTGAACAGTTAGTCACCCATAACGCTCTATAACGTTGGAGCATCATCTTCAGCCATCTGGCACAGAATATTTTGACAGACATATACATGAAGCAGGAACTATTTAGGACTTGCTTACCCTGTCTTGGCAGAGTTCGGCAGTCAACTTGTCCTACATTTAAGCTTGCCCATTTTAGGCAGAATTTGTCTGTTGTGAAGCGAGGGTATTTTCTTTACCCGAGTGGCTTGTTTGCCACATTTGAAGCCATCTCCATATGGAGGTTTCTTCAATGCTCATTATCTTCTTTCAGGTAGGCGGGGTGCTGCCAGAAAATGACTTGTCTCATTGTCAAAGAATCTTTAAAATAATAAGAACATTTTAAATGCCATATTCTGTAGGTCTCTGAAGTTTTTGAAGACTACCTATCTTTATGTAATTGCTTTGTATACAAAATCATATCTATCTGTCAAACCTATGAGATATACTCCTGTGATAAATTAGACTAGTGTCTGAAATGACTATGAGTTGAAGAACTAATAATTAACTTGCATACCTAATATCCTAACCACCTTTTAATAATAGTTTAAAAGTATTGGAAGTAACCTTGACTTTCTATCAATATAGTAAAGCTTATGCCAATGTATTAAAAATACTTATTTTTGCATCAATATGCAAAATCCTATACCAGAGTTAAAATTAACCTTATTTGGGAATAACAAATAAAACCTTAAGTTGAGTAGATTCAATAATCTACCCTTTTTTTCTATTTTTATAAAATATCCCTGTATATTCCTTGTTTTACTTTGAATAAGACCATTAATAATAAACATCTTCCAATGACAAAAAAATTTCGTAGCTATAGCAAACAACCAAAAACATACCCAACCCCCTTTAAAGGAAATTGTTCGCCATTCTCATGAGTTTCTTCTAGCTGACATTGTGGACATGTAGAAATCCTGTAGGGGGCCCAAATAAAAATGGTTAACTAAGCAAGCAATAAGATTTGTGGTCCAATAACATTTGAATGTTGAGAAATTTCAGGCTTAATAAAAGTCCTTTTTGGAACAGTCTAAAATGCTGGATCAGTTAATATTAGTAGCTTTCTTCAAAGTTTTTTTGGGAGCAGGCTTTGATGAGAAATGGCAATTGAAGCAGTTGAGGCAGGTATAAGCAGAATGCTGGAACATGCAAGATGCTGGAACAGATGTGTCAATGTCTCAGCATGCTGAAGAATGATTCTATTAGGTTTGATCCAGCATCTCTGGTGTCCAGTTCTTTTGTTCTGCAAACATATAATTTCTCACAAGCATTATAGAGTTCTAAAATTATAAATGTATGAGATGTGAAGGATGAAACTAAACTGTAAGCCATTTTTATCTATGCAAAATAAAAGGTTAGCATAATACATTTTGAGAATATTATAGCCAAGGATTTATTGGCCAAATATTATTGAAGTTTTTGGCTGGAGACACATTTTTATGTCTCAGTCAGTTTTAGAGTTGTTCCCATGCAAAGGTATTAGCAATATAAGTTACCATTATTATTGAACATACAATCATTATCATCAAAACAAGGTTAGATAGATTAAAATATCTTTTCGGGCTCTTGCGTGCCTGTTGTATTAGGCCAAGTTGCTACCTATTTCCCTAGAGAAGCCTCCCATTAGAGACAAGCTGGTTGCCTTGAGCAATAGAAAATGTATGTTTTAAGTAAACTTTACTGCCTTTACTAAAGTAAAAAAAAAGTCTTTTCTTCATATTAATAATATGGACAATGGGACTCTTTTTTATTTTTTTATTTTTTATTAATTACACTTTATTCATTTTGTATCCCCCCATAAGCCCCTCCCACCTTCCCTCCCGATCCCACCCTCCTTCCCCTTTCTGCATGCATGCCCCTCCCCAAGTCCACTGATAGGGGAGGTTCTCCTCTCCTTTCTGATCTTAGTCTATCAGTTCTCATCAAAAGTGGCTGCATTGTCCTCGTCTGTGGCCTGGTAAGGCTGCTCCCCGCTCAGGGGGAGGTGATCAAAGAGCAGACCAATCAGATTATGTCAGAGGCAGTCCCTCTTCCCATTACTAGGTAACCCACTTGGACACTGAACTGCCATGGTCTACATCTGTGCAGGGGTTCTAGGTTATCTCCATGAATAGTCCTTGGTTGGAGTATGAGTCTCTGGGAAGTTCCCTGTGTTCAAATTTTCTTGTTCTGTTGCTCTCCTTGTGGAGTTCCTGTCCTCTCCAGCTCTTACAATGGACTCTTATGCTTCTAAAAATTTCTCACTTTTTATATATCTTTGTAATAAGAACTCTTGGACTTTTCTTCATAATCTTGTATCTTTCACTGGTTCTTTTTGTTGTAGCTTTGGGTATAAGATAGCAAGACTGAGAACTTCTGTCAGTAGTTTCTCTAGCTCAACAAAGATCTCATTCTCATTATCAAGAGAGGAGCTACTTCATCTAATCTAAAACATTAATGAATATATTAGGTGCCAAAGTATACTGAAGTATTTATGTCAAAGTTTATATCTATTATAAAATCTGTCTAGAATAGGACAATATATGAGAATTAATAAATGGAATTTTTCTGTTATAACTCAATTTGTAACATAATCCTACACAAGAAATTGATAGAGTAAGTCATTCAAAGCAAGTCATAGAGGACCCAAATGAAGGAGATACAGTGCAAGCAAGAATCTGTTAGCGTATATCTCATTCACCAAAGCATTTATTGAATGTGAACTGTAAAGAATATTTCTAAATAAATTTTGATTTTATTTTGGGTGGCTCAAAGATTAGTAAAAATAATAATAATAATTAACAAAAAAAGTTCTTAGGGTTTCTGTCAGAAGTATCCTGAAACTATTTCTCTTGACTTTGTATAGTTTTTTACAAACATCTTTATTGATTTAGTTTACTGTCTGTATTTGGTGTGTAACCTAAAGGTTTATACTGAATGTCTTGTTCCATTGCTCTCTTCCTTAATTTTTGAGACTGTCTCTCATTGGATCTGAAGATCTCCAGTTTTGGTTAGGCTCGGTGGCCAGCTATCACTAGGGATTTTTTCTCCCTTTTTCAGCTCAGAACTAGAGGTATAGATGGACTTTCCCCATAGGTGTTGGTATTCAAATGCAGTTCCACTTGTGCATGGCAAACACTCTACTGAATGAGCCATCAATGCTCTATTTGCTTATATATATTTAAACTTTGTAGGCACTTCTATGCTTTTTTAGTTGAAAATGGATTTTATACAATATATTTTGATTACGGTTTGCCCTCCTTCAGCTCCTACTAGATCACCCCACTTCTTCACCTAACTAAAGCTGCAACATTTCCTGCTTTCAATCATTAGAAAAACAAGCAGGCAAATGATAGTAATAGTGATGATTAAAAGATGAGGTCAAAACAAATAAACCAGACAAGGACAAAACAAACAAATAAACTGAGAAGTAAAATGGTCAAATACAAAGCACAAGAAAAACATACAGATGCTGATAGGGACACACTCATAAACACAAAATCTCATAAAACAAAATTAAAAGTTACAGTATATAAGCAAAAGATCTGTAGGTAAAAAAATACATAGGTGGACCTGTAGAGAGCTGCGGAATGCTGTGCCTTAAAGATGGAGCTGGTTTCCGCCTTCCACCTTCCCGATGGTGAGTGCTTTCTGTCACGAACAATTCGACATTTGGCTAAGGCTGAGGATCTGGCTTGCTTCCATGTATGTGGACCTATCTGCATTGCCCACGTGGCACGCTGGGGTTGACTACCCAGAGGCTATTTAAGCTGTGGGCTGGCTTTCCCCAGGGTCAGATGATTGTTCAAGGTTCCTGAATAAACTGCATTAAAAAAATACATAGGTAAATAAATCAATTCCTAGACAATGTATTAAAAGACAAAAATACTCAAAAATTTCATTTGGTTTGTTTGGTGTTGGTCAGCTACTGCTAAACATGCAGCTTGCCATTAAGAGTAGTTCAGATGCAGAGTAAGACTTGTTTGAAGAAAACTAATTTTTCCTTTAAAAGTGGTTGTCAGTTGGAGATAGCTTTTGGGTTAAGTATGAAGGCTAGTGTCTATTTCCCTTCTCAGGATTGATGATGCCATCTGACCCAGACCTGTGCATGCTATTACTTTATGTGTAAGTTCATATGTGCACCAGTCCTGTTGGCTTCTCTCCATGCCCTCTGGCTCTTAAAACTTTTCTGCTCCATTTTCTTCAAAATTTTCCCGTACCCATAAGGGAGGAACTTGATGTAGACATCCAACTGAGGAGTGAGTATTCCAAGATCTCTCTCTCTGCACAGACATGGGTCTCTGTATTTGTTCAAACCTACTGCAGGAGGAAGCTTCTCTGATAATGGCTGAGCAAGATAAGATATTGATTTTAAAATACTAGATGGTCACTGAGAGTCATTTAATGGTTATGTTGCTTTAGCTGAACAATAGTAGTTTTAGGTTTTCTCCTGGGTTGGTCTATGTGGTCTCAAATTCTTGGCTGCTGAAAAGTGCTGAGTATGGGTTCCATCTCATACAGTAGGCCTTAAATCCAATCAGATAGTGGTTCGTTGCTCCTGCAACATTTGTGCCACTATTGCCTCACAATTGTTGCAGACAATTCACCATTGTAGATCACAGAATTTGTAACTGGATGGGGTTTTTTACCTTTCTAATCTAGTAGCCTGCAGAGTGCTGTATAGTACCATGAGCACCAGTTCTAGTCAATAGGGGTGAGGGTTCTAGGTAGGTAACAGTTCAGTTCTCAACATTCAGTGAGTTCTGTAAATGTTGTCTTCAACAAGAAGACCTTGCCAGCAGTTTGATCTTAGCCATTCTGACAGATATAAAATGGAATTTCAGAGTTGTTTTGATTTGCATTTCTCTGATGACTAGGGATATTGAACATTTCTTTAAGTATTTCTCAACCATTCGAAATTTCTCTATTAAAAAATTCTTTGTTTAGACCTATATACCATTTTTAATTGGATTACTAATTTTAAATCTAATTTTTTAAGTAGTTCATATATTTTGAATATTAGACCAGTGTTAGATGTGAGTTCATAAAAATCACTTCCCACTCTTTTTTTTTTTTTCACTTCACATTCTTTAGGCTGCCTTTTTTTTCTGACTGATGGTTTCCTTTGTCTTGCAGAAGATTTTCAGTTAAATGACGTCCCATTTATTAAATAACAGTCTTGGTGTCTGCAATATCTGTGTTCTGCTCAGAAATTTGTCTTCTGTGCCAGAACATTCATGGATTCTCCACTTTCTATTAGATTCAGTGTGTCTTGTTTTATGTTGAAGTATTTAATCAAGTTGAGCTTGAGTGTTGTGCAGGGTGATAAATATGGATATATTGGCATTCTTCTATATGCATCTAGTTTAAGGAGCAGCATTTGTTAAAATTCTTTTCATTTACAGTGTTTATTTCTGGCCTCTTCTTCAAAAATCAGATGCCCATAGTTATGTGGATTTATGTCTTCATTTTGATTCAGTTTGATTCCATTGATCAGCATGTATTTTTTGTGGCAATACCTTATAGTTTTTATTTCTATAGCTCTGTAGTACAACTTGAAATCAGGATGGTGATAGATGCAGCAGTTCTTTTATTTTTCAGAATTATTTTTGCTATCTTTGGTTGATGCATTTCTACATGAAGTTGAGAATTGTTCTTTAGAGTTCTGTAAATAAGTGTGTTAGACATTTGATGGGGATTGCATTGAATATGTAGATTTCTTTTTGTAGAATTGCCATTTTTACCATGTTAATCCTACTGATCTAGGAGCATGGGAGAGTTTTTCCTCTGATATTTGCTTCAATTTCTTTCTTCACAGAGTTGAAATTTTTTTTTTTTTTATTTTTTATTTTTTCAATGCAGTTTATTCAGGAACATTGAACAATCCTCGGACCCCGGGGAAAGCCAGCCCACAGCTTAAATAGCCTCTGGGTAGCCAACCCAGGCGTGCCACGGGGGCAATGCAGATAGGTTCACATACATGGAAGCAAGCCAGATCCTCGGCCTTAGCCAAATGTGGAGTTGTTCGTGACAGAGAGCACTCACCATCGGGAAGGTGGAAGGCGGAAACCAGCTCCATCTTTAAGGCATAGCATTCCGCAGCTCTCTACAGTTCCCCCTTTTTGTTTTAGACGCATCAGGCAAGAGTAGAGGTCTGATCTCTGATATTAGAAATAAATTGGGACTTTGTACAGATGTTCATTTAGGTGTCATCCACCCAGAGAGCATCAGACCCGTCCGATACCTTTTTCTCAGAGGCGGGACCTGGGGCATCAACCCGCATGCAATCAGACATGCTCTTCTCTGGGTCCAAAGCGGCTGACCCTAAGTGCAGTGCTTAGCCTCGCATCCTGAGCGTATCATTTTAGCTTTTTATGGTATCCAACCATGCTTGGGGAGAATGTCCTGCTTCAATGGCTGTAAAGGCCTGAATGATCATGGCTGCATCACACTGTTGTGAGACTCTAATCTTGCATATATACCACAGGCAAACCAAGGAGACCAACACCAGAAGGCCTGCTAACACTCCCATGCCCGCCCATTCCTTCAGATGATTCATGGCTGCAGCAATCCATGTTGATAATCCTCTGGCTAGTCCTGCGTCCACTCTGGTAGAATTTACTGTGACAATGGCCACTCTCAGCTGCTCCATCGTAGTATCGAATTCTCCAGTCCAATTACCTAAAATATAGCTCGACAATTGTTTAGACAGATTTGCAGCGCAGGAAAAATTCTCATGTTGTATGCTAGTGACACAAAAGTCCAGCATACTTTCATTGACAGCCAGGTTGAGCGATTTGCCATAGGGTATCAATTTGCTCCTGCAAGAGGTCAATCCTCTGATTGAACACCATCAAGCTTCCTTTTAGTTGAGCATTAATTCCTTTATGTACAACTAAGGCATGAGCTACATTGGCTAAATGATTATTCAGGGTTTGAGCAGTCTGCCCAGTATGACTCATGGCTAATGCCCTGGTGGTAGCTCCAACAGCCGTCAATGAGATGGTAGTAACAATGGTGGCTGTAGTTCCAAGATCCCTTTTCTGTCTGAAGAGAGTCATAGCGTGAGGGGCATCAATGGGCATAGGCACCCAGTGAGGCATGCGAGTAACCAGGGCATACCTAACTTTACTAGCATTCCAGCATTGGGCAAAAAAGCAAGTATCATTACCACAATTACTTGGCTCTATCTGGCTAATAATGAATAAAAATGGGGGATATAGACAAACAGGTGTGGGCTTATAGGAAATATTATGAGAAGCCTTAACCCCTCGTTGGAACATCCTGCGTCAGTTCTAGAACTAGCAGTGGTGGTGTCCGAGGTCTGAGTAGGTTCAGGAGACCATTGCCCCCAGGGGCGAGACGTGCTCCATGCCAATTGACTAACTCCATGTTTTCCTCCAATTTTGAAAGTCATTTAAGGTTCTTAAATTACTTTTTTCCCTTTTTTCTTAAATTTTTCATCAATTACACTTTATTCATTCTGCATCCCCCCATAAGCCCCTCCCTCCTCCCATCCCAATCCAACCCTCCCTCCTCCCTCTGCTTGCATGCCACTCCCCAAGTCCACTAATAGGGGAGGTTCTCCTCTCCTTTCTGATCTTAGTCTGTCAGTTCACATCAAAAGTGGCTGTATTGTCCTCTACTGTGGCCTGGTAAGGCTGCTCCCCCCCCCCCCAGAGGGAGGTGATCAAAGAGCAGGCCAATCAGATTATGTCAGAGGCAGTCCCTCTTCACATTACTATGTAACCCAATTGGACTCTGAACTGCCCTGGGCTACATCTGTGCAGGGGTTCTAGGTTATCTCCATGAATAGTCCTTGGTTGGAGTATGAGTCTCTGGGAAGTTCCCTATGTTCAAATTTTCTTGTTCTGTTGCTCTCCTTGTGGAGACCCTGTCCTCTCCAGCTCTTACTATTTCCCAGGTCTTACCTAAAATTCCGTTCACTCTGCCCAGCAGTTGCCCATCAGGCTCAGCATCTGCTTTGATAGTCTGAAGGGCAGAGGCTTTCAGAGGCCCTCTGTGGTAGGTTCCTAGGTTGTTTCCTGTTTTCTTCTTCTTCTGATGTCCATCCTCTTTGCCTTTCTGGATGGGGTTTGGACGTTTTAGTTAGGGTCCTCTCTCTTGCTTAGTTTCTTTAGATGCACAGGTTTTAGTGGGTTTGTCCTATGTTGTATGTCTATATGAGTGAGTATATACCATGTGTGTCTTTTTGCTTCTGAGACAACTCACTCAGGATGATCCTTTCCAGATCCCACCATTTACCTGCAAATTTCATGATTTCCTTATTTTTCATTGCTGAGTAATATTCCATTGTGTAGATGTACCACAATTTCTGCATCCATTCTTCAGTTGAGGGGCATCTGGGTTGTTTCCAGCTTCTGGCTATTACAAATAAAGCTGCTACAAACATGGTTGAGCAAATGTCCTTTTTGTGTACTTGAGCCTCTTTTGGATATATGCCCAGTAGTGGTATGGCTGGATCTTGAGGAAGCGCTATTCCTAGTTGTCTGAGAAAGCGCCAGATTGATTTCCAGAGTGGTTGTACAAGTTTACATTCCCACCAGCAGTGGAGAAGGGTTCCCCTTTCTCCACAACCTCTCCAGCATGTGTTGTCACTTGAGTTTTTGATTTTGGCCATTCTCATGGGTGTAAGGTGAAATCTCAGGGTTGTTTTGATTTGCATTTCCCTAATGGCTAATGAGGTTGAGCATTTCTTTAAGTGCTTCTCTGCCATTCGGTATTCCTCTACAGAGAATTCTCTGTTTAGCTCTGTTCCCCATTTTTTAAGTGGATTACTTGGTTTGCTGCTTTTCAGCTTCTTTAGTTCTTTATATATACTGGATATGAGTCCTCTGTCAGATAAAGGGTTGGTGAAGATTCTTTCCCAATCTGTAGGTGGTCGCTTTGTTTTGATGACGGTGTCCTTTGCTTTACAGAAGCTTTTCAATTTCATGAGGTCCCATTTATTGGTTGTTGCTCTTAGAGCCTGTGCTGTTGGTGTTCTGTTCAGGAAGTTTCCCCCTGTACCAATGAGTTCTAGGGTATTTCCCACTTTTTTTTCAAGCCGATTTAATGTGTCTGGTTTTACGTTGAGGTCTTTGATCCACTTGAACTTCAGTTTTGTGCAGGGTGACAAGTATGGATCTATTTTCATTTTTCTACATGTAGACATCCAGTTAGACCAGCACCATTTGTTGAAGATGCTATCTTTTTTCCATTGTATGGTTTTGGCGTCTTTGTCAAAGATCAGGTGTCCATAAGTGTGTGGGTTTATTTCTGGGTCCTCTGTTCGGTTCCATTGATCCACCATTCTGTTTCTATGCCAGTACCATGCAGTTTTTAAAACTGTTGCTCTATAGTACAACTTAAGATCAGGGATGGAGATACCTCCAGAAGATCTTTTATTGTAGAGGATTGTTTTAGCAATTCTGGGTTTCTTGTTATTCCATATGAAGTTGAGAATTTTCCTTTCCAGGTCTGTAAAGAATTGTGTTGGTAATTTGATGGGCATTGCATTGAATCTGTAGATTGCTTTTGGTAATATGGCCATTTTTACTATGTTAATCCTACCAAGCCATGAGCATGGGAGATCTTTCCATCTTCTCATATCTTCTTCTAATTCTTTTTTCAGAGATTTGAAATTTTTTTCATACAAGTCTTTGACTTCCTTGGTTAGGGTTACTCCGAGGTACCTTATGTCATTTGTGGCTATTGTGAAGGGTGTTGTTTCCTTAATTTCTTTCTCAGCCCTTTTGTCTTTTGTATACAGGAGGGCTACTGATTTTTTTGAGTTAATTTTGTATCCTGCCACTTTGCTGAAGGTGTTTATCAGCTGTAGGAGTTCCCTGGTAGAGTTTTTGGGGTCACTCACGTATACTATCATATCATCTGCAAATAGTGATAATTTGACTTCTTCCTTTCCAATTTGTATCCCCTTGATCTCCTTCAACTGTCTTATTGCTCTAGCAAGGACTTCCAACACTATGTTGAAGAGATATGGAGAGAGTGGGCAGCCTTGTCTTGTCCCTGATTTCAGTGGGATTGCTTTAAGTTTCTCTCCATTCAGTTTGATGTTGGCTATAGGCTTGCTGTATATCGCCTTTACTATGTTTAGATATGTGCCTTGTATCCCTGATCTCTCCAGTACTTTGAACATGAATGGATGTTGGATTTTGTCAAAGGCTTTTTCAGCATCTAGGGAGATTATCATGTGGTTTTTTTCTTTCAGTTTGTTAATATGGTGGATCACATTGATGGATTTCCGTATATTGAACCACCCCTGCATACCTGGGATGAAGCCTACTTGGTCATAGTGGATAATATCTTTGATGTGTTCTTGGATTCGGTTTGCAAGTATTTTATTGAGTATTTTTGCATCAATGTTCATAAGAGAGATTGGCCGGAAATTCTCTTTCTTTGTTGAGTCTTTGTGAGGTTTAGGTACCAAGGTGACTGTGGCTTCATAGAATGAATTTGGTAATATTCCTTCTGTTTCTATTTTGTGGAATAGTTTGAAGAGAATTGGTGTTAGCTCTTCTTTGAAGGTCTGGTAGAATTCTGCGCTGAAGCCATCTGGTCCTGGGCTTTTTTTGGATGGGAGACTTTTGATGACCGCTTCTATTTCTTTGGGGGATATAGGTCTATTTAGTTGATTTACCTGGTCCTGGTTCAGCTTTGGTAAGTCAAATCGATCAAGAAAATTGTCCATTTCATTTAGATTTTCAAATTTTGTGGCATATAGACTTTTGAAGTAAGTCCTAATGATTGTTTGGATTTCCTCAGTGTCTGTAGTTATATCCCCCTTTTCATTTCTGATTTTGTTGATTTGGGTGGTGTCTCTCTGCCTTTTAGTTAGCCTGGCTAAGGGTTTGTCGATCTTGTTGATTTTCTCAAAGAACCAGCTCTTGGTTTCATTGATTCTTTGAATTGTTTTATTTGTTTCCAATTGATTGATTTCAGCCCTGAGTTTGGTTATTTCCAGCCGTCTACTCCTTCTTGGTGTGTCTGCTTCTTCTTTTTCTAGGGTTTTTAAGTGAGCCATTAGGGTGCTTGAATGAGCTGTCTCGAATTTCTTTTTGAAGGCACTTAGTGCTATGAACTTTCCTCTTAGCACTGCTTTCATTGTGTCCCACAAGTTCGGGTATGTTGTGTCTTCATTTTCATTGATTTCTAGAAAGACTTTAATTTCTTTCTTTATTTCTTCCCTGACCCAGCTGTCATTTAGTAACAAGTTGTTCAGTTTCCATGTGTGTGTAGGCTTTTTGTTATTTCTGTTATTGTTGAGGTCCAGCTTTATTCCATGGTGATCAGACAAGATACATGGGATTATTTCAATCTTCTTGTATTTGTTGAGGTTTGCTTTGTGACCCACTATGTGGTCTATTTTGGAGAAGGTTCCATGAGGTGCTGAGAAGAAGGTAAATTCTTTTGTGTTTGGGTGTAAAGTTCTGTAAATGTCTGTTAGGTCCATTTGATTCATGACCTCTGTCAGAGACATTGTTTCTTTGTTTAATTTCTGTTTGGTTGACCTGTCCTTTGTTGAGAGTGGGGTGTTGAAGTCTCCCACTATTAATATGTGTGGATCTATATGTGCTTTAAATTTTATCAATGTTTCTTTCACAAATGTGGGTGCCCTTGTATTTGGGGCATATATGTTCAGGATTGTGATGTCTTCCTGGTGGAATTTTCCCTTGATGAGTATGAAGTGTCCTTCCCCATCTCTTTTGATTAATTTTGGTTGAAAGTCTATTTTATCAGATATTAGAATGGCTACTCCTGCTTGCTTCTTGGGTGCGTTTGCTTGGAAAGTTGTCTTCCAACCCTTTACCCTCAGGTAATGTCTATCTTTGTGTCTTAGGTGTGTTTCTTGTATGCAACAGATTGCTGGGTTTAGTTTACGTATCCATTCTGTTAATCTGTGTCTTTTTATTGGAGAGTTGAGTCCATTGATGTTGAGAGAGATTAATGACCAGTGGCTGTTAGATCTCTTGATTTTGATGTTGGCTGTGGTCATCAGGTTGTGTGCTTGGTTGCTTTTTGTTTTACTGAAGTGAGGTTATTTATTTCCTGTGTTTTCTTGAATGTAGCTAGCTTTCTTGGGTTGTATTTTCCCTTCCAGTGTCTTCTGTAATGCTGGATTTGTTTGTAGGTATTGTTGAAATTTATTTTTGTCATTGAATATCTTGTTTTCTCCATCTATGAGGACTGAGAGTTTTGCTGGGTATAGTAGCCTGGGCTGACATCTGTGTTCTCTTAGGGTCTGCATGATATCTGTCCAGGCCCTTCTGGCTTTCATAGTCTCTGTTGAAAAGTCAGGTGTGATTCTAATGGGTTTGCCATTATATGTTACTTGGCCTTTTTCCCTTGCAGCTTTTAGTATTTTTTCTTTGTTCTGTATACTTACTGTTTTGATTATTATGTGGCGGGAGGATTTTCTTTTCTGGTCAAATTTGCTGGGTGTTCTGTAGGCCTCATGTATTCTAATTGGCCTCTCCTTTAGCTTGGGGAAATTTTCTTCAATGATTTTGTTGAAAATATTTTCTGGTCCTTGGAGAAGGGAGTCTTCTTTTTCCTCTATACCTATTATTCTTAGGTTTTGTCTTTTCATATTGTCTTGCATTTCTTGGACGGTCTGTGTCAGGAATTTTTCAGATTTAACATTTTCTTTGACAGATACATCGATTTCTTCCATTGTATCTTCTACACCTGAGATTCTTTCTTCCATCTCTTGTAGTCTGTTGGTTATGCTTACCTCTGTAGTTCCTGTTTTCTTCCCTAGATTCTTCCTTTCCATTATTTCTTCCATTTGTGTTTTCTTTAATTTTTCCAATTCTATCCTCAGGTCTTGAGTTGTTTTGTTTACTTCCTTCACCTGTCTGATTGTACTTTCCTGTTTTTCTTTTAGTTCCTTCAACTCTGTTTCTTTCATTTCATTCAGTGTTTTAAGCATTTCCTTTCTAAAGGCCATAAACTGTTTGGCTGCAGCTTCCTCTATTTCTTTACGGATGGCAATATTCTGTTTGAGTTTATCTTCCTCTATGTCTTTACGAATCTTATTTGTTTCCTCTGTTATCATCTTCATGAGCATACTTGTTAGGTCATCTTCTTGGATTTCAGTTATGGTGGGGTGTCCAGGGCTACTTGCCCCTGGGTAACTGGGTTCTGGAGATGCCATATTGCTCTGTCTTTTGTTGCTTGAGCTTTTACGCTGGCCTCTACCCATTGTGTTATCTTAGGAGTTTGGGGTTATTTTCTGGTGGTACCTTGGGATCCTGTGGTGGAGAGAATCCCCTTTGCAGAAAGCTGGATTTTCCTGAAGGATGTCTTCTCAGCTTTTTGGGTATAGTCCCTGGATGGCTGGTGTTTTTTCAGGAGTTGCTCACCTCAGGGATATAGACCTGAGTGGTAACTGTGGTCTTTGTTAGTCGAGAGGGTTCTCCTCTCACCCAGGGAAGTCCTGAGGGCAGCTGCCCTGTTTCTGGGTTTCTTGTTGCAAATTTAATGATCAGCTGCTGTGACCCAGTTGGACATCAGGCGCGCCTCAACTGTTTGTGCTTGTGTCTGGAGCACAGCTGAGTGCTGGCGCCTCGGCCCCACTAGACTACTAGACTTTTTCTAGGGAAGGATTGGGTGATTTAGATCAGTACAGTTTCCTTCCTTCCCCGTGGATTCTCTGGAGACACGGACTCCTAGTGTCTTTTTTGCCCTGGTGCACACTGCTCAGTGTCCGCCAGCTGGCTGGCCACAGAAATTTGCCTGTGCCTGGAGCACAGCTGTGTGATGGCGGCTCAGTCTCTGCCAGCTGTCTGGTGCGCAGAAACTGCCTGTGTCTGCCTTTGTGGCTTTTGGGAGTCTGAGTGGCTCCCTAAGCTGGGTAATTTTCCGGGGACCTTTTCAGGTTGGGGGTGAGCTGAGTGCTCTGAGATCAGACCCGCCGTTTCTATCTCCGGCGGCGAATCAGGCGCGCAGGCAGGCAGGGCTCAGTGCCGGAACCTGGGTCCCCGGCTCTGGCTCCGGGCTGGCTCCTGGGGTGCCCGTGGAACCCGCCCGAGTCTTTTCCAGGGGATGTCTGGGTGACCTAAGGCCGGTCCCAATCGTTTCCTGTACCCTGGGGTTATCTCTGACTGAAAATTCCAGTCTCTGATAGTGTGGTGCCCAAGGTTCAGTCTGGGACCGTGACCAGAGACACTGGCTTGTGGCTCTGGGCTGGGGCTGGGGCTGGCGGCCGGCAGCCAAGCGTCTGGCGGAACCGGGATCTCTTCCGCGGTTTAGCCGGGTGAGTTAAAAGCTGATTGAATCCCCCACCGTGGGGTATCCTCTCACCTGGGAAACACAATGACTGTGTTTTATGGCCGAGAGTTCTGATTGCTGTTCACTGTGCTGATCCTGCTGTGCTGCTGCTCAGAATGAGAGTCCTCCCGGCGCCGCCATCTTGCCCCTCCCCCTGAAATTTTTACCATACAGGTTTTTCCTTTGATTGGCTAGATATTTTATATTAATTGTGGCTATTGTGAGATGTTGCTTCCCTAATGTCTCCCTTGGCCCATTTATCATTTCTATATAAGAGGGCTACTGATTTTTGAGTTAATTTTATATCCAGATACTTTGCTGAAAGTGTTTTTCAGCTGTAGAATTTACTAGTGGAATTTTTCAGGTCACTTATTTGTACTATCATATCATCTGCAAATACAGATATGTCAACTTCTTCCTTTTAATTTGCAATCCCTTGGTCATCTTTCATGTATTATTGCTCTAGCTAAGACTTCAAGTAATCTATTGAATAGCTATGGAAAGAGTGGACAATCTTGTTTTGTCTACTTGGTTTCTCTCCATATATTTTGGTGTTGGTTATAGGCTTGATGCAAATTGCCTTTTTTATGTTTAGGTATATGGCTTGTGTCTTTAAGCTCTCCTGATCTTTTATTATGAATGGTTTATTTTGTCAATTGATTTTAGGCATCTAATAGGATGATCATGTGCAGTTTTGTTCTTTAATTTTGTTTATATAGTTGATTACCTTTGCTGATTTTCATATTTTGAACCACCCCCACATCTCTGTGATGAAGCCTAGTTGATAATGGTAGATGATGATTTTGATTTTGTTATAGGATTTGGTTTGCAAGTATCTTATGAGTATTTTTATGTCTAAGTTCATAAGTGAAATTGGTCTGTAATTTTCTTTTTTGTTGTTGTTGCCTCTTTTGTGGTTTTTGGTATCAGGGTAACTCTGGCCTCATAAAATAAATTGGCCAGTGTTCCTTCTGTTTCTATTTTGTGGAATAATTTGAGGAGTCGGGTTATTGTCCATATTTCATATGTCAGATAAAATTTAATTGTATTAATTTTCTTTAGTTTATATAGCTGTCCAATAATAATAAAACTAACATAAGGTCACTACTATTTCTAAAATTTACAGAATTCTTCCTTATTTATAATTATATGGCCACAAATATCTACATATAACGAAATGCAATGACAGGTAAAACACCTCAGATTTTCCAACTAATAATGCATTTCTAAATAATATATGGCAGTTTTAGCATGACAATTTTCATTAAAACTAGGCAATTTAAGCTGATTGTAGTGGCACATTATACCCAGTACTCTAGAAGCCCAGTCAAAAAGACTCTTGTGTTTCAGGCTACATAATAAAACCCTCTTAAAGAAATGTTAAGAACAAGACAGTCTTCTACAGGAAACAGCACACTAATTGGTTATTTAATGCCAAATGATCAACCCCAAACTGTATATATATGTACCAGTAAACAAACTAAGAAAGTTGCATTTATACATGCATACATACATACTCATATGTATGTTGGGTGTGTGTAACAATATATATAACAAAGAAAAGAGGCTACAAATTTGAAATGGGAAACAAAGTGAAGAATTTGGGATGTTGTAAAGAAGGGGAAAGTAACATGGTTATATTTTAATATCACTAAATAAAAATTGTTAAAACAAAACAAACAAAACCCTGGCTATCCTCCATTTGGATATTCATTTAATTTTTATTTTTTATGTTAATAAGGCTATTCTCTCCTGGCTATTTCTGAAGTAGTTTTTTTTTTCAACATTAATAGACATACTACAATTGTTCTTGCATTAAAGAAGGATTGACAACTGCAGACATTGAAGGTCATTTTATTGATGCTACTATTGGAAAATGTAATCGCAAGTGTCATACATTACCTTTGTTTTTTGCTTTTTACTTTTCTTCAGTCATTTTTGGTAATTTGTGTTCTATACCTGTCAACATAACTATCCTCAAGTAAGTATGTAATTGTCTTAATAATTATATAATACATGAAAATAATAACTTTAGAGATAGTTCAGATTATTACATTAACTGATTTCCTGTGTATTGAAGTAGTAAATATAAAGATAAAATATTTATATCATTAAAAATTATGTATATGTATAATTTTTCCTGTCACTTAATTTTTGCATAATTTATAGATATTACATTTAGTCTCTCATTAATTTGAAAGTGTACAAAGTTTTGTAATTGCATATATTACTCTCTAGTTATGTAGCAAATATAGATATCTATGAACCAGTAACAACATAAATTTAATAGAAACCTTAGATTATATTTACCTTGTCAGTTATGAGAAATCCATAAATAGAAAAAATTTTAAAGTGTAACATAGTAGTGAGTTTAAATTTGATTCATTGGTAAGAGTATTTAACTCTAATTCTACATTAACAATTACGCTATGAGAAAGCCTAAGTATTATCCAGAAGGAAACACAGAAACTTTTATAGTTTCAATTTATTACTCTAAATTGACCCAAAATTTGTCATTCACTTGTTCTACCAAAGTAGGTGAAGCCCACCTAACACTTCTTTTTATTTTAGGAACAGAATAAAATGGAATTATTCTAAATTTATTCTATCAAGTTGTTAACAAGTATTTCTATGCTCTAACTCTCCTGTAAAGGCTGACCATGAAACTGGGAAAAAATAGCTAAGTTCTAGCATGTTCTCAGTTGTACAATGAAAGAAGAGACAGAAATGTTCCAAACTGATTGCACAAGTTTACATTTTTGCTTACAATGGAGGAGGGTTTCCATTTCTCCACACCCTATCCAACATGTGTTGTCAGTTGAGTTTTTGATCTTAGCCATTCTGGTAGGTGTAAGATGGAATATCAGAGTTTTTGATTTGCATTTCCCTGATGACTGAGGATGTTGAGCATATCTTTAAGTGTTTCTTTTTTTTTTCCTTTAAGTATTCCTCTGTTGATAATTCTCTGCTTAGCTCTGTACCCCATTGTTTATTTGAATTATTTGGTTTGTTGGTGTCTAATTTGTTGAGTTCTTTATATATTCTGTATATTGGTCTTCTATCAGATGTGGAATTGGAGAAGATCTTTTCCCACTCTGTAGGGTATAGTTTTGTTCTGTTGACAGTGTCTTTTGCATTACAGAAACTTTTCAGTCTCACGAAGTTTCATTTATTAATTGTAGATCTTAGAACCTGATCTGTGGGTGTTCTGTTCAGAAAATTGTCTCTTGTCCCAATGAGTTCAAGTCTCTTCCCCACTTTTTCTCTCAATAGATTTAGTGTGTCTAGTTTTATATGGAGATCTTTGATCCACTTAGACTTTAATTTTGTGCAGGATGATAGATAGCAGAGAGACACTATCCAAATCAACAAAGCCAGAAATTAAAAGGGGGACATAACAGCAGACACTGAGGAAATACAAGTAATCATTAGGTCTTACTTCAAAAACATATATGCCACAAAATTTGTAAATCAAAATGAAATGGACAATTTTCTTGATCAATTCTATTTACCAAAGATGTATCAAGATCAGGAAAATAAATTAAATAGTTCTTTACTCCTAAGGAAATACAAGCAGTCATCAAAAGTTTTTCATCCAAAATAAGCCCAGAGCCAGATAGTTTCATCACAGAATTCTACCAGATCTTCAAAAAGAGCTAACACCAATATTCTTCAAACTATTCCACAAAATCTTTTATAGATTTGGAGAAAAGTGGAAGAGACAAATGAGCAGAAAGAGAAATGTTGGTAAATGAGGCCAAGTCTATAAACATGAAGTTTTCTGTGCTGTTCCTGCTTCATCAAGTTTTGTTCTTCAAAGTATGCATTCATTTTATAATTAAAATTCTGAAAGCTAAAGACACGAATTATGAAACCTTTAATCATAAATACTGATGCTGAATTTTATGAATGAGACATTTTGGATTCTGTTTAAAGGGAGGATGAATGAATCTCACTGAGAAGGGAAACAAAAGATAGAGGAAGTACTTGAAGAGAGGGACAGGATAGGAGAGGGAGTGCTGACAAAAATGAGGGTGGGGATCTGATGTGGGAATAGCCAGGGAAGGGAGGAGGAGGACATCGGGAATGCAGAGAGAAGAGAAACCCTGCCATAGGTCTTATCAGAGACAGGCTTCTGGGAGGATATAGGAGTAACTCTAGTGGAGGTCCCTACTAGCTGTGGACATGCAGATTGAAGGGCTATACAGACTAACCATACAGACTCGAAGTAGGGGGAGGGGAACACCCACCCACGTACAAAAATCTGGACCAAAAATTTACCCTGCCTACAAGATGTGCAGGGTTAAAGATAGAGAAGAAATGGAGGGAATGTCCAACAAATACCTGGCCACACCATGGGAGAGATCCAACCCCTAACACTATGCTTGCAAACAGGAATCTAGCATAACTGTACTTTAATAGACTCCGCCCAGCAGTAAATCGATACATATGCTGAGACCCACACCCAAACATCGGGCAGAGCCTAGGGAGACTTGTGGAAGAGTAAAAGAAAAGATAGAAGAACCCAGAGGGAATAACATCTCCACAAGAAGACCAACAGAGCCAACTAACCTCAGCCCAAAAGCCTTGTGGAGACTGAAACACCAACCAAGTAGCATGAATGGACTGAACCTAGGTGCCTTACATATATGTACACAATGGACATATGGTCCATTGGTCTTCATGTGGGTTCCTTAGCAAAGGGATCAGGGATTGTCTCTCACAAGGACTCTGTTGCTTCCATTTTGATCACTTCCCCTTAGTGGGGCTGCTTTGCAAGGCTGCTATGGTAGAGGATGCTCAGTCCTTATGGGGAGATGGAAAGGGCATCCCCTTTTCTGACAGGGAGAGTAGGGAAATTAGGAGAAGAGGGAAGGGAGGTAGAACCAGGAGGAGGAGGAGGCTACAATTGAGTGTAAAATGAATTAATTGATCAATCAATTAAAATTTTTAATACAAGAAAATAGTGAAGAGTGGTTACAAGGTGCTGATTTAAGGTATAATTCTGAAACATCTGTTTTTCTTCTTCAACATATGCTTGCTTTAATAAAAATGGGATGCAGAGCTAAACAGAATGCTCAACAGAGGAATATCAAATGGTAGAGAAACAATTAAAGAAATGCTCAACATCTTTAGTCATTCGGGAAATGCAGATAAAAACAAAACTGAGATTTCACCTCACACCCATCAGAATGGCTAAGGTCAAAAACTCAAGGGATGAAGCATGCTGGAGAGGATGTGGGAAAAGGGGAACCCTCCCCCATTACTGGTGGGAATGTAACCTCGAACAACCACTTTGGAAATCAATCTGGTGCTTCCTCAGACAATTAGCAATAGTGTTACCTCAAAATCAAGTCATACCACTCCCAGGCATATACGCAAAAGATGTCCCACCATTCAATAAGGACATTTGCTCAACCACGTTTGTAGCAGCTCTATCCATAAAGCCAAAGTCTGGAAACAACATAGATGTCCCTTAACAGAGGAATGGATTCAGAAAGTGTGGTACATTTACACAATGGAATACTACTTAACAATCAAAAACAAGGAAACCATGAAATTTGCAGGCAATTGGTGGAAACTAGAAAAGATCATCCTGAAAGAGGTAACCCAGAAGCAGAAAGACACATGTAATATATACTCACTTATAAGTGGATATTAGCCATATAATATAGGTTAAACATACTAAAATCGATAGCCTAAAGAAGCTAAACAACAGGAGGATCCTAAGGAAGATGCTTAATCCTCATTCAGAAGGGCAATCAGGATAAACATCTAAAGTAGAAGACAAGGAACAGGACAGGAGCCTTCCACAGAAGACCCCTGAAAGTCTCTACCCACCAGGGTACCAAAGGAGATAGTGAGACTCATAGCCAAACTTTGGGCAGAGTCCCAGAATCCTTATGGAAGAAGAGGGACATAGAAAGACCTGGAGTGGATAGGAACTCCACAAAGAGAATAACAGAGCTAAAATACCTGGGCCCAGGGGGGCCTGTAGAGACAGATATTCCAACCAAAGACCATGCATGAAGAGGACCTAGACCCCATGTTCAAATGAAGCTTCTTAGCTGTTCAGTTTCTAAGTGGGTTCCCTAGAAAGGGGGACAGGGACTGTCTCTAACATGAACTCAGTGGTCGGCTCTTTGATCATCTACCCCTAGAGGATGCAGCCTTGCCAGACCACAGAGGAAAATGATGCAGCCATCCCTGATGATACCTGATAAGCTACTATCAGATAGAAGAGGAGGAGATCCTCCCCAATCAGGAGACCAGGGAAAGAGCACAGGGGGAGAAGAGAGAGGGTGAGTGGAACTGGAAGGAGATGAGGGAGGGGGTTGCAGTGGAGATACAAAGTGAATTAATTTAAAGGAATAAATATATAATTAAAATTAAATTTTTTAAAAATGAAAAGTTTTAAAAAGAAAAAATTTAAAAAGAAATACAGAGATTTTCTTTTATATAACAATCTTTAGGTTTTTTTTCCCTTTATTCTGTACAGTTGAACTTTAATTCTTCACAATAATCCCCTCCAACTTGTTTGTGCTAGTGTTGGTATCTCTTGTTTTAACTGATGTAAACATTATTTTTCTTTTTTAATTTTTTATTTAACTTTTATTAATTACACTTTATTCATTTTGTATCCTCCCCATAAGCCCCTCCCTCCACTGCTCCCATTCTCCCCTCCCCCCCTTTCTGCAAGCATGCCCCTCCCCAAGTCCACTGATAGGGGAGGTCCTCCTCTCCTTCTTTCTGATCTTAGTCTATCAGTTCTCATCAGAAGTGGCTGCATTGTCAGGGTTCTAGGTTATCTCCATGAATAGTTCTTGGTTGGAGTATGAGTCTCTGGGAAGTTGCCTCTGTTCAAATTTTCTTGTTCTGTTGCTCTATTTGTGGAGTTTCTGTCCTCTTCAGCTCTTACTATTTCCCAGTTCTTACATAAAATTCCATTCACTCTGCCCGACAGTTGGCCATTGGGCTCAGCATCTGCTTTCACAGTCTGCAGGGCAGAGGCTTTCAGAGGCCGTCTGTGGCAGGTTTCTAGGTTGTTTCCTGTTTTCTTCTTCTGGCTTTCAGAGGCCCTCTGTAGAAGGTTCCTGGGTTGTTTCCTGTTTTCTTCTTCTTCTGATGTCCATCCTCTTTGCCTTTCAGGATGGGGATTGAACATTTTAGTTAGGGTCCTCTCTTTTGCTTAGTTTGTTTAGATGTACAGATTTTAGTAAGTTTATCCTATGTTGTATGTTTATATGAGTGAGTATATACTGTGTGTATCTTTTGCTTCTGGGACAATTCACTCAGGATGATCCTTTCCAGGTCTCACCATTTACCTGCAAATTTCATGATTTCCTTATTTTTCCTTGTTGAGTAATACTTCATTGTATAGATTTACCACAATTTCTGCATCCATTCTTCAGCTGAGGGGCATCTGGGCTGTTTCCAGCTTCTGGCTATTACAAATAAAGCTGCTACAAACATGGTTGAGCAAATGTCCTTTTTGTGTACTTGAGCCTCTTTTGGAAACTGAAAAGCTTCTGTAAAGCAAAGGACACCATCATCAAAACAAAGCGACTGCCTACAGATTGGGAAAGAATCATCACCAACCCTTTATCTGACAGAGGACTCATATCCAGTATATATAAAGAACTAAAGAAGCTGAAAAGGAGCAAACCAAGTAATCCACTTAAAAAGTGGGGAACAGAGCTAAACAGAGAACTCTCTGTAGAGGAATATCAAATGGCAGAGAAGCACTTAAAGAAATGCTCAACCTCATTAGTCATTAGGGAAATGCAAATCAAAACAACCCTGAGATTTCACCTTACACCCATCAGAATGGCCAAGATCCAACACTCAAGTGACAACAGATGCTGGAGAGGTTGTGGAGAAAGGGGAACCCTTCTCCACTGCTGTTGGGAATGTAAACTTGTACAACCAATCTGGAAATCAATCTGGCGCTTTCTCAGACAACTAGGAACAGCGCTTCCTCAAGATCCAGCCATACCACTCCTAGGTATATTTTTCTTTAAATGATGTAAACAAGTTATTTTAAAATGATGCAACGAAGTTGTTTTGCATTTACTTTAATTTTGAGTTGTGAATACAATAAGGGTACCACATGAAAGAAGTGATACCCAGAAATTCGGAAGAATCAAGTAAAGTTGAGTAAAGTTGCAGCCGATGTAGGCTGGATGTAAGGAACACCATTGCATAGCACAGTAAGCAGACACCCCACACTCCAGGGAAGGAGATTAAGAAAGAAAACCCTTTAAGGAAAACATCCTCACATGAAACTCAGTCACCTCACCGTAACTATGGGGAATAAGCCTGAAGGTAGAGTGGACTTAAACTTTCTCCTTCATTCAAAATTCCATTTATGTAGAACCCACTCAAAACCCAGAAGGTTAAGTATAGTCTTACTGCTATAATTAATGGAGTGCAGAATCTGTACCAAGCGAACAAACTAACAAATGTGGAGTGGCCTTAACAAAGGTGAAATGGACTCAAAACAATACAATGCCTACCAGAGCGAGGAAAGATAGGAAATGTAGAGAGAGATGAGTTATTTTAGAAAAGGGAGTCTCAGAAAGATTTGATCTATAAGGTTCTTTGTCATGGGAAAAATTAAGGGATTTGGGTTTTTAGGCATCAAGTTAAATAAGGGGAAAATGGATTCATATCATATTCATAGGCCAAACTAAACTTTAGTGAAGTACCTAAAGATTTGTCATATAAATAACTTATATACATTTTAAAACATAAAGCTGGCATGAGTCATAGGCAATAACATTGCTATTTGGTTTCAGATCTGTACCTTCCAACTTCAGTTCATTGAGCATGGGTTTGACCTTTACAATTTTGAAAATTGGTGGTATGTATTTTCAATGTATCAAATTGTCCTTTTTGATATATAAATTTACATATATATTTAAACTTAAATCATTTAAAATTATACAAAATTTATTATGAGATTGCTCTGAAAAATTTAGGAACCAATTAAATACAGAGAGAAATTATGTGAAATAAAATCCATCCACTCAAACTAAACGTGTCAATTATATTGTGTCAGCTGGATCCATGTATTTGCATCTGAAGTATCTTCATCACATACAAGTAACACTGAGAGATTGAACAAAACATCCACATGCTCAAAGTAATTTCATATTTCTTGTCATATGCTTGTGAAGTCCCCAGACGAAATTTATTCTGTGAAATATTTTCCCTGGTCATAGTTTTTTACCATATTTACAATACTAGTCATAAATTTCCCCTTGCAAAATAGTCCTAGGGTTCAATCAAGAAAGTGGTTTGTTGTTCCTGAAAACAGTCTTACCCCTTTTGCAACATGGGCCCTATCTGCCTGAAAGGTTTGTATAGTAGTAAAGTCTGGTGATGGATAATACACTGGTTTTTAACTCCATCAGCCCACAAAGTGTTTTTCAGCACTGTGAAAGCTAGTTCGCAGGGAGAGTTCAGGGTTGTCTTCGCTTTGTGTTGTAACCATAGTGCGTGTTATCTTCAGTAACAGGGTCTGATCATTTAGTTTTGCTGGGCCTATGATATATAGCATTAAACTGTACTGTTTCAGGTGCCTTTAGGGCCTAGTTGATCAATAACCAACAGAAAGAAAAATTGTGTTTGACACTGATTTTCATTTATTATTACATGTCTTATGGAACAGTATTGTTTACTAACATGGGTTATCTCTGTTCAGGCTCTGAAATAATTCTTATGATATGACCTTGTTTACCATTCCTGGGCATATAACCAAAGGAATTTATGTCTTATTACAGAGATACTTGCACATTCTTATTCATTGATTTTATAATACATTACAGCTAGGAATAGAGTCAACTTAGTCATCAGCAGATGAATGTATCTTGGGAATGCAAACATATACATATTATTTACCAGTAAAAAAAAAAAGAAAGAGACATTGAGAAACTTGCAGGCAAATGGATTTAACCAAAAGAAATTATACTGACTGAGGTCACCTGTATCCACAGATACAATTCTCAATTTTCCTTTTCATATGTGGATCCTACCAACTGATCATTTGTATATTTAACCCAAAGTACATGTGGAAACTAGAAATAGCCCAAATCTTGATGGGATGCATTTGAGGAGGAGGAGGGATGGCATAATGTAGGAAAGATGAAAGCAGGGTGAAGAATAAAAAGAAGAGAAGAATTAAGGCAGGGAATGAAGTAATAGAGCAGAAGAAAGAAGGGCCAGGGGAATCCTTAGACAAAATGAAGTCTTCATAAACAAGTTATATGGGCAAAATGAACTTCCAATCTGAGTAAAAGTATAATACAAAGGAATATTAAAACTCATGTGATATGAAAGAATACAGAAGAAATACTAGGTGCTATTTTAAGAGTATGAGGATGAGATGAAAGAGAGAAGAAATAGAGGGTGGGTCAAACGAAATTAAGAGTAATAGAGGACACTGTTGGATCTTTAATAAGATACAAATGGTCTACTTATTTATGAGAATATGTAAGTTATGTGAATTGTATACAATGAATTAAAAACATTGTTTTTAGATTTTTTTAAGATAAAAAATAAACACATGAATAGAATAGAAAATGTGTTTTAATTTAATCGATAGCAGCACAATGAACCAAAAAGTGGTGTCTGTGTGTGTGTGTGTGTGTGTGTGTGTGTGCTTGGTGTTATGTACAGTTTCACACACTCATGGGAGAATATTGGAATACAGTCCCCAGGTATACGTGAAGAATTCTTTGATGACACAAACAACAGAATAAAATCAACAAAGAGTATTAAATCATTTTCAGTTATTAAAAACCTCATAGTTGTGCATCTTTAAAGATAGTGGGAGTCACAAAGTTATGTAGTTTAGTTCCTTTCTTTGTTCTAAAAATGTCTACTCAATTTTCCATGCAAATTCAGCAGTTGATAATGGCATACCTTGTAAATAAAAGTATGGGAAAAATTCTGAAATAATTTCAAATTACTAATACTGTTTATAAATGGACTGATCAGTATATTGATTCCCAGGGTTCATGAGCTAATTGGCAAAAGGGTATTATAGAATTTTAAATCATATACTTAGAGGACTATGTGTGTGCGCACGCATGTGTGTGTGTGTTGTGTATGCTTTGAGAAGAAATTATGCTAATCATGATCAATATATTTATGAACAATTTATAATAATATTTTATTTTATAGGAGTCGTTACTGGACCACTACTTTTCCAGGGTATACAATATGTGTCTTGTATTTACTGGAATATTGATGAATGTGGAATCAAAGGACATTGTTGGATCTTTAATAAGATAAGAATGGTCACATTATTCATGGCAGAATGTAAGTTATGTGAATTGTATATAAGAAACAAAAATTGTTTTCAGAATTTGCAATTGTTTATAACCAGGTAATAATTAATTATGAATAAAAACAGACAATTAAAGGGTTATGTAATTGTGTAGGAAGTACTTTATAAAGTTGTGCTACAGAATTTATGCAAATACTTGTATTATTGTTAAATGTACTCTTGATTCTGTGTTACACTTTTAAAAAGGGTATAATTAGGGTAATTTCAGATTTTTAACTAATTTTGCCTGTATATTTATGAAGCCAAACAATTTTTCCTTATGAGTTTTTTAGGTTTACAGTATTAAATATTAGATAAAATTGGATAAAAATATTTTTACTTGTGTGGTGGTTAGAATGAACTCTCTCAAAAATTATCTGCTTGAATGGTTGGCCCATAGAAAGTGACACTTCTTGGAGAAAGTATGTCATCGTGGATGCAGGCTTTGAGGTCTCCTATGATCAAACTACACCCAGGGTGACACACTGTCTCCTGATGCCTGCAGAAAAAGATACAGAACCCTCAGTTCATTCTCCAGCACCATGCATGCCTGCATGTCGCCATAATTCCCACCATGATGATAATGTACTAAGTTTTTGAAACTGTAAGCCAGCCCCAGTGAAATGTTGGCTTTTACAAGACTTGCTGTGGTCATGGTGTCTCTTCAGACTAATAAAACCCTATGACAGAAGTTGGTATCAGAGACTGGAGTATTGCTATAATAGGCCTGACATTTCTTTTATTTGGAGGAATGTGGATTTTGGACTTTGGGTGAGGAAAGAGTGGAAAAAGAAAAAAGAAATGGCCATTTTACCAAAAGCAATCTAAAGATTCAATGCAATTCTCATCAAATTACCAACACAATTCTTTACAGACCTGGAAAAAAAATTCTCAGCTTCATATGGAATAACAAGAAACCCAGAATTGCTAAAACAATCCTCTACAATAAAAGATCTTCTGGAGGTATCTCTATCCCTGATCTTAAGTTGTACTATAAAGCAACAGTTTTAAAAACTGCATGGTACTGGCATAGAAACAGAATGGTGGATCAATGGAACCGAACAGAGGACCCAGAAATAAACCCACACACTTATGGACACCTGATCTTTGACAAAGATGCCAAAACCATACAATGGAAAAAAGATAGCATCTTCAACAAATGGTGCTGGTCCAACTGGATGTCTACATGTAGAAAAATGAAAATAGGTCCATACTTATCACCCTGCACAAAACTGAAGTCCAAGTGGATCAAAGACCTCAACATAAAACCAGAGACATTAAATGGGCTAGAAAAAAAAGTGGGAAATACCCTAGAACTCATTGGTACTGGAGAAAACTTCCTGAACAGAACACCAACAGCACAGGCTCTAAGAGCATCAATAAATAAATGGGACCTCATGAAATTGAAAAGCTTCTGCAAAGCAAAGGACACTGTCATCAAAACAAAACGACTGCCTACAGATTGGGAAAGAATCTTCACCAACCCTTTATCTGACAGAGGATTCATATCCAGTATATATAAAGAACTAAAGAAGCTGAAAAGGAGCAAACCAAGTAATCCACTTAAAAAAATGGGGAACAGAGCTAAAGAGAGAATTCTCTGTAGAGGAATATCGAATGGCAGAGAAGCACTTAAAGAAATGCTCATCCTCATTAGCCATTAGGGAAATGCAAATCAAAACAATCCTGAGATTTCACCTTACACCCATCAGAATGGCCAAGATCCAAAACTCAAGTGACAACACATGCTGGAGAGGTTGTGGAGAAAGGGGAACCCTTCTCCACTGCTGGTGGGAATGTAAACTTGTACAACCACTCTGGAAAGCAATCTGGCACTTTCTCAGACAACTAGGAATAGCGCTTCCTCAAGATCCAGCCATACCACTCCTGGTCATATATCCAATAGAGGCTCAAGTACACAAAAAAGACATTTGCTCAACCATGTTTGTAGCAGCTTTATTTGTAATAGCCAGAAGTTGGAAACAACCCAGATGCCCCTGAACTGAAGAATGGATGCAGAAATTGTGGTACATCTATAAAATGGAATACTACTCAGCAATGAAAAACAAGGAAATCATGAAATTTGCAGGTTAATGGTGGGACCTGGAAAGGATCATCCTGAGTGAGTTGTCCCAGAAGCAAAAAGACACACACGGTATATGCTCACTCATATAGACATGTAATGTAGGACAGACCCACCAGAATCTGTGCATCTAGAGAGGCCAAGCAGGAATGAGGACCCTGGCTAGAGTTTTCGATCCTCATACTGAGGGGCGGGGAGGATGGACATCAGAGGAAGAAGAAAATAGGAAACAACCTAGAAACCTGCTACAGAGGGCCTCTGAAAGCCAGAAGAAGAAATCAGGAAACAAACTAGGAACATACCACAGAGGGCCTCTGAAAGCCTCTGCCCTGCAGACTATCAAAGCAGATGCTGAGCCTGATGGCCAACTCTTGGGCAGAGTGAATGGAATTTTGTGTAGGAAGTGGGAAATAGTGGGAGCTGGAGAGGATGGGGTCTCCACAAGGAGAGCAACAGAACAAGAAAATTTGAACACAGGGAACTTCCCAGAGACTCATATTCCAACCAAGGACTATTCATGGAGATGACCTGGAACCCTGTGCAAATGTAGCCCATGGTAGGTCGGTGTCCAGGTGGGTTACCTATTAATGGGAAGAGAGACTGCCTCTGACATAATCTGATTGGCCTGCTCTTTGATCACCTCCCCCTGAGGGGGGAGCAGCTTTACCAGGCCACAGAAGAGGACAGTGCAGTCACTTTTGATGAGAACTGATAGACTAAGATCAGAAAGGAGAGGAGAACCTCTCCTATCAGTGGACTTGGGGAGGGCCATGCATGCAGAAATGGGAGGGAGGGTGGGATCGGGAGGGGAGGAGGGAGAGGCTTATGGGGGGATACAAAATTAATAAAGTGTAATTAATAAAAAAAGAACTAAATAAAAATAAAATAATTATAAAAAAAGGAAAGTAGTGGAAAAATTCAAATGCTGTTTAATGAGTCGTACTAGTAGAAGCATGGAAGACAGTGTTGCTGAAAGTGACTTGACAGGTGGGACCTCGATCAGCAGGTTTCAGAAGAGAAGAATTTTAGTATGTTGCCTAGAGATCGATCTTGTGATATTTTGGTAAAGAATATGGCTGCTGTTTGCCCTTGTCTGAAAAGGCTACCTAAGGCTAAGATGAAGCAACTTACATTAATTATGTTGGCAAATAAAATCTCAAAACAGACTAATATAGTTCATTCTTATGAAGAACATTATGATGAAAAGAAGCAAGCTGAGCAAGGCAAAATTAAATATGTTTGGTTCAAAGAAAAATGAGCACCAAGAAGTGGAATGAAGCTAAATTCAGTGTTCAGGCAGATAAACAGACTACACATTGGGGTTCCAGGACAGCTGGGCTCAGGCAGTGAAGGAAACCATTGAAAAAAGGAAGTTGTTGAAAATGAAATTGAATGAGCAGGCCATGTTCCAGCCCCAACAAGCAGCAGAACTCAGAAGCCTCAGCCATGTGTTTGTGGCTTTAGAATCAAGGATATATGAAAGGGATTATGGAATCTTCTTCCATGACTAAAGAAAGCTGCTGTGACCAGGAATATGTGAAGGGGTGTTTCTGCATGGAGGCCCAGAGAGACCATTGTGTGAAGCTGTGAGATTGAAGGCTGGATTGCCTTGGAGATCCCAAAATGTTGGAGATGCCAAGTCCATTGGATACCTGCCATAGATAGCTGCTAACAGGGAGTTGAACCAGCTCAACAGAAAGCAGTCAACAAAGCTGAAAAGAATTGAAATTTGAAGAGCATTTTGAAATCAAACTAGGAAATGTAGAATTTGGAGTTTGCCCAGCTGGTTTGGGTCTTGCTTTGGTCCAGTATTTCATCATTTTGTTTTTTTTTCTCTAACTTTTGGAACAGGAATGTATATCCTGTGACATTACATGTTGTAAATATGTGATCTGCATTTTGATTTTGATGTTACAGAGGATTATCATTAAGAGTCTGCATGAAGAGACTCTGAACTTTGAACTTTTAATAGGTTGAGACTGATAGTCTATGGAGACTATTCAATTTGGACTATATGCATTTTGCATTATAATGCAATTACAAGCCTATGGTGGCCTGGTAGTGGAGTATGATTGTATGTTCCCCATAGAATCATGTGTTTGAATTCTTGGCCCATAGGAAGTGACACTATTAAGAGGTATGGCCTTATTGGAGTAGGTCTAGCCTTGTTAGAAGACATGTGTCACTGTGGAGGTAGGATTTCTGGTGTCCTATGCTCAAGCTACACCCAATGTGACACATGGTCTCTTCTGCTGCCTATGGACCAAAATGTAGAACTCTGAGTTCCTCCAGCACCATACCTACCTGTATGCTGCCATGCTTTCCACCATTATAATAGTGGACTAAACCTCTGAAAATTAAGCCAGCCCCAATTAAATGTTTTCCTTTATAAGAGTTGCAGTGGTTATGATATCTCTTCACAGCAATAAAATCCAAACTAAGACATATCATTAAAACACTAATATCTCTCTGAAATATAAACTTTAAAATTCCCACTCTGTTGTTAATAGAAGACATATATTATGCCATTTTTAGTTACAGAAATTCTCATGAAATTTCTTAGTCTCTTTCTTCTAAAAGTATTTCCACATGTTGTTGCTGTAGGCACAGAATTGGTATTTGTTGAATAAACACAAAGTGAAGAGAATGATCTGGAAGCAGGACATGAGCTCTCAATTTCCCTGCCCCTAGTCATATACTTTCACTGAGGCTTCTCCACCTCCCAAACAGTGCCAACAAGGAAAAAAACAAGTGTTTAAATATCTGAGCCAAGGGAGATGTTCCTGTTCAAACTACTACATTCTACTCCATTGCTCTCATAAGTTCATGGCCACATCATAATACAAAACGTATTTAGTTCACCTTTAGAAGTCCTCAGAGGGGAGGGAGGGAGGGACTGGGAGGGAATGAGGGATCGGGACACGGCTGGGATACAGAGTTAATAAAATGTAACTGATAAAAAAAATAAAAAATAAAAATAAATAAATAAATAAAGTCCTCATAGTCTTTAAAAGTTACAACACTGTTTCAGTGACCAAAGTCCAAAGTCCCATCAGAAATTCAAGGCAATCTCATAACTGTAACTCCACATAAAATCAAAAGGCCAATTATGTATTTCCAGTACATAACAACATTATACACATTATACACACTACCTTTCTAAAGGGGAAGGATGGGGACATAGTTAGGAAATAACAGGCCAAATCCAGATCAAAACTCAGGAGTGAGAATATTTAATCCTGTAGCTCCATGCCAAATGTAAAGCATTTAAGATGGCTCTACCACCCAGCTTTGCTTATTGCGATACATATTGACTTCTGTCCAAGTAGCCTTTATGTAATAACTGCTTTAAAAGTATTAGAAAAGTGATGTCCAGATATGGTGGAGAGGAATCAGTGAGTGCTTCCTTTAAATAAAATGGGAATAAGCATAAGAGCTTCGTGAAAAAAAAAAAAAAAAAACCAACCCTATCAGATCAAGTGACTAAAAAAACACCAAGAACGTATTTACCCATGAAACTACAAAGAAGGAAAAAGGGAGTTATCCTAGTTCCAATACTTTACTTAAAAGCTGAAGAATAGTGGACCCAGCACAAGATGAATGGTTAAATTTGATAAAGTATTTATGCATAAAAGACAAGAATAGTAAATGTGTTTTAATTTATTGATAGAAGCATGTTGAACGAGAAAATAATGTTGTGTGTGTACAGCTATGTACACTTCTCACACCCATTGGAGACTCTTGGAATACATTCTGCTAGACTAAAGGAAGACTACTATAGAGACATAAGAATGCAATCAGAAAACAGAATATGAAAAAGAGCATAAATTCAGCAGAAATTGAAAACAGTAAGAAAAATAAGAACCAAATAGATATCCAAAGCTAAAAAACACAGGGGCTGAAGTGATAAATTATAACTTCAGTGGCTTGGCCAGAAATACAAAAAAAAAAAAAAAAAAAAAAAAAAAGAGCTAGTAAATTCAAAGATAAGTCATTTCAAATTATCCAGCCATCAAAACAAAAGGCAAAGGAGAATATAAAATAGTGAGGAAAAGTTATATGGGCCGCCATCTAAGTCTAGAAATGTCACACACACACACATCAATTCAACCAATTGATGCAGGAATACTGATAATACGACATTACATAGCAAAGATATTCTGCCCACAAAAGGAAAAATTTCCTCTTTTTGACAATATGAATAAACTGGATCAATATTACTATTATTATTGTTATTATTTCATTTTCAATTGCTCTAAAAAGAGTAGTCTTAGTATTTTATGATGAAGTGTATGTAATCTATAGTCTGGGAGTTTTAAATCACAAGTGGGATTACAGTTCTGTATGGGCCTTTTTGCTGCATCAGATCACAGCGCTGGACATAATGTCTGGAACCTGTATATTAGAGAGATTTCACATTATAAGACAAGAAGCTAGAACATCCAGAACTTAGGCTCATTGCTACCATGGAAAGTAATCAAGATCAATTATTTATAAAATTCACACTTCTTGCATTCTCCATGAGTCTCCAACTGCTGAACCTCTTATAAGACTCATCAGTACAGTACTAATACAATGGAGTCAAACTTCCAATGGATGAATACACAACCTGCAGCAATCCATCCCTGGCCTCCAAGATATGTGACTTATCCTAATGTAAAATATAATGACCCAGTAGTGCCAAAGACCCTGTAGCATCTCTGAAAAGTTTAAATCCACAGGTTTAACTGACACTCATAGAAAGCACTTTGAGATATGAGCTGCTATTTAAAATAAATTACGTGTCTACAAATTAAAAGTGTGACAAGCAAAGGATAAACATCCTTAGTCCATAGGGAGATGTCAGGAGGTGGAGAGTACTGAAGAGACTGAAACCCGACATTGCAGACATAAAATCTTAAAGCTGCAAACCTGATACCTCGTGAACACTGTAGTTAAGGGTGCCCCCCAAAGGCAGTCTTTGCCTTGTGATTTTGATGATCCTGCAAGATCCACAGTTTCTCTTTTGGTCTGGCTTTTCACACGGTCTATGACTTTCTCTGATGCTGTTGGATATTTATGACCACTCTCTGGCTGTTGATTTTCTACTTTGCAGTTCCACTTCTAAAGCTCAACTTGGTGTTGCCCTATTAAGCCTACTCTGTGTAGATTCCAACCATGCAGCAGATTTCAGTCTGGTCTTTTGACTTCCTTTGAAAATGTTGTTGAACCTGTCAGGAGCAACACATTTGCATTTTGCTTCCCTGAAAAACTGGGACCACTAAGTAAAATCTGCTGCCGGTCTGAATAATGATGCTCAAGTCTGAGAAGTGGTTACAGTAGTGCTTCTCACTTGGCAGCAAGGAGAGAATGTTTTCGGAGCAGCAAGGCCACTCAGAGATATGAAGCTCAGCCACTGAAGAATCCTTCCCTTGAAGGGTCAGACTTCTGGGACTAAGGGAATCTTCAACGAGTTCTGAAATGTCCTGAAGGCCTTTTCTCATTGTTATAATGCACAAGTATCCAGCCCTGTTAAATCACAGTAATCTCATTAGCAAGTGCTTATACAGGGCCACACTTACATGTGGTTTTGCTCTTTCCTGACTAGGATTTGAACTTACCAAGTTTTTCCACTGTGTTTCTTTTTTCTTTCTTTCTTTCTTTCTTTCTTTCTTTCTTTCTTTCTTTCTTTCTTTCTTTCTTTCTTTCTTTCTTTGTTTTTGTTTATTTTTTAATTTTAATTTTTTATTAATTACAGTTTATTCACTTTGTATCCCCATAAGCCCCTTCCTCCTCCCCTCCTGGTTCCACCCTCCCTCCCTCTTCTTCACGCATGCCCCTCCCCAAGTCCACTGATAGGGGAAGTCCACCTCTCCTTCCTTCTGATCTTAGTCTATCAAATCACATCAGGAGTGGCTGAATTGTCATCTTCTGTGTTTCTTTTTGTTCTACTGATATTCTGAAGAAAAACGACCACTACTATCCACAGCATAGTCTTACTGTTACATTGTTTGAAATTCTGCCCTCTCAATACTAATAAGCACATTTCGTGATATTTCTTTGCACTCTTTATTCTATATAATCATTCCATGGCAGCGTTTGTAAGACTACAACAGAATGCTCATCTCAGTCCCAGATTCTTCTGGGATTAAAGTGTGACTTTTTCCCCCTCTTGCTTTCATCTGCTATGGAAAATATATTCCGTGATATTGTCATGAAGTTCTCCTTTTTCTGTATTTTAACTATTTCTTTAGTTATTAAACATAGACTAATTTAATATGTTGTCTGGATTTTGAACAATGTTGAGACAGGAGATTATCAGAAGGATTTCAACAAGATATGCAGTAGTGTGGGAGTTACAGATATTGGCATTTGAATTACACAATAACCTTATGCCTACATTTTGCTAAAACATTTTTACTCTAACAAGGTATTTTGCTTGTGAAGTATAATCATTTTTATCTAATGTTTGTAAGTTGTGGAAATTTGAGACAAAAATAAATGCTATAAAAGCAATTATATTAATATTTAATTGTGGAAAGTGATTAATATTTCAAACCCTAAAGCTGCATAAAGCTTAAAGCAAGTTTCAGCTACTATTGATAGTTAAGTTTTGAAAACATAATTATGTATTTGCAAATTAACATAGTTCATTAATTCATTAAACATTACCTTTTGGAGGCTATCTGATGAATATAAAAAATTTTATAATCATTTTAAAATATATAATTTGACATAGGTTATAATATTTATTTTATATTTGGAGAATTAATTAATTACTTCAGAGTCGACCTTTTCATTGAATAAATGACTTTTGTTACATATTATGTAGTTACACCCTATTTTTTTAAAATCAGGGATTATTTTAAGAGTCGGCACAGTCTTTGTTTGTCTTCATGCGGTTAAGATATTTGATTCTGTGGTAAAGAGAAGTTCTGAGTGCCTGAACAAATCTGTAGAGGATTGCAAAACAGAAAAAGAAGAAAAAGCTTAATTTCTAACTGAATTCTTCATTGGGTAAGAATTATATGCATTTCCTTTGCCAATGGAGTACGATACATATAATTTTTAAAATAATAGTGAATAGTTACATTTTAAAATATTTTATTATGAGCATAAAAATATAGTCTGTGTTAGAATTGCTGAAGATATTATGAAAATATAATTTGCTAACTCAAAAATATTGTAGATCTTTTTTTCCTCTTTTTGAAAATAGATTACTTTCTCATATAATATATCCTGATTGCAGTTTCCATTCCCTCTAGTCTTCCCAGTTCTTCCCACTACCTTCACGTCCAAATCTATCCCTTTCTACCTCTCATTAGAAAAGAAGAAGCTTCTAGAAGATATCAAGCAAACATGACAAAATAAAATAGAATAAGATAAAAAAACATCACATTGATGACAGACGAGGCAAACCAACAGAAGGAAAAAAAAAGCTCAAAGAGCATGCACAAGAATCAGAGACCTACTCAGAAGTCCTATAAAAGTAATAACCTGAAAGTTATAATATATGTAGAGGTCGTGGTGGAGAACCTTGTTGGCCTTGTCCTTGCTGCTTCTGTCTGTGTGAACCCTCAAGAACTTTTTCAGTTAATATAGAATACTGTTCTCCTGGTGTCCTCTGGATCTTCCACTCTTTCTACCTCCTCTTCTCAGGGTTGTTGGAGGCCTGAGAGGAGGGATTTGATGTAGACATTTTATATAAAGCTTCATGTTCCAAGTTTGTTCCAAGGTCTCCCTCTCTCTCTTTCTTTCTCTCTCACACACACACATCAACCTGTGGGTTTCCATACCTGTACCCATCTGCTGCAGGAGGAAGTTTCTGCACACAGACACACACATACACACACACACACACATTACATGAAATGAAGTAGAGAATGGTACATGTCTAGAGGACAAAAGAGAGTTTGGGTCGGGGAGCCAAGATGGCAGCACCGGGAGAGCACTGTGTCTGAGAAGCAGGACGGCACTCGCCATGCAGCAACCAGGAGACAGAACTCTGGGCCCTAAAACTACAGCGATCGTGTTTCCCAGGTGAGGGGAGGCTCCTATGGCATGGGAATCGGTCGGGTCCACTCTCAACTGCCCAGCCAGAACCCGGAAGAAATCCCGGATAACACGGGCTTTCAGTCTCCGGGCTGGAGCCGCAAGCTTGCATGTCCCAATCAGTTTCCCAGGCTGATCGGTGGACACAAAGGTACCTGAGACTGGGAGTCCCAGTTGCAAGAAAACCTCACGGGGAAGCAAAGTTGCAAGTCTGATCAAGGGTCACCCAGTCTTTCCCTGGAAGGTCTCTCTGACCACAGGTACCCGCCACCATCACAACTGAGCTCCCACCTCTCGGAGAGCTGCGCGCCCAGTTCACCAGTACAGACAAGCTGCGCGCCCCAGTGCAACAGAGACTGGGAACACCTGTCCGGAGAGGGCCCCACAGGGAAGGAAGAAACCCTGCTGCTGGGGTCACATAGGCTTTGCCTGAGGAAAGTCTAGCAGACTGCAGAACGCAAACAGGCAAGTACATTTGCGTACTCACAGATCCGGGCCCAAACAGGGAGAACAGAGTTATTGGGAACCCAGATCCCACAGACTAGCAGGCAGGCACACCTCCACCAGCCCAGAGGCTTGCTTTGTACCAACTACTCCTTACAGACAGAACTGTGTGCCCTAAGACACCAGAGTCTTAGAGTCACTGTCTAGAGAAACCCTCATAAGGAACAAGGAACGAAGCAAAGGGGACTGAATTAGGCAACCCAGTATATCCCCAGAAAAGGTCCCACAGACTGGCCCAACCCAGGGAACTGCTGTGCCCCAGATAGCCTGCTGTTACCAGGACAGCAGTACTCACCCGACACAGATTACCTCTTGGGTTCTGCGGCACAGAGCTCCAACCTCAGACCTACAAAAGACCGGGAACCCTGAGATCAACCCCCAGATACTGCTCCAAGGGGCAACCAGTTATCCCTAACAAAACCGACCAAACCACGGAACACACAGGTTACAGCAGCTGATCACTAAATTTACAGCAAGAAACCCAGAAGGAGGGCAGCTGTCTCCAGGACTTCTCCTGGTGAGAGGAAAGCCCTCTTGACTAATCAGGACCACAGTTACCACCCAGGTCTCTATGCCTGAGGTGAGCTGTAGCAACTCCTGAAAAATACCAGCCATCCAGTGACTATATCCAAAAAGCTGAGAAGGCTTCCTTCAGGAAATACCATCTTCCTGCCAAAGGGATTCTCTCCACTACAAGAGTCCAGGAACAACCAGAAACTAACTTCAAACAACTAAGATAACCCAATGGGTAGAGGACAGCATAAAAGATCAACCAACAAAAGCCATAGCAATATGGCATCTCCAGAACCCAGTTATCCAGCGGCAAATAGCCCTAGACACCCCAGCATAATTGAAATTCAAGGAGATGACCTAACACCTATGATCATGAAGAAGATAACAGAGGAAACAAATAAAATATGAAAAGAAATAGAGGAAGCTGCAGCCAAACAGTCTGAGGCCTTTAGAGAGGAAATGCTTAAATCACTGAATGAAATAAAAGAAACAGTGGATTGTTCAAACCAACAGCTGAAGGAATTGACGGAAAAACATGAAAATACAGTCAGACAGGTGAAGGAAAAGAACAAAATAGCTCAAAACCTGAAGACAGAATTGGAAAAATTAAAAAAAAAAACACAGAAATAGAAGAAATTGTGGAAAGAAGGAACTTATAGAAGAAAGCAGGAACTACAGAGGTTAGCATAACCAATAGGCTACAAGAAATGGAAGAAAGAATCTCAGGTGTGGAAGATACAATGGAAGAAATAGATGTATCTGTCAAAGAAAATGTTAAATCTAAAAAATTCCTGACACAGAGCATCCAAGAAATTCAAGACAACATAAAAAGAAAAAACCTAAGAATAATAGGAATAGAGGAAAAAGAAGATTCCCTGCACCAAGGCCCAGAAAATATCTTCAACAAAATCATTGAAGAAAATTTCCCTAACATAAAGGAGAGGCCAATAAGAATACAAGAGGCCTATAGAACAGTCAACAAATTTGACCAGAAAAGAAAATCCTCCCGCCACATAATAATCAAAACCGTAAGTATACAGAACAAAGAAAAAATACTAAAAGCTGCAAGGGAAAAAGGCCAAGTAACATATAATGGCAAACCCATTAGAATCACACCTGACTTTTCAACAGAGACTGTGAAAGTCAGAAGGGCCTGGACAGATATCATGCAGACCCTAAGAGAACACAGATATCAGCTCAAGTTATTATACCCAGCAAAACTCTCAGTCCTCATAGATGGAGAAAACAAGATATTCAATGACAAAAACAAATTTCAACAATACCTACAAACAAATCCAGCATTACAGAAGACACTAGAAGGGAAAATACAACCCAAGAAAAATAGCTACATTCAAGAAAACACAGGAAATAAATAACCTCACTACAGTAAAACAAAAAGCAACCAAGCACACAACCATATGACCACAGCCAACATCAAATTCAAAGGATCTAACAGCCACTGGTCATTAAACTCTCTCAATATCAATGGACTTAATTCTCCAATAAAAAGACACAGACTAACAGACTGGATGTGTAAACAAAACCCAGCAATCTCTTGTAAACAAGAAACACATCTAAGTCACAAAGATAGACATTACCTGAGGGTAAAGGGATGGAAGATGGCTTTCCAAGCAAATGGATGCAAGAAGCAAGCAGGAGTAGCCATTCTAATATCTGATAAAATAGACTTTCAACCAAAATTAATCAAAAGAGATGGGGAAGGACACTTCATACTCATCAAGGGAAAATTCCACCAAGAAGACATCACAATCCTGAACATCTATGCCCCAAATACAAGGGCACCCACATTTGTGAAAGAAACATTGATAAAACTTAAACCACACATAGATCCCCACACACTAATAGCGGGAGACTTCAACACCCCACTCTCAACAAAGAACAGGTCAACTAAACAGAAATTAAACAAAGAAACAATATCTCTAACAGAGGTCATGAATCAAATGGACCTCACAGACATTTACAGAACCTTACACCCAAACAAAAAAGAATTTACCTTCTTCTCAGCACCTCATGGAACCTTCTCCAAAATAGACCACATAGTTGGTCACAAAGCAAGCCTCAACAGATACAAGAAGATTGAAATAATCCCTTGTATCTTGACTGATCACCATGGAATAAAGATGGACCTCAATAACAACAGAAATAGCAAAAAGACTACACATACATGGAAATTGAACAACTTGCTACAAAAAGACAGCTGGGTCAGGGAAGAAATAAATAAAGAAATTAAAGTCTTCCTAGAACTCAATGAAAATGAAGACACGAAAAACCCAAACATGTGGGACACAATGAAGGCAGTGCTAAGAGGAAAGTTCATAGCACTAAGTGCCTTCAAGAAGAAATTTAAGACAGCTCATTCAAGCAACTTAATGGCTCACTTAAAAACCCTAGAAAAAGAAGAAGCAGACACACCAAAAAGGAGTAGACGGCTGGAAATAATCAAACTCAGGGCTGAAATCAATCAATGAGAAACAAATAAAACAATTCAAAGAATCAATGAAACCAAGAGCTGGTTCTTTGAGAAAATCAACAAGATCGACAAACCCTTAGCCAAGCTAACTAAAAGGCAGAGAGACACCATCCAAATCTACAAAATCAGAAATGAAAAGGGGGATATAACTACAGACCCTGAGGAAATCCAAACAATCATTAGGACTTACTTCAAAAGTCTATATGCCACAAAATTTGAAAATTTAAATGAAATGGACAATTTTCTTGATGATTCCACTTACCAAAGCTAAATCAGGACCAGATAAATCAATTAAATAGTCCTATATCCCCCAAGGAAATAGCAGTCATTGAAAGTCTCCCATCCAAAAAAAAGCCCAGGACTTGATGGTTTCAGCGCAGAATTCTACCAGACATTCAAAAAAGAGCTAACTCCAATTCTCTTCAAACTGTTCCACAAAATCGAAACAGAAGGAATATTACCAAACTCATTCTATGAAGCCACAGTCACCTTGGTACCTAAACCTCACAAAGACCCAACAAAAAAAGAGAAGAACATCAGGCCAATCTCCCTTATGAACATTGATGTAAAAATATTCAACAAAATACTTGCAAACCGAATCCAAGAACACATCAAAGATATCATCCACCATGACCAAGTAGGTATGCAGGGGTGGTTCATCCCAGGTATGCAGGGGTGGTTCAATATACAGAAATCCATCAATGTGATCCACCATATTAACAAACTGAAAGAAAAAAAAGTACATGATAATCTCCCTAGATGCTGAAAAAGCATTTGACAAAATCCAACATTCATTCATGTTTAAAGTCTTGGAGAGATCAGGGATACAACGCTCATATCTAAAGATAGTAAAGGCGATATACAGCAAACTTATAGCCAACATCAAACTGAACAGAGAGAAACTTAAAGCAATCCCACTGAAATCAGGGACAAGACAAGGCTGCACACTCTCTCCATATCTCTTCAACATAGTGCTGGAAGTTCTTACTAGAGCAATAAGACAGTTGAAGGAGATCAAGGGGATACAGATTGGAAAAGAAGAAGTCAAATTATCACTATTTGCAGATGATATGATAGTGTACATGAATGATCCCAAAGACTCTACCAGGGAACTCCTACAGCTGATAAACACCTTCAGCAAAGTGGCCAGATACAAAATTACCTCAAAAAAATCAGTAGCCCTCCTGTATACAAAAGACAAAAGGGTGAGAAAGAAATTAGGGAAACAACACCCTTCACAATAGCCACAAATGACATAAGGTACCTTGGAGTAACCCTAACCAAGGAAGTCAAAGACCTGTATGAAAAAAATTTCAAGTCTCTGAAGAAAGAATTAGAAGAAGATATCAGAAGATGGAAAGATCTCCCATGCTCATGGCTTGGCAGGATTAACATAGTAAAAATGGCCATCTTACCAAAAGCAATCTACAGATTCAATGCAATTCCCATCAAATTACCAACACAAATCTTTACAGACCTGGAAAGAAAAATTCTCAACTTCATATGGAATAACAAGAAACCCAGAATTGCAAAAACAATCCTCTAAAATAAAAGAACTTCTAGAGGTATCTCCATCCCTGATCTTAAGTTGTACTATAGAGCAACAGTTTTAAAAACTGCATGGTACTGGCATAGAAACAGAATGGTGGATCAATGGAACCAAACAGAGGACCCAGAATTAAACCAACACACTTATGGACACCTGATCTTTGACAAAGATGCCAAAACCATACAATGGAAAAATGATAGCATCTTCAACAAACGGTGCTGGTCCAACTGGATGTCTACATGTAGAAAAATGCAAATAGATCCATACTTATCACCCTGCACAAAACTGAAGTCCAAGTGGATCAAAGACCTCAACATAAAAGCAGACACATTAAATCTGCTAGAAAAAAAGTGGGGAATACCCTAGAACTCATTGGCACAGGGGACAACTTCCTGAAAAGAACACCAACAGCACAGGCTCTAAGAGCAACAATCAATAAATGGGACCTCATGAAACTGAAAATCTTCTGCAAAGCAAAGGACACAGTCATCAAAACAAAGCAACTGCCTACAGATTGGGAAAGAATCTTCACCAGCCCTTTATCTGAATGAAGACTCATATCCAGTATATATAAAGAACTAAAGAAGATGAAAAGCAGCAAACCAAGTAATCCAATTAAAAAATGGGGAACAGAGCTAAACAGAGAATTCTCTGTAGAGGAATATGGAATGGCAGAGAAGCACTTAAAGAAATGCTCAACCTCATTAGCCATTAGGGAAATGCAAATCAAAACAACCCTGAGATTTCACCTTACACCCATCAGAATGGCCAAGATCAAAAACTCAAGTGACAACACGTGCTGGAGAGGTTGTGGAGAAAGGGGAACCCTTCTCCACTGCTGGTGGGAATGTAAACTTGTACAACCACTCTGGAAATCAATCTGGCACTTTCTCAGACCACTAGGAATAGTGCTTCCCCAATATCCAGCCATACCACTCCTAGGCATATATCCAAAAGAGGCTCAAATACACAAAAAGGACATTTGCTCAGTCATGTTTGTAGCAGCTTTATTTGTAATGGCCAGAAGATGGAAACAACCCAGATGCCCCTCAACTGCAGAATGGATGCAGAAATTGTGGTACATCTATACAATGAATATTATTCAGCAATGAAAAATAAGGAAATCATGCAATTTGCAGGTAAATGGTGGGACTTGGAAAGGATCATCCTGAGTGAATTGTCCCAGAAGCAAAAAGACACACACGGTATATACTCACTCATATAGACATACAACATAGGACAAACCCACTAAAATCTGTGCATCTAAAGAAACTAAGCAAGAGAGAGCACCCTAACTAAAACGGTCAATCCCCATCCTGTAAGGCAAAGAGGATGGACATCAGAAGAAGAGCAAAACAGGAAACAACCTAGGAACCTACCACAGAGGACCTCTGCCCTGCAGACTATCAAAGCAGATGCTGAGCCTGATGGCCAACTGTTGGGCAGAATGAATGGAATTTTATGTAAGAAGTGGGAAATAGTAAGAGCTGGAGAGGACAGGGCCTCCACAAGGAGAGCAACAGAACAAGAAAATTTGAACACAGGGAACTTCCCAGAGACTCATACTCCAACCAAGGACTATTCATGGAGATAACCTAGAACCCCTGCACAGACGTAGCCCATGGCAGTTCAGTGTCCAAGTGGGTTACATAGTAATCGGGAGAGGGACTGCCTCTGACATAATCTGATTGGCCTGCTCTTTGATCACCTCCCCCTGAGGAGGGAGCAACCTTACCAGGCCACAGTAGAGGACAATGCAGCCACTTTTGATGAGAACTGATAGACTAAGATCAGAAAGGAGAGGAGAACCTCCCCTATCAGGGGACTTGGGGAGGGTCATGCATGCAGAAAGGGAAGGGAGGGTGGGATGGGGAGGGGAGGAGGGGCTTATGGGAGGATACAAAATGAATAAAGTGTAATTAATAATTTAAAATTAAAAGAATGAACTAACATAGTAAAAAAGAGAGGAGTTTGGGAAGGGAAAAAAGGTAGATAAAATAATATTTTGTACATGTGAAATGCTCAAGAATAAAGTAGATCACTTTAAATAGACTCTAAGTAATGGAGTTGATCTTATGTGGCCTATGTCCTGTCACAAGTAGGGAAAGCTTGTAGAGTTAAACTGTGTATGTTTTCACATTTCTATCTCAAATTTCTCTTTTAAGTGTAACCTTCCTATTGAAAGTCTCTAACTAGCAGTGTTTTCAAAGCAGATACAAAGACTCATGACCAAACCTTTGGCAGAGTACAGGGAATCATATGAAAGAAGGGGAGTTAGTATGATGGGGAAAGGATAGGAGCTCCACAAGGACCAAATATATCTGGGCACAGGGTCTTTTCTGAGACTGACATTCAACCAAGGACCATGTATGGATATAACCTAGAACCTCTGCTCAGATGTAGCCTGTGGTAGCTCAGTAACCAATTGGTTTCCCAAAGTGATGGGAACAAGGACTATTTATAACAGGAACTCAATGACTGGCTCTTTGACCTCCCCACCCCCAAGGTAGGAGCAGTCCTGTTAGGCCACAGAGGAAAGTTTCGCAGCCAGTCCTGAAGATACCTGATAAAACACAATCAGATGAATGGGAAGGAGGTCCCCCCCATCAGTGGACTTGGAAAGGGTCACGGTGGAGATGAGGGAGGGAGGGTGGGATTGGGAGGGAATAAGTGAGCAGGACATGGCTGGGATACAGAGTTAATAAAATGTAACTGATAAGAAAAAATAAAATTAAAAAAAAGAGAGAGGGGAAAAATAATGATGTTTAGGAATATCAAGTCCTGTATTTAAAAAAAAAAGAAGAAGTATTAAGTGTGTTCTGTTCCCCCAGATCCAATTTACCAATCTCATCCCCAGCTGTGCAGCAGAAGGCTTGTGTTAAATTTTCCTGCTGCCATGAGGCCACCTCCTATGGATCCGTCAGATTTCCTCTTTTAAGCTTGCCCCCCACCTCAGCTCCTTGCTTTATCCAACCTCCCAACCTCAGCAGGCACTGTCCGCTCACTCAGAGGCCCACTCCTGTGAGAAAACCGGGATAGACTCCCTGTAGATCTTGTCTCTCTCCATTCTCCCAGATCCAATCCCTCAGGCTCATCTCCAACTTCTTAGCAGAAAACCTGCTGCAGTTTTCCTTTCCTCTGACCCTATTCCCAACAGGTCACAAATATTTTCTCTCCCAACCTTTCTACCTCCAACTAATTTCAGTGTCCCAGCCTCCATCACTAGAAGAGCTTTCCAAGGCTCATCAGGCCAGGAAAGCAATTAAGCAAACTGAATACCTGTACCACTTTCTTTTATACTCAAAACCTAATCCCCCAGTCTCATCCCCATCTCTGCAGCACACCTGTTGTAGCCTTCCTTCTGCCTCTGCCCACATCTCCCAATGGATCCCAATGACCTTTTTATCTTACCCTCCTTTTACCCGCTTGTGGCTTTATCTCAGTCCCCAACTCCAGTTGGCGCTTCTTCCTAACCCACAAACCATTTCTACCAATATAGCAGAGAGACTGTAGATCTAATCTCCTCTGTTTCTCTAGAGCCCATCCACCTCCAGAGCTAGAGCAGAACCTGTGGGGGTAACCTCTCTTTATTGTCTCTCCCCATTCCAAGGAGACAAAATAAACAAATCCTGCTTGAAACCCTACCCTTCTCTCTCTCTCTCTCTCTCTCTCTCTCATGTAAATCCCTTCAGACATGTAACCTATCCCCATTTCTAAGTGTCAACTGGCAATATGCCAGAAACCCATTTTACCTGGAACCCCGATTGGCTATAACTGTAAAAAAAAAAAAATAATGTCCTACCAGACAACACACGGGTATCATGTTCTCTAAAAATTCAGAGCAGAAGAAGAAACCAAGGAACAAAACCCAACTCAGTGGAGACGAAACCAGAAATCAAAAAGTAGACATATACTCATCCCAATCCCAGATATTTTTGGGCAGCATGATAAAACAAACAATAATAGCCCACCTGTTCTACCACGAATGGCTTGAGTATCCCAACATAGTTGAAGCACAAGAAAAAAAGACCCAAAACAGCCTTATGAATATGATAGTAGTCCTTAAAAATGAAATTAATAAATCCCTTAAGAAAACCCAGGAAATACGAACAGTGAGAAGAAATTAATAAAACTGTTCAAAAATAGGAACTGGAAAAAGAATAAAGAAAACCTGAACTGAGGGAATTCTGGAAATGAAAATTGAGTTCAAAAGAGAACGGAGGTGAACGTTGTCAACATAGCAAAAGAGACTGAGTAAAGAATCTCAGGTATAGAAGATATAATAAAGAAATTGGTACATATGCCCACGAGTATGATAAGTCAAAGACAATTCCTGACAGAAAGCTTTCAAGAAATCTGGGACATGACGAAAGCTGCAACATAAGAATAATAGGTTAGAAGAAAGAGAAGAAACCCAGCTCAAAAGCCCAGAAAATGTGTGCCATGGCATGTGTCTGGAGTAGAAAGCACAACTGAATTAAGATCAGCAGTTTTGGTGGCTAAAGCCTTTATCTGCTGAACCACCTCTCCAGCCCCTATTGTCTATTTTCAGTATTTATTATTTGGAGTATTAATATTTTTCTAAATAACCCTATAAGTTAAATTAGATATTTCACTATAGATCATATCATTAAAATTGATATACTTTAATTTGTATTTCCAAATAGATTATTTTTAAATTTTAATTTTTTTCAAAATGTATTCAGTAAATATCCTAATTGAAGCCCACTTCCTTAACTCCCCCCAGTCCCACCCTCTCCACCTCTTCCCTCAATCCCCTTCTTCTACTCCACTGAGAAGAGGGGGACTTCTCCACCATTGCCATCTGCCTATAGCTTGTTAAGTATCATCAAGACGCTTGGATCCTCTTCCTCTGTGGCCTGGCAAGGCCACATCACCAGGGGCAAGTCATCAAATAGCAGTCAACTGAATCCATTATAGAGGCAGCCCCTTCTCCGCTCACTCTGAGATCCACATGGAAACTGAGCTGCCAATTGGCCACATCTGAGCCGGGGGGGCTAGGTCCTCTCCGTGCATGGTCCTTGGTTGGTGCATCAGTCTCTGCAGGCTCCCATGGGCTCAGATCCTTTAGCTTTTTTCCTGTCCCCTCCATGTCCTTCTAACATCACCCCCTTCTTCTTCCATAAGACTTACTGTGCTTTGCCCAAAGTTTGGCCTTGAGTCTCAGCATCTGCTTTGATCCCTGTTGGGTGGAGCCTTTCAGAGGACCCTCTATAGTAGGCTCCCATCCTGTTTCTTCTCTTCCACCAATTCTGGTATCTATCCTATTTGGAATTCTGAATGTGATTTAAGCATCCTCACTAGGGTCCTCTTTAGTGTTTAATTTCTTTAGATCTGTAGATAGCTATCCTATATTATACTGCTAACATCCGCTTATAAATGAGTGAATACCATGTGTGTCTTTTTGTTTCTGGGTTACCTCACTCAGGATGGGATCTTTTCTAGTTCCATTCATTTGCTGGCAAATTTCATGATTTCCTTGTTTTTAATAGCTGAAGTAGTATTCCATTGGGTAAATGTGCTACATTTTCTGTATCCATTCCCCATTGAGGGACATCTAGGTTATTTCCAGATTCTGGCTATTACAAATAAAGCTGCTATGAATGTAGTTGAGCAAATGTCCTTACTGAATAGTGGGGCATCTTTAGGGTATAGCCCAGGAATGGTATAGCTGGATCTTGAGGTAGTGCTATTCCCAATTTCCTGAGAAAGCATCAGACTGATTCCCAAAGTGGTTGTACACATTTGCACTCCCAGCAGCAATGAAGGAGGGTTCCTCTTTCTCCTTTTTAAGAGTCAAAATTATGTTCATTGATGATTTGACATAAATATATTACTCCAGAAAATTTGTACTACATATTATTTGCTGCCTTTTATTTTAGAAGACATAAAATTTAATACTATCACATATCTCTACATTTTATGTTCACTTGAATTTTATTGACCCAAATGATTGCCTGTTTTTCCTTAATTATTCAGTTTATATTTTAATAACAACTATTTCTTGTAGAAAACAAACAAACAAACATTTGCACTTGAGTATAGAATATGTATTAATCAACATATGGAATTTGCCATTACTTAAAATGTTTTTCTAAATAAATTTTAATTTTTTCATGTATTATTATATTTTCCAAATGCTAAACAAAAATGATTTTTCTATAATAAGAACACATAAGCCAATTTTCTTTGATGTTTCCTTCTCTGGGATAAGTTACAATGTTAATATGAACTTACTTGGAAGGGTGGCTCCTTCCATGACCATAGCAGGTAGAAGAGAGTGTGAGGTAGGAAATAGTCATTGTTCTCCTTGAATTGAACATAAACTATGAAAATCTATAAACTATTTTTATGTGAAAATTGACTAACTCTTTTTGGTTTAAACCTGCAGGACCAGAGAACCTGTGAAGGTCCAGGTTCTAAGGACAGTTGTCTATCTTTTGGAGAATTCATATGATTTGTGGCTAGGCTGTAATTTCAGATGGGAAAAATATCAGAAAAGTATCTATGTGGATCTTCATTTTAATAATAAAAATACTCTTATGAAACATTTCTGATTATGTTTTGTGGATTAGCATTTTCTTTCTTCTACTTTTTTTTAAATACTTTTATTGTGGAGACAGTGTGTGTTTTTGCCATAATTCATGCGTGGACAATTCTCAGGGGTTAGTTTTTTTAGCTAGCTCTCAAATAGAATTTTAAAATATTATTCTATGTCTATAAACAAACACATTTGTTTTTATGTAAGAAATAATTTTAAATTATTGAATTGTAACTATTAAAATATTTTAAACCTAATTATTATTTGAATATATACACTTGGGAAATAAATACAGCATTCAGACCCTCTTTGAATGTGCATGTAACATGTATTAAGGACTCATTTAATCTATAGTTGCCACTTTCTTTCAAAGAAAAACAAAAGTTATGATAAAATTTATGAGTTGAGTAGTAGGGTAAAGACTTAAATTAGCTTTTTGCTACAGCAGAACATAGGTTCTGGTTCACAAACAGCTCAGGAAAATTATAAACAAGAAGGAAACAGTGTAAATAAAAGGTCAGCAACTACTTAACCAACTTGACTAACTTTTAAATAACCCAGTTTCTGGTTGTTATGAATGAAGCAGCAGTTAATATGGTTGAGGAAGTGCTCTTGTGGTATGGTGGAGTGTCCTTTGGGTATATGCGAAGGAGGATTATAGCTGGGTCTTGAGATAGATGTGCTGGGCTAAACATAGAGCAGAAATTGTGGGAGTAGCCAACTAGTGACTGGTCCAACTTGAGACATACGCTATGAAATGGAACCCATCCCTGACACTGCCTAAAGGGCCAGAATCCAGAGGCTGGAGAGCCCAGAGACCTAGGATAGAAAATAGTTCCTAATTATATTTCACTATGCTCACAGATTGGTACCTAACCCAATTGTCATGTGAGAGGCTTCACTTCATAACTGATGGAAACAGATACAGAGACCCATAGCTTGCAGAATATGGGAGAAAGGACTTTTGGAACCAAAGAATTCAAGGACACCACAAGAAAACCCACAGAATGAAGAAACCTGGGCTCTCAGAGGATCATGGAAACTGAACCAACAACCAGAAAGCTTGCATGGGACTAAACTAGGCCTTCTGTGTATATGTTACAGCTGTGTAACTTGGTGTTCTTGTGGGACTCCTAACAGTAGGAGAAGGGGCTGTCTGTCTCTCTTTGAACTGTTTTTGGGAGCAGTTCTAACTGCATTCCTGTTCCAGCCTCAATAAGAGGAGAGGTGCCTAGTCTTACTGCAACTTGATATACCGTGGTTGTTTGTTATTCATGGGAGGCCTGCCCTTTTCTGAAGAGAAACAAAGGAAGAGTGGAGAAAGGCAGAGAGTAGGAGCAGGGGAAACAGGGGAATTGTGGTCAGGATGTACAAATAAAGTGAATATACATCTATTTTAATATTAAATAATATCTCAGTTACTAATCAAATAGCTTCTACTAATTGCAAATCATACTTTCAAAAGGTAGCTTGTTTGAAGAATAATATCTTTATGTTTACCAGAAAATATCTGTATCATAATTTTCAGCAAGTCTTGGCAAGTAAATAGTAAATGCATTAAAAGTAAAAAGTCTTATAGGAAATATTATGAGAAGCCTTAACCCCCTCGTTGGAACATCCTGCATCAGTTCTAGAACTAGCAGTAGTGGAGTCCGAGGTCTGAGTAGGTTCAGGAGACCATTGCCCCCAGGGGCGAGACGTGCTCCATGTAAATTGACTAACTCCATGTTTTCTTCTACTTTTGAAAGTCCTTTAAGGTTCTTAAATTATTTTTTCCCTTTTTTTTAAATTTTTCATCAATTACACTTTATTCATTCTGCATCCCCCCATAAGCCCCTCCCTCCTCCCTCTGCTTGCTTGCCACTCCCCAAGTCCACTGATAGGGGAGGTTCTCCTCTCCTTTCTGATCTTAGTCTATCAGTTCACATCAAAAGTGGCTGCATTGTCCTCTACTATGGCCTGGTAAGGCTGCTCCCCCCCAGGGGGAGGTGATCAAAGAGCAGGCCAATCAGATTATGTCAGAGGCAGTCCCTCTTCACATTACTATGTAACCCAATTGGACTCTGAACTGCCCTGGGCTACATCTGTTCAGGGGTTCTGGGTTATCTCTATGAATAGTCCTTGGTTGGAGTATGAGTCACTGGGAAGTTCCCTGTGTTCAAAAGTTCTTGTTCTGTTGCTCTCCTTGTGGAGACCCTGTCCTCTTCTTGGTTTGCCTGTGGTATATATGCAAGATTAGAGCCTCACAACAGCGTAATGCAGCCATGACCATTCAGGCCTTTACAGCCATTGAAGCAGGACAGTCTCCCCAAGCATGGTTGGCTACCATAAAAAGCTAAAATGTTACGCTCAGGATGCGAGGCTAAGCACTGCACTCAGGGTCAGCCGCTTTGGACCCAGAGAAGAGCATGTCTGATTGCATGCGGGTTGATGCCCCAGGTCCCGCCTCTGAGAAAAAGGTATCGGACAGGTCTGATGCTCTTTAGGTGGATGACACCTAAATGAACATCTGTACAAAGTCCCAATTTATTTCTAATATCAGAGATCAGACCTCTACTCTTGCCTGATGCATCTAAAACAAAAAGGGGGAACTGTAGATAGCTGCGAAATGCTGTGCCTTAAAGATGGAGCTGGTTTCTGCCTTCCACCTTCCCAATGGTGAGTGCTCTCTGTCACGAACAATTCCACATTTGGCTAAGGCTGAAGATCTGGCTTGCTTCCATGTATGTGGACCTATCTGCATTGCCTACGTGGCACGCTGGGGTTGGCTACCCAGAGGCTATTTAAGCTGTGGGCTGGCTTTCCCCAGGGTCCGATGATTGTTCAAGGTTCCTGAATAAACTGCATTAAAAAAAAAAGAAAAAGAAAAAAAATAGTTCTAATAAACCAAAAAAAAAAAAAAAAAAGTAAAAAGTCAATTTTTTCTTAAAACATCCACAGCTGCATGAAAAGAAAGACTTGAAAATATTGTTATTAGCCTGGGTATGCTCCTTTCCATAATATCTTGCAATGTTTGCAAATATTTTTCAGTTAATTAAGGAAGCATTTGTAAATTATCTAATTTGTGTCTAGGTCTATAAGGAATCAATTTTATGTATGATTATACAAAATTTTAAATATCACTCCTGTCAGTGGACATAACATGTTGATATCATCAAAACAATGGCCATTAGTTCCCCATTATATGCTCCATGGGACAATAAATATCTTTTAAAAAGCTAAAAAAAGTGTATTTGACATATTTTGAATCATAAGACAATAGAAAACAAACACATGGTGTTGTTTGTTATTAATATCCATTATTGAATTATCTTTTAGTTATACAGTGGTTATTCCTAAACCAGCTGTATACCCAAATCACCACACAGAGACTAGGATGTATTTAGTTAACCTAGAACACAATGCTGGGCAATAATTACTCCACCCTAAACCTCCAAGCCTGCATAGTTTCCTCCCATTCAGATTTCCCATATTATACTTGTTTTTAGTCATATCATGGGAGCGGTTCATCTCTCCTGGTGGTTCCAAGTCCTCTCCTGTCAATCTCTCACCCTCCTCCAACTCCTCCCACTCATTTCTTTCTCCTCCCCTCCAGGATGTCCCACCCTATGCTCTCCATTGTTCAGCAATGGCTGGTTGTTTTACTGACAATACAGAGAACAAATGGTGGCATGTTTACACAAACTTGAGCTAGGTAATGCTTAGAATAAACATCACAATGCAATCTCCAGATAGAAACCATTAGTGGGTAGAGAAATCAACATTTGAATGAACAAGGGTAAACTGTATACATTCCACAAGAACATTATACCAACAACATGGGGGTACAGGCTTGTGACTCATGGAAGGTTCCCATTAATCTGAATGGATGAACAATATATTTCTGACTGTTATTTTTTTTAGTTTTTATATTAATTACATTTTTTCACTTTGTATCCCAGCTGTAGCCCACTCCCTCATTCCCTCCGAATCCCAACCTCCCTCCTTCAACTCCTCCTAAGCCCATCTCCAAGTCCACTGAGAGGGGAGGTCCTCCTCCCCTTCCATCTGACCCTAGCTTATTAGGTCTCATCAGTACTGGCTGCATTGTCCTCCTCTGCGGCCCAGCTAGGCTGCTCCTCCCTCAAAGAACCAGCCATTAAGTTCATGTCAGAGACAGCCCCTGGTCCCCTTACTAGGGTAACCACTTGGATATTGAGCTGCCATGGGCAACATCTGAGCAGGGGTTCTAGATATATCCATGAATGGTCCTTGGCTGGTGATACAGTCTCAGAAAAGAACCCTGTGCCCAGTATTTTGGTACTGTTGCTCTCCTTGTGGAGCTCTTATCCTCTCCAGCTTTTACTCTCTCCCCCTTCTTTCATAAGATTCCCTGCACCCTGACCAAAGTTTGTTTATTGCGTCTCAGCATCTGCTTTGATACACTGCTGGGTAGAGTCTTTCAGAGGCCCTCTGTGGTAGGCTCCTGTTCTGTTTCCTGTTTTCTCCTCCTTCCAATATCCATCCCATTTGTCTTTCTGAGTGAGAATTGATCAACTTACCCACGGTCGTCGTCCTTCCTTAGCTTTTTTAGGTGTACCGATTTTTGTAGGTTTATGCTAGATTATATGTCTAGTATCCACTTATAAATGAGTATATACCGTATGTGCCTTTCTGCTTCTGATATACCTCACTCAGAATGATATTTTCTAGTTCCCACCAGTTGCCTGCAAATTTCATGATTTCCTTGTTTTTAATTGCTGAGTAGTATTCCATTGTGTAAATGTACCACAATTTCTATATCCATTCCTCTGTTGAGGGACATCTGGGTTGTTTCCAGGTTCTGGCTGTTATGAATAAAGCTGCTACGAACATGGTTGAACAAATGTTCTTGTTGCACACTTGAGCATATTTTTGGATATATACCTAAGAGTGGTATAGCTGGGTCTTAAGGAAGAAGTATTCCTAATTGTCTGAGAAAGCTTCAGATTGATTTCCAAAGTGGTTGTACAAGTTTACATTCCAACCAGCAATGGAGGAGGCTTCCTCTTTCTCCGCATCCTCTCCAGCATCTATTTTCACTTGAGTATTTTTTTAATCTCAGCCATTCTGATGGGTATATTTATTGATTGTTGATCTTAGAGCCTGTGCTGTTGGTGTTCTGCTCAGGAAGTTGTCTCCTGTGCCAATGAGTTCTAGGTGCTTCCCATTTTTTTTCTAATTGATTTAGTGTATCGGTTTTATGTTGAGGTCTTTGATCCACTTGGACTTTAGTTTTGTGCAGGGTAATGAATATAGATCTATTTGCATTTTCTTCATGTAGATATCCAGTTAGACTAGCACCATTTGTTGAAGATGAACAGCAAGTTATTAAGGATTGTAATATCAAAGTATTAGGAAAATCTGTCCGTTTCAAACTGACAAATTAACTCAAAGTCTCATCTAGGATAGTGGTTAACTGACAACATAGTATTATTTCATACTTCCTGGCTACATTCTGTTGTGCATGTAATTTTATATGAACCAGAAAATCAAAAGAAAAAAACATGTATTTTTTTATTAAAATATTCTCTTTATATAGGTGTTCTGAAGCCAAATCCACAATATCTTGAGGCAAGGTCTAATAGTATCCTAATCGCATCCAATTCCTAAGAAAACAATTTTTATGAGAGAAAATACGTTAATACCTAAATTAATATTTCAGAAACATGTCTCCCAGTTTACTCACTGCCGTGGATTTGAGAGAAACTCTTTCTAAAGTTGCTGCCTCACTATCAGTTTCTTTTTAACCAGTAGAAATTCCCTTTTTATGTGTGGGAGACAATGTGTTTATATGGTGGGTAGAGAAGCATCACTGTATGGCAATAGGTCTCCTTGTAGGATCTTCAGAAGCAACAGTGGTGCTATCAAAGTTATCTGTAGAGTGATAACACACCATAGTTATTCCAAACAGAGGAACATTATATTTTCTTTAGCAAATGCAGCCTCTCTTAGAAAAGAAATCTATCAAAATAAGGAAAAGAAAAAAAAAGTTAAATAGCCTTATTACTGAGATTAGAAGAAACACAATTAGTATACAATGTGAGTACTTGTGGGCATTTAAAACCTTTGATAATATATGAAATTATAATCACAGTCTGCCAGAAAATATAAGGCTATAAAACACATTTGCAGATGTACCAAAGATTTTCATTACAATTGTAAAAAAAGTACATTCCATATTCTAAGACTCAAACATCTTATATAAATTTCAGAAAATTCTTCCTAAGTATTCATATGCTTACAATTTATAACCTTAGTTTTATTTGGCATGGCTTTCTATGTATACTGAGAACCATGTCAGTGAATTAAAACAACAATAGTCACAAAGGAACTATATTCAACAAGTAAATATATGTCTGGGTCTAGAGAACACATTGTAGATGCACACCTGAAAGTGAAGCACAAAGCCTTTGTGATAGGTAAAACATTTCTAACTGCTCTTTCCTGACAACTAATGACTAACAATTTTGGCTGTACACATTTAACATCTATAACTCACTCCTTTCCTCTTCTGCCCTCCTCAAGCCTCTCAAAAAACAAACTGCCCCATGCTTTATGTGAGGGACAATATACAAGAGGAAGGGGCAAAATAATCTCCCGCTTTGGCACAAGGAGTTTGCCTTTGGAATTATTTTCTTAATCCCTCACTTCAATAAATGCTGTAAACCCTTGGACTTTGGCTTATTTAGACAAAGAATAATTAAAATATTAATACAACAATAAATGCTTTGAATAACTTTCCACCATATAGTAACCATCACAGTTAAAAAAGAAAATAACTTGTAATGTTTAATAATATATTAATGAAGATTCTATGTCTCATGATAATTTTATCACCCTCAAGTTCATCAGTTCATAATTAATGATTGATTGAATATTAATGTAATTTTCAGTTTGTGGCATAAAATTTCTATTCATAAACATTCAAAATTAAATGTATGAATTGAAACAAACATGTTTCAGGTACAGTATACTAAAACCTGATTAGATTTACTGCACATGTTAACTACTGGGGAAATGACTGAATTTCTATCACCTATAAGGCAGTAACAAAATGTTTTATAAGCAGTTAAGTTTCCCCTTTATAAATTCTATATTCATCAAATAGTAAAAAAAAAAAAAAGTCCTGTTCTCCATATTTTAGAAACAAATGTCCATGTATTGTCACTTTTTGAAAACATAGAAGCAGATTTTTAGTGAGAACTTAATAGCATCCAGGCTTCCTGTGACCTTCCTGAACTTCTTTATACAGAAGACTTTCTGTAAGATTTCTTATGTGCAAATTTCATGATTTCCTTGTTTTTTATTGCTGAGTAATATTCCATTGTGTAGATATACCACAATTTGTGCATCCATTCCTCCACTGAGGGGCATCTGGGCTATTTCCAGCTTCTTGCTTCCAGCTTCTGGCTATTACAAATAAGGCTGCTACAAACATGGTTGAGCAAATGGCCTTATTGTGGACTTGAGAATCTTCTAGGAGTGGTATAAATTTGAAGGTAAATGGTGGGCTCTGGAAAAGATCATCCTGAGTGAGCTATCCCAGAAGCAGAGGGATGCACATGGTACATACTCACTCATATAAACATATAATATAGGATAAACCTACTAAAATCTGTACACCTAAAGAAACTAATCAAGAGGGTGGACTCTTGCTAAAATGCTCAATTCCTACCCAGAAGGGCAAAGAGGCTGGACATCAGAAGAAGAAGAAAAGAGGGAACAAGTCAGGAGCTTGACACAGAGGACCTCTGAAAGGCTCTGCCCTGCAGACTATCAATGTAGATACTGAGACTTATGGGCAACCTTTGGGCCGAGTGCAGGGAATCTTATGAAAGAAGTGGGAAACAGTAATATCTGGAGAGGACAGGAACTCCATAAAGAGAGCAACAGAACCAAAAAATCTGAGCACAGGGGTCTTTCCTGAGACTGCTATTCCAACCAAGGACTATGCATGAAGATAACCTAAGACCCCTGCACAGATGTAGCCCATGGCAGTTCAGTATCCAAGTGGGTTCCATTGTGATAGGAACAGGGACTGTCTGAGATGAACTGATTGGCCTGCTCTTTAATTACCTCCCCCTGAGGGGGAATCAGCATTACCAGGCCACAGAAGAGGACAATGCAGCCACTCCTGATGAGACCTAATTGACTAGGATCAGAAGGAAGGAAAAGAAGTCCTCTCCTATCAGTGGACTTGGGGAGGGGCATGCACGCAGAGGGTGGAGGAAGGGAAGGATTGGGACGGAAGGAGGGAGGGAACCACAGGGGGATACAAAGTGAGTAAAGTATAATTAATAAAGAAAAATTGAAAAAAAATAAAAAAAGATTTCTTATAAAAATAAAAAATAAAATAAAAATAAAAAAATAAAAAAAGAATTCTCAACTCCTGCCAATAATTTCCTAACATCTCCATAAGTTTTGTTGTCTCCTAATGTTATTCAAACTTAATCATATTAATGCCATTCAGAATCTTTCTTTTTTATTACCAACACTGAGATGAGAAAGAAAAGTAAAAGGAATACAGGAAATTGAGAAAAAAAATCAAACACAGGGAATAAGTAAACTAACTAAAGTTAGAAAGTGTTGTATAGGAACACTTTACTTATTTTCCTGAATAAGTAAAACTAAAACTCTTTAATAAATTGAGGTCTGTCTATTTGTAAGTTTCATAGAATTATTTACATTTGTCTAAACAAATAAAGGACACACACATTGTGTATTTCCTTTGGATGACAAGAACAGACTACCTTCAATTAATATAAATTTACTGTCTCAATAGTCTTGGTGTCTGAAAATAAAATGCAAACACTGACTGAACCATGGTTCTATTGAAATCTTGGAAATTGTCCTTTCTTTCTTCCTCTTAGCTTCTGATGGTTACCTATAAGTCTAGGTGTTTATTTCTTGGTTTGAAAAAAAAAAATAACTCAAATCTCTGCCTCCCTCTTCACATGATGTTCTCTGAAGGTTAGGTGCCCAGATTCCCTTTAGGTTAAACAGTGGCTGTTCTACTTCAGTGTTATTTCTCTCCCTGAATGCACAAGAAGGTATTGAACTAGGTAGGATTTATCCTAAAGCAGTATTATTTGATAACATCTTCAGGGATTCCAAATAAGGTGACATCCACAGCTATTTGTGGTTAGGAAATTACAAACAGCTTTTAAGGAGTTGCTCTGTGCCATACAGTTGGCAAACATTGCAAAAGAGCTCTTTAAAGTAGGGTATATTGCAGTTAGCAGAGCAGAAACAAGTTAGGAAGTGTTTTCAGAAATGTTATGTCCTCATTTGTGGCAGGCTTATAGGTTCACACCTGTAATCCTGACACTTGGGAAGCTGAGGCAGGAGCTTTGTAAATCTGAAGCCAACCTGAGTGTATGTGGTGAAAGCTTGTAAAAAAAATCATTATTTTAAGTACTAAAACAGAATGTCTTACAGAAATTTACAAAAAGCTAACTTCTGAAACTTCATAAAAAGTGTTTTTTTTAATTGGTTTAAGTGGTTGTTGGAATACTTTTTTAAGAAAATCTTTTATTTTTTTTTAATATCTTTTGCTCCCTACTCTACCCAACTCCCTTCCAATACCCTGACACAAGGTAGGAGAGATAAAGGGTTAGTGGGAGAGGGGACACAGTTCTTTTAGCTGCTTCCTGCTGGTTAGGGTCCTTGAGTTCCTTTGAGCCAGTCCAATCCTCTTTTCAGGAGATTTCCAACTTCTTGTCAGCAGAAACCAGGAGTCATAGCAGGGGAAGCAGCAGCAAACTTGTTCTTTATCTGGACACCCCACACTCTGGGCTCTGTCATGTATTTTTCTCTCCAGAGTCCTCAGCTTTAAACTATCTGCAGCTGGCAAAGAGCTCCTCTCAGAGCCTGCATGAGGCAAATAGTTTGCTGTTGTGGACAAACTGGATCATCCCCACATCCCACACCTGGGATTAAAACAAAACCATGTTTATATCCATGACAAGTGGTATTGAAAATAAAATTATTAGGTATTTATTCATTTTTGTTTTATATTAAAAACAAGTACAAAATGGTAAAAATATGTGACTTCCACTCAAAGTTCATAAGTCCACAAAAGAGCCTGGAACTTACCATCCTACTGCATATAATAATTTGATTACGTTTAAAAGGTACTCTTCTAAATTTATCATGAATATACACAATGTATTTTGATTATATCTGTTACTTACCTTCTCAAATGTCCCCTAGGTTCCCCACTGCACCTCCTTTGAAAGAACACCATATCCTCATATGTTTCGTGGAGCTTTCTTTCACGGCAGGGAGAACATTGAACTGAAAGAAAAAAAGCCCAGGAAGCAGTTATAGGCTAAATGCTGTTTGGTGGACACACTATAAACTATCCTTTCTGTCACACAGAAGTACTTTTTCTTTATGACAGCTTATTTTCCTCCAGTGTCATAGATTTCATTTGCTTTTTGCGCAGTCTGTTTGTATTAATGGATTAGTGTGTTCTTTCTCCTAGACTTCTCTTAGTAGTCTTTGACCATGCTCAACAAGAATAATGGCATCAATAATCACATACTTCCATTGTCTTCTTCCAGATTCCATTTCTTTGCCCACCCTCTATCTTTTGTCTGTTTCTATGCAGCCACAGTTACATTTAGTTTTGTCATCCAATGTATGGTCAATCTAGTACCACTTGGCGTCAGCTCAGTTCTTCTGAAATTAATTTTATTTCATTAGCAAATGCTTTTAAGCCACCCTGCTCTTACTTAGTTCCCTTTACATCTCAGAAAATTTGTCTATTCCCCCAAAAATTCTATATTATTTTAACTTTTTATGTTATATTAATTATATTATTTCTAGTCCTTACTTTCTTTTATTATATTTTTTCTTTTTTAAATATAATTTTATTTATTACAATTTATTCACTTTGTATCCTAGCTATAACCCCAACCTCATCCCCTCCCAATCCCACTCTCCCTCCCTCATCTCCTCCCATGACCCTTTTCCAGTCCATTGATAGGGAGAAGGTAGAGATAGAAAGACATGGAAGGGTCTGGAGCTTCACAAGAACAACAGAACCAAAAAAATCTGGGCCCAGGTATCTTTTCTGAGACTGATACTCCAACCAAAGTCCATGTATAGAAATAATCTAGAACCCCTGCACAGATATAGCCTGTGGCGGCTCAGCCTCCAGTGGGCTTCCTAGTAATGGGAACAAGGACTCTCTCTGACATGAACTCAGTGGCTGGCTCTTTGATCACCTCCCCCTGACCGGGGTCGGGGGCAGTCTTACCAGGCCACAGAGGAAGACTATGAAAGACAGATCTGATGAGACCTGATAGGCTATTTTTTTTCCTTTCAGTTGTATACATTCCTAAATTTACTAGTTAACAATCATGTGTTTTCTCTTATTCATCAAATATATTCTCTTCCAAAGTAAAAGAACTCAATTATAAATTAGTGGCTACTTAATTATTACTTCAAGTGAAGTTTCTCTTGACTTCCATGTTGTATTTTCAAAAGAATGGCTTATTGATATGGCAAACTTAAAATGTACAAATGATTACTCCACCCGTTCTGTTCTTCCCATGTTTACATTTCTAATTTCTCATAGCACTCTATGTATCAAAGTACATATATAAACCAGCTCCATAGTAACCACACCTAATCCTTCCAGTCTCTGTCTTTTCATCTCTCACACCCATATTTTATTCCTCTAGTTTGTTTATTCTTGTTTTATTTTTCAATGCTGAAGAGCAGGATCAAATCCAGAGCCTTTTTAAGTGTTCTACCACCAAGCTACAGCTCCACGCTGCCATATTCTTCTTTGACACCTCTATTACTCTTATAATCTTATTCATACAACACTGAACCCTTCCTGAGACAATTCAACTTTATTCAAAAAGTGTGTCTCTTACTAGTTTACTTCAAAAAGCTGAGACCTTAAAGTCAATACCTTATTGACTATTGTACAATATTTAGCATACCTTATTATATCTTACTTAGCAATTATTTATCTAGGAGCTCAAAGAAGTAAAAATGACTGTTAATAACTTTGTAATTATTACTTTTTCATATATAAATAATTATCAAGCCTCTCCCAACAGGTAATTCTGAAGCAAAGAATTATATAGTTTTTAATATTTTTTGAATTAGAGTGTTACTTTAATTTTCTCCAACTATGTGAAATCAATGAAACTATTACTTCTGCATCTAAAACTGATACTATTTACATTTTCTTAAGTTTCTTTATAACTCTGTTATCTACATAATATCTATACACAATCACTATAGAATTTCAAGGCCTATAATTACAGTAGTAATGACCTTTCCTTGAACAGAATACCATAAAGCATATTTTAAATGTTATTTTATTATACATGTATTTATATTTTATATGTCCTATACTTTGGGATTTTTATCAGATTTTAAACTTTTAAACTTAAAACTATAGCCCAGTTTCATTTACCTTCTTTGTGGATAGTGCTACCCTTGGGTTGGTGGTCTACGTTCTATGAGAAGGCAGAATGAGGAAGACATGAAGAGCAAGACAATACACAGCTCCTTTTTATGGCCTCTGCATTTGGTCCTGATACCAGATGCATGCCCAATTTCATCCCTATCCTGACATCCTTTGATAAGGAACAATGGTGTGGAACCATAATCAAAATAAACATTTTCTTTCCCAACTTGTTTTGGTCACGGTGATTCATCACTGTGTAATAACCCTACCTAAAGCACAAATCTAATGAATAATAAACAATATCTTAAGGGGATTGTTGAATTTGTGTGACTTCACTATTTTTAATTAAGTTGAAAACATTTAATGTAGCTCATGTTTACAACTTTGTGGGTTCCTTTTTCTCTCTACGACCCTTCTCCACCCTTTAAAGCTCCTAACAATAGATAGGAGAGAAAAAATATAAAGGGGAAATGGGGTGAAGTTATCATTGTACTACTTTCTGATGATTAGATGCATTAAGTTTCTTGGGGCACATTTGATCTTCACTGTTAGGATATTTAATTTCTTCTCATTTCGTTGTGCCTGATAAACAGCAACCAATAACATCCAACCACCAACCAGCTAACAAGAGCAACTCTGCCTTTCAGGGCTCTAGCATTTATCTATCGTCTGAGAAGTCCCCAGAACTCCAAACATCACACAGTAGCAAAAACTATTTGAAGCTGGCAAAACCATGCCCTTACTAGAGCATAAGGCAAATCATAGTCACCTGCTGTGAAGCAGTCCCATATTTGCAACACCTAAGATTAAACAAAAAACATATTCCCATTAGATTTCTGTATTTTTAAAAAAAGCAAAATTACAAAATTCTCAATACAATTTAATATTCTTATAATGCCTTTGGCTTTTCTTTGCAAAGTTTGCCTTTTAGGGTTTGACTTTAACTTCATAAACTTTGGCAGTTTTAATATACTCAATGTTGATTTTTTACTCATGCAAAAACTACCCTTGCCTTTAGGTTGTAGTTTCCAAGGACCCAACAAGTGTAGTTCCACTCTAGCTCCAACCTTCCCAATGAACAAGGAATCCATGAAGTGGAGGAGTATGCCAACAACTCTAGAAACATTTTGTCCAATCAATCATGCTTGAAATACTGTTTTCTTTTTTTTATTAAATTTTTATTTTTTAATAGTTACAGTTTATTAACTTTGTTTCCCAGCTGTATCCCACTCCCTCATTCCCTCCCAATCTCACCCTCTCTCCCTACCTCATCTTCTCCCTACCCCTTTCCAAGTCCACTGGTAAGGGACCTCTTCCCCTTTCTTTTTTTTTTACTACTCTTTTTTTTCTATTATTATTATTATTATTAATTACACTTTATTCATTTTGTATCCTCACATAAGCCCCTCCCTTCTCCCCCTCCCGCTCCCACCCTACCTCCCCTTTCTGCATGCATGCTCCTCCCCATATCCACTGATAGGGGAGGTCCTCCTCTCCTTCCTTCTGATCTTAGTCTATCAGATCACATCAGTAATGTTTGCATTGTCTTCTTCTGTGGCCTGGTAAGGCTGCTCCCCCCCTAAGAAGGAGGTGATCAAAGAGCAGGCCAATCAGTTTATGTCAGAAGCAGTCCCTCTTCCCATCGCTATGTAAAAATCTTGGACACTAAACTACCATGGGCTACCTCTGTGCAGGGGTTCTATGTTATATCCATGAATAGTCCTTGGTTGGAGTATGAGTCTCTGGGAAGTTCCCTGTGTTCAAATTTTCTGGTTCTGTTGCTCTCCTTGTGGAGTTTCTGTCCTCTCCAGTTCTTGCTATTTCCCACTTCTTACATAAAATTCCATTCACTCTGCCTGCCAGTTGGCCATCAGGCTCAGCATCTGTTTTGATAGTCTGCAGGGCAGAGGCTTTCAGATGCCCTCTGTGGCAGGTTCCTAGGTTGTTTCCTGTTTTCTTCTTCTGGCTTTCAGAAGCCCTCTGTACCAGGTTCCTAAGTTGTTTCCTGTTTTCTTCTTCTACTAATGTCCATCCTCTTTGCCTTTCAGGATGGGGATTGAGCCTTTTAGTTAAGGTCCTCTCTTTTGCTTAGTTTGTTTAGATGTACCAATTTTAGTGGGTTTATCCTATGTTGTATGTTTATATGAGTGAGTATATACCGTGTGTGTCTTTTTGCTTCTGGGACAATTCACTCAGGATGATCCTTTCCAGATCCCACCATTCACCTGCAAATTTCACGATTTCCTTATTTTTCATTGCTGAGTAATACTCCATTGTATAGATGTACCACAATTTCTGCATTCATTCTTCAGTAGAGGGGCATCTGGGCTGTTTCCAGCTTCTGGCTATTACAAATAAAGCTGCTACAAACATGGTTGAGCAAATGTCCTTATTGTGTACTTGAGCCTCTTTTGGATATATCCCTAGGTATGGCTGGGTCTTGAGGAAGCGCTATTCCTAGTTGTCTGAGAAAGCGCCAGATAGATTTTCACAGTGGTTGTACAAGTTTACATTCCCACCAGCAGTGGAGAAGGGTTCCCCTTTCTCCACAACCTCTCCAGCATGTGTTGTCACTTGAGTTTTTGATCTTGGCCATTCTGATGGGTGTAAGGTGAAATCTCAGGGTTGTTTTGATTTGCATTTCCCTAATGGCTAATGAGGTTGAGAATTTCTTTAAATGCTTCTCTGCCATTCAATATTCCTCTACAGAGAGTTCTCTGTTTAGCTCTGTTCCCCATTTTTTAAGTGGATTACTTGGTATGCTGCTTTTCAGCTTCTTTAGTTCTTTATATATACTGGATATGAGTCCTCTGTCAGATAAAGGGTTGGTGATGGTTCTTTCCCAATCTGTAGGCAGTCGCTTTGTTTATATGATGGTATCCTTTGCTTTACAGAAGCTTTTCAGTTTCAGGAGTTTCCATTTATTGATTGTTGCTCTTAGAGCCTGTGCTGTTGGTGTTCTGTTCAGGAAGTTTTCTCCTGTACCAATGAGTTCTAGGGTATTCCCCACTTTTTTTTCTAGCCGATTTAATGTGTCTGGTTTTATGTTGAGGTCTTTGATCCACTTGGACGTCAGTTTTGTGCAGGATGATAAGTATGGATCTATTTTCATTTTTCTACATGTAGACATCCAGTTGGACCAGCACCATTTGTTGAAGATGCTATCTTTTTTCCATTGTATGGTTTTGGCATCTTTGTCAAAGATCAGGTGTCCATAAGTGTGTGGGTTTATTTCTGGGTCTTCTGTTCTATTCCATTGATCCACCACTCTGTTTCTATGCCAGTACCATGCAGTTTTTATACCTGTTCCTCTATAGTACAGCTTGAGATCAGGGATGGAGATACCTCCAGAAGATCTTTTATTGTAGAGGATTGTTTTAGCAATTCTGGGTTTCTTTTTATTCCATATGAAGTTGAGAATTTTTCTTTCCAGGTCTGTAAAGAATTGTGCTGGCAATTTGATGGGAATTGCATTGAATCTGTAGATTGCTTTTGGTAAGATGGCCATTTTTACTATGATAATCCTGCCAAGCTATGAGCATAGGAGATCTTTCCATCTTCTCATATCTTCTTCTAATTCTTTCTTCAGAGACTTGAAATTTTTTTTCATACAAGTCTTTGACTTGCTTGGTTAGGGTTACACCAAGGTACTTTATGTCATTTGTGGCTATTGTGAAGGGTGTTGTTTCCCTAATTTCTTTCTCAGCCATTTTGTCTTTTGTATACAGGAGGGCTACGATTTTTTTTGAGTTAATTTTGTATCCGGCCACTTTGCTGAAGGCGTTTATCAGCTGTAGGAGTTCCCTGGTAGAGTTTTTGGGGTCACTCATGTATACTATCATATCATCTGCAAATAGTGATAATTTGACTTCTTCTTTTCCAATTTGTATCCCCTTGATCTCCTTCAACTGTCCTATTGCTGTAGCAAGGACTACCAGCACTATAAGAGATATGGAGAGAGTGGGCAGCCTTGTCTTGTCCCTGATTTTAATGGTATTGCTTTAAGTTTCTCTCTGTTCAGTTTGATGTTGGCTATAGGCTTGCTGTATATTGCCTTTACTATGTTTAGATATGTGCCTTGTATCCCTGATCTCTCCAATACTTTAAACATGAATGGATGTTGGATTTTGTCAAATGCTTTTTCAGCATCTAGAGAGATTATCATATGTTTTTTTTCCTTTCAGTTTGTTAATATGGTGGATCACATTGATGGATTTCCATATATTGAACCACCCCTGCATACCTGGGATGAAGCCTACTTAGTCATAGTGGATGATATCTTTGATGTGTTCTTGGTTTGGTTTGCAAGTATTTTATTAAGTATTTTTGCATCAATGTTCATAAGGGAGATTGGCTGGAAATTCTCTTTCTTTGTTGAGTCTTTGTGAGGTTTAGGTACCAAGGTGACTGTGGCTTCATAGAATGAGTTTGGTAATGTTCCTTCTGTTTCTCTTTTGTGGAATAGTTTGAAGAGAATTGGTGTTCGCTCTTCTTTGAAGGTCTGGTAGAATTCTGTGGTGAAGCCATCTGGTCCTGGGCTTTTTTTGGATGGGAGACTTTAGATGAGTGCTTCTATTTCTTTGGGGGATATAGGACTATTTAGATGATTTACCTAGTCCTGATTCAACTTTGGTAAGTCAAATTGATCAAGATAATTGTCCATTTCATTTAGATTTTCAAATTTTGTGGCATATAGACTTTTGAAGTAAGTCCTAATGATTGTTTGGATTTCCTCAGGGTCTGTAGTTATATCCCCCTTTTCATTTCTGATTTTGTTGATTTGGATGGTGTCTCTCTGCCTTTTAGTTAGCTTGGCTAAGGGTTTGTCGATCTTGTTGATTTTCTCAAAGAACCAGCACTTGGTTTCATTGATTCTTTGAATTGTTTTATTTGTTTCCAATTGATTGATTTCAGCCCTGAGTTTGATTATTTCCAGCTGTCTACTCCTTTTTGCTGTGTCTGCTTCTTCTTTTTCTAGGGTTTTTAAGTGAGCCATTGAGGTGCTTGAATGAGCTGTCTCGAATTTCTTCTTGAAGGCACTTAGTGCTATGAACTTTCCTCTTAGCACTGCTTTCATTGTGTCCCACAAGTTTGGGTATGTTTGTCTTCATTTTCATTGATTTCTAGAAAGACTTTAATTTCTTTCTTTATTTCTTCCCTGACCCAGCTGTGATTTAGTAACAAGTTGTTCAGTTTCCATTTGTGTGTAGGCTTTTTGCTGTTTCTGTTATTGTTGAGGTCCAGCTTTATTCCATGGTGATCAGTCAAGATACAGGGGATTATTTCAATCTTCTTGTATCTGTTGAGGCTTGCTTTTTGACCCACTATATGGTCATTTTGGAGAAGGTTCCATGAGGTGCTGAGAAGAAGGTAAATTCTTTTTGTGTTTGGGTGTAAGGTTCTGTAAATGTCTGTGAGGTCGGTTTGATTCATGACCTCTGTTCAGAGACATTGTTTCTTTGTTTAATTTCTGTTTAGTTGACCTGTCCTTTGTTGAGAGTGGGGTGTTGAAGTCTCCCACTATTAATGTGTGGAGATATGTATGTGGTTTAAGTTTTATCAATGTTTATTTTACAAATGTGGGTGCTCTTGCATTTGGGGTATAGATGTTCAGGATTGTGATGTCTTCCTGGTGGAATTTTCCCTTGATGAGTATGAAGTGTCCTTCCCCATCTCTTTTGATTAATTTTGGTTGAAAGTCTATTTTATCAGATATTAGAATGGCTACTCCTGCTTGCTTCTTGGGTCCGTTTGCTTGGAAAGTCGTCTTCTAACCCTTTACCCTCAGGTAATGTCTATCTTTGTGTCTTAGGTGTGTTTCTTGTATGCAACAGATTGCTGGGTTTAGTTTACGTATCCATTCTGTTAATCTGTGTCTTTTTATTGGAGAGTTGAGTCCATTGATGTTGAGAGAGATTAATGACCAGTGGCTGTTAGATCCCTTCATTTTGATGTTGGCTGTGGTCATCAGGTTGTGTGCTTGGTTGCTTTTTGTTTTACTGAAGTGAGGTTATTTATTTCCTGTGTTTTCTTGAATGTAGCTATTTTTCTTGGGTTGTATTTTCCCTTCTAGTGTCTTCTGTAATGCTGGATTTTTTTGTAGGTATTGTTGAAATTTGTTTTTGTCATTGAATATCTTGTTTTCTCCGTCTATGAGGACTGAGAGTTTTGCTGGGTATAGTAGCTGACCTCTGTGTTCTCTTAGGGTCTGCATGATATCCATCCAGGCCCTTCTGGATTTCATAGTCTCTTTTGAAAAGTCAGGTGTGATTCCAGTGAGTTTGCCATTATATGTTACTTGGCCTTTTTCCCTTGCAGCTCTTAGTATTTTTTCTTTGTTCTGTATACTAACTGTTTTGATTATTATGTGGCGGGAGGATTTTCTTTTCTGGTCAAATTTGTTGGGTGTTCTGTAGGCCTCATGTATTCTAATTGGCCTCTCCTTTAGCTTTGGGAAATTTTCTTCAATGATTTTGCTGAAAATATTTTCTGGGCCTTGGAGAAGGGAGTCTTCTTTTTCCTCTACACCTATTATTCTTAGGTTTTGTCTTTTCATATTGTCTTCAATTTCTTGGACAGTCTGTGTCAGGAATTTTTTGGATTTAACATTTTCTTTGACAGATACATCGATTTCTTCCATTGTATCATCTACACCTGAGATTCTTTCTTCCATCTCTTGTAGTCTGTTGGTTATGCTTGCCTCTGTAGTTCCTGTTTTCTTCCCTAGATTCTTCCTTTCCATTATTTCCTCCATTTTTGTTTTCTTTAATTTTTCCAATTCTATCTTCAGGTCTTGAGTTGTTTTGTTTACTTCCTTCACCTGTCTGATTGTACTTTCCTGTTTTTCTTTTAGTTCCTTCAACTCTGTTTCTTTTATTTCATTCAGTGCTTTAAGCATTTCCTTTCTAAAGGCCATAAACTCTTTGGCTGCAGCTTCCTCTATTTCTTTATGGATGGCAATATTCTGTTTGAGTTTATCTTCCTCTATGTCTTTACATATCTTATTTGTTTCCTCTGTTATCATTTTCATGAGCATACTTGTTAGGTCATCTTCTTGGATTTCAGTTATGCTGGGGTGTCCAGGGCTACTTGCCCCTGGGTAACTGGGTTCTGGAGATGCCACATTGCTTTGTCTTTTGTTGCTTGAGCTTTTACGCTGGCCTCTACCCATTGTGCTATCTTAGGTGTTTGGGGTTATTTTCTGGTGATTCCTGGGGATCCTGTGGTGGAGAGAATCCCCTTTGCAGAAAGCTGATTTTTCCTGAAGGATGTCTTCTCAGCTTTTTGGGTATAGTCCCTGGATGGCTGGCGTTTTTTCAGGAGTTGCTGCTGCTCACCTCAGGGATATAGACCTGAGTGGTATCTGTGGTCTTTGTTAGTCAAGAGGGTTCTCCTCTCACCCAGGGAAGTCCTGAGGGCAGCTGCCCTGTTTCTGGGTTTCTTGTTGTAAATTTAATGATCAGCTGCTGTGACCCAGTTGGACATTAGGTGCGCAGCAACTGTTTGTGCGTGTGTCTGGAGCACAGCTGAGTGATGGTGCCTCGGCCCCACTGGTCTGCTAGACTTTTTCTAGGGAAGGATTGGGTGATTTAAGTCAGTACAATTTCCTTTCTTCCCTGTGGATTCTCTGGAGACAAGGACTCCCAGTGTCTTTTTTGCCCTGGTGCACACTGCTCAGTGTCCGCCAGCTGTCTGGTGCGCAGAAACTGCCTGTGTCTGCCTTTCTGGCCTTTGGGAGCCTGGGTGCCTCCCTAAGCTGGGTAATTTTCTGGGGACCTTTTCAGGCTGGGGTTGTTGGCTGAGTGCTCTGAGATCAGACCAGAAAAAGCCGTTTCCCTCCCTGTGTGTTTGCACCGGACAGTGAAACTCATTCGCTGGTGCCCTGGTGCCCACAGTTCTATCTCAGGTGGCAAATCAGTCACACAGGCAGGCAGGGCTCTGTGCCAGAGCTTGGGTCCCCGGCTCTGGCTCCAGGCTGGCTCCTGGGGTGCCCTTGGAACCCGAGTCTTTTCCAGGGGATGTCTGGGTGACCTAAGATCGGTCCTAATCGTTTCCTGTACCCTGGGGTTATCTCTCGACTGAAAATTCCAGTCTCTGATAGTGTGGTGCACATGGTTCAGTCTGGGACCGTGACCAGAGACACTGGCTTGTGCCTCTGGGCTGGGGCTGGGGCTGGCAGCCGGCAGCCGGCAGCCAAGCATCCGGCGGAACTGGGATCTCTTCTGAGGTTTAGCCGGGTGAGTTAAAAGCTGATTGAGTCCCCCACTGTGGGGTATCCTCTCACCTGGGAAACACAATGACTGTGTTTTATGGCCACGAGTTCTGATTGCTGGTCATTGTGCTGATCCTGCTGCTGCTGCTCAGAATGAGAGTCCTCCCGGTGCTGCCATCTTGCCCCTGCCACCGAAATACTGTTTTCTTAACCCACAGTTTTTGTTTCCTCTTCCCATGGTCCATCAGTTGAAAGGAACCACATGAACAACCATGTGTACATCCACATCCATGTGCCCAAGGGACAAATATTTGCTGGAAGGCACTGGATGCACTACAGAGCTTTGATCTAGAAGGATGGTATACCCGCAGAATACATAGTACTTGAAAAAAATGTTAAGCAAAATAAAATTTTAAATAGAAAATTCAAATAAAAAGAGCAAAAACATGGTAAGTAGGATTGCAGAAATATTAAGTTCAAATGATACGTTTTCCCAATCATTGATCTATTATTGTGAAGACAGACCATGACCAAATGGATTCTAATAAAAGAAATTATGTAGGGCATTGTTTACATATTCAAAGGTAGATTCATTGCAGGAGAAATGGCAGACATCCACATGATGGTGAAGGGGCAGCCAAGAGCTCCATCCTTATCCACTGGCTGATTGAGATAGATTGAGCCTGACATGGGAATTTGAAACCTCCAAGCCCACCTCCACTGTCTCATTTTCCTCAACAAGATCAGAGGAAGAGCAGAGGTGAAGAGACAAGAGGGAAGGAGAGACATGACAAAAGGAAAGAGGAGGAAAGGCAAAGTGAGGGGTGGAGAGTCAAAGGTAGGGAGAGGATAGGAAAGGGGTGGCTGTGGAGGGAAGGGGACTGAGATTTAAAAAAAGGCTTAGGAAGAAGAGGGATGGGGAGAGGAGGGTGAATAGAGGAATGGAGATATAATGAACTGTATAGTAAAGCTTTTTTATGAGGCTTTAAGTGAAAAGTATAGACATGTATGAAGCCTTTGTTTCTGGCATTGAGTTAAATGTTTCAGCAAAGTCTTTACTATGTTAAGGTCAGTCAATAGAGGCTGAGAATTTGTTTTGAGATTGTCGAACTTTAAAGAAATTTTGTCTTTCTTGAGAATCTACTCTTGGTGCCACATGAGAACTTGCAGCTGCACCGACCTTGGTCCTAAGACACCCTTGCTGCTAAATCTTTTCAGTTGAGTGCCCAGGTATTTAACAGCCATCACACATAGAGTAAGTACATTCCATAAGTTACTATTGCTTCTTTAAAAATGTTTACTTTAATAGGATTCCAAACTAGTTCATTTTACCAAAAAGTCACATTTTACCATTGTGACTTTTTACCATTTTCTGGTATTTGTTCCTGGGTAACTTGGAACAAAGTTATTTTATTAAGAGATGGCACCATAGGTTCAAATGCGCTATCTTGACCATTGAATTTATTAGGTACCATAGATTCATAATTAAGCACTTTCCGTTTTCTTTCTTTGTTTCTTGTCTCTCAAGCCTTTGTATTATCATAGCTAATTTTCTGTGTTGTATTGCCTTTTTTTTTAACCTTTTCTGAGAGGAAAGAAAGATTGCAATTGAAAGTATGGAAGGGTTTATTAAGGTGGGCACATTTGTAGTATGTATTACAATGTCTTTTTCAGGTAACACTCTATCCCCGCAACTTCTACCCTTGATCTTAAGGGGCCTAAAATGAAGTTTCCAATTTTTTAATGAAAGAAAATTTTGTTTATATTATTAAAATTGTCTTTTTGAGTGGCTTTTGTAGTTTGCTTTCAGAGGCTCCTTTGTCATTCCTTGCTGCTTTTATTTCTGTGATTCACTGTCTTAGAGGCTCCTGTGTCATTCCTTGTTCTGGGATTGAGGCTTCTGTAGTTCCTGAGTCTCCTGAGTCTCCCTCTAGGAATCCATCCAAGATCCAAGACTGGAAGAACTTATGCTTCTTCCAGAAATGATCCTTGCTATAGACTCAAAGTTCCTGTGGCTCTGGAGTCTCTCCATTCTCTCTAGGCATTCAGCTGAACTCAAAGAACAGATAATCCCTGCCAAATTTCTCCTCTGTGGCTTTCTGTCAGATGTCTCCTGTACTCTGCATGCTTCTGTCAAATGTCCTCTGTCTGCAATGTTGGTGTGCTTTTTTCTTTTTCAAATCACATTGGATTTTTCTTTTAACCATATTGGGCACTAAATATAAATGTGAATACATGTTTTGGGCTGAGCCCAAAGTGTTTCTATCCAAGTATCCCTGGCCTAGGCCTGGAAGCATCTAGCCTCCATACAATCTAATCTTATGCAGGCCTGTACATTGAAGTCTTCACCTTCCAGCCTCCCTTTGATAACCTTAGACTAGAATGTTTCAGCCTCTGAGACTTATTGCCAAGTAAGCTCACCTTTTCTAGGTCTTTCTGAACTCTAACTGGCTCATTCAATTCAGCTGTTCTGTCTCAAAACTCCTCTCCAAGCTGACTGGTTTGAACTGACTTCTCCCCACATCTCACTGAATTGCTCTGCTTTGAAAAACTGTCTCTCAGCTTCCTGAAAAGAATTGCATGAACTCAACTATACTTAACTGAACTGCACAGAACTGTTCTGTACTCCCAAACTCTACTGCATTGTCTCCATAAACTTCTCGCTACTCTCTCTGCACATGTCTTAAGTAGTTTCTTTCCTGTCTGTTGTCATGAGAGTTGGGAGTATCCTATCTCTGACTCATTCTGTCAGATCTTTCTCTGATTCAACACTTTTCTATTCCTTAATTCAACATCTTTGTTTGGGATTAAAGATGTGTAATAAATTCCAGCTAGAGGAATTCAAGGTGTGTATTAAGGGTGTGTCTGTATTCTAGCTGGATCACAAAAACCTAGGTATTTTGATGTAATCCCTTGTCAGAGCAGCCATGTTGCTGGATTAAGATTTCTAAACAGAATTGCATATATCTTGATTAAATTATTCAATGTTTTCTACTTTAGAGTTTTATTTTCCTAGACATATCCATACTATGTAGCTCTAGAGCTCACTATCTTGACAAGGTTAACCTCAAATGCATAAATGTCCACCTGTTTTTGCCTCTTGTGTGCTGCTATTAAAGGGGTGCCCGATAAACCAAGTTCTCAAGACATTGGATTAAATTTGCCATTGCCTCATAAACACTTATAGAACACTATTAACGATCTGTGGTCATCACATTATGGAAAAGAGCTGAAAGTTATTTTAGGTTATATAACATACTAGGTGGAAATTAGCTACAGTAATGCATACACTGTATTTATTGTTTTTTTTTTAATGCTCACTCAGTTAAGCCAATGAAATCCTTTTATTCAAGATTTCTATCTCTTTATTGCATTTGTCTCACAAATGCAGTATTGTCTTCCTAATTTTGTTTAGTTATTTGTGTGCTTGAAGAACAGTTAGGAATTGATTTCAGACCTCTTCAAATCCAAACAGGTCTTTACTTATATCTTTTCTGAATTCCTTGAATATTTGATAATATTTATAAATGTTTCATTGAATTCTGTGTCCTGAGGTTTGTCTAGATAATTCTAATTAAAGGAAATTACCCTAGCAGTTTTGCTTGTCATATTGTTTTGATCTTTCATATTGTTTGTGTTTTTGTAAGAGGATTAGGGTTAATGTAATTTTTTGCATTGCTTGCATGTCTTACATGATATTCTAGCCTGCCCATGTTGCATGAATGATTAACTCTGTTTTTGCTAATGTCACAAGGTAGTTCATTTCAGGTCAGGTAGGAGTAATGAACAAGCCAGTCTTCAGAATGGAGAGACAGCGTTGACAGTCTCTGTAACTAGTGTGATATGAAGGTCTTCAAAGTCATTTGAGATTGTTTCAGTGAAGCCTGTGGAAGAGCACTGTTGTGGGTTTCACCTGGGTCTGGACTTGGAACGGTAACACCTAGGCAAGAGACTAGCAGAATCTCTAAAAAGGCATGCCAATGTGTCTCAGTGGTGGGCTTGGGCCTGGAGGATCCTACAGGTTCAGGTTCCTAGTTCAGACTCACCAAGAGTTCACAAATGTGGCTTTTGCCTGGGCCTGGGCACAGGGCCTGCACTGGTAAGTGAGAGTCCTGGATCAGATTAGAAAAAAGTCCTTGGGTACTGGGCTGGGGAGCAATAAAAGAGGGGTGGTGGCAGCAGCTTGTAGACCCAAGGTCTTGCCTTAGCCTCAGCAAGAGAACGTGCAGATTTTTTTGAAGGAGAAACATGTAAAGGCCACATTCTATGATTAAACTTCTGTGTATGTATTTTTAAATATGAATATTTTTCAAACATCATAATTAATTGTAAACTTCACAGTGTATTTGCTTTAACAAGTATTGTTGGATATTAATATTTTCTATTGATTTATCTTTTAGTTAAGCAGTGGTTATTCCTAAACCATTGGTACATCCAAACGACACAGAGACTGAGTTACTTAGTTAACCTAGATCACAATGCTGGGCAAAAGTTACTCCATCCTAAACCTCCAAGCCTGCATAATTTCTTTCCATTAAGATTTTACACATTATTCTTGCTTTTAGTCATCTCTTAGGTCCAGTTCATCTCCCCTCCTGGTTCCAAGTCCTGTTCTTTCACCCTCCTCCCACTCACTTTCTTCTCCTCCCCTCTGAACAAGAATGTCCCACCCTATTCTCTCCATTGCTCAGCACTACCTGGTTGTTTAATTGACAACTAGAGAGAACACATGGTGGCATGTTTATGTTACACCCTGGGAGAGCCCAATTGCCAGAGAGGCAACTGAAGGAAACTTGGAGATGGCTCAATACAAAAGCAAGAGGTTTATTCAGGCCATCACGTGATGAGGCCACCTAGAAAGTCAGCAAGAAACTGCAGCAGAGAACAAAAGCCTTGGGTTTTTAAAGGAAAAAGTACGGGGAGGTATGGGGTTGCAAGCTTGTCAGTACATAATTGGTTCATTTTAGGCATCTAAGTCCAGTCAGTCCTGTCCCAGACATCTAAAGGATATCTGATCTTGAAGTTACACATGGAATGTCCTATGACATGCAGATTTGGTCTTAGTTGAGGAGAGAGGTGACCATCAAGTCCTGTGATTTCTCTGAAAAGAGGGGAAAGAACCTATCTGGGTAAGAGAGTTGTGACCTTCTGGACCGGTTGCCAGAAAACCCTATCTTGTACTGCTGGTTTGGATGTTCCTTTGCAATACAGAAGAGACCTTGGGAGTAATCATTGGGCAAGTTATCTCATAATTGCTAGCCTAATTTTTTTTTACAATAGAGTGGATCTTGTCCCAATTCTTCTGCTGCTTCTTTTGTCTGCATTCTTTTGCTTTCTGGAAAAGTAAAGAGAAAACTTAGTTTAACATGGAGTATGAAATTCATAAAGAGACCTGTAAAGTAAACTTGTTCCTCTCATTTATACAAACTTGAGACAGGTGATAGTTAGAATAAGCATCACAATGCAATGTCATCATTGAAAACAGATAGTGGGGTAGAGAAATCCGTATGTGAATGAACAAGGGTAGATTATATACATTCCACAATAACATACCAACATTTCCCCCTTTAAGTCCATTAAAAGACATAAAGTACCTTGGTGTAACCCTAACCAAGGAAGTCAAAGACTTGTATGAAAAAAAATTTCAAGTCTCTGAAGAAAGAATTAGAAGAAGATATCAGAAGATGGAAAGATCTCCCATGCTCATGGCTTGGCAGGATTATCATAGTAAAAATGGCCATCTTACCAAAAGCAATCTACAGATTCAATGCAATTCCCATCAAATTACCAACACAATTCTTTACAGACCTGGAAAGAAAAATTCTCAACTTCGTATGGAATAACAAGAAACCCAGAATTGCTAAAACAATCCTCTACAATAAAAGATCTTCTGGAGGTATCTCCACCCCTGATCTTAAGCTGTACTATAGAGCATCAGTGATAAAAACTGCATGGTACTGGCATAGAGACAGAATGGTGGATCAATGGAATCCAAAAGAAGACCCAGAAATAAACCCACACACTTATGGACACCTGATCTTTGACAAAGATGCCAAAACCATACAATGGAAAAAAGATAGCATCTTCAACAAATGGTGCTGGTCTAACTGGATATCTACATGTAGAAAAATGCAAATAGATCCATACTTATCACCCTGCACAAAACTGAAGTCCAAGTGGATCAAAGACCTCAACATAAAACCAGACACATTAAATCGGTTAGAAGAAAAAGTGGGGAATACCCTTGAACTCATTGGCACAGGAGACAACTTCCTGAACAGAACAACAGCACAAGCTCTAAGAGCAACAATCATAAATGGGACCTCATGAAACTGAAAAGCTTCTGAAAAGCAAAGGACACTGTCATCAAAACAAGACGCCTGCCTACAGATTGGGAAAGAATCTTCACCAACCCTTTATCTGACAGAGGGCTAATATCCAGTATATATAAAAAACTAAAGAAGCTCAAAAGTAGCAAAGCAAGTAATCCAATTAAAAAATGAGGAACAGAGCTAAAGAGAGAATTCTCTGTAGAGGAATATCGAATGGCAGAGAAGCACTTAATGAAATGCTCAAAATCATTAGCCATTAGGGAAATGCAAATCAAACGACCCCGAGATTTCACCTCACACCCATCAGAATGGCCAAGATGAAAAATTCAAGTGACAATACATGCTGGAGAGGTGTTTACTATATCAGCAACACCTAGTGGCTGTACTTGGTGTTATCAGTCGCAGCCTGCTAATGCTAGCATATGGCCTGCTGCCATGATGGTTCAACAATAAAAAACACGTAAAGCTATAGTTTGGCTGCCATGTTTGTTTAGGGTTTCAAAATCCTACTTAATAAAACAAAAGGGAGGAGTCCAGGAGGCTCTGCCCTCAGTGCCACGAGTGACCGTTTCATTGGCACTCTTCACTCTCAATTTTTTAAATTTGGACAGTCAAGGCCATTCGGCTGCTGATCGCCACTGCTCAGGGCCTAATAGGCGCAAGGAAATGATTAAATGGAAGGATGTCTTAACTGGACAGTGGAAAGGCCCGGATCCTATTTTAATAAGATCCAGGGGAGCTGTCTGTGTTTTCCCACAGGAAGAAAACAATCCATTCTGGGTACCAGAGCACCTCACGCAAAAGCTCGTGACAGCTGAAGATGATCTTTCAACAGACACACCTGCTACTGCTTAAAGAGTCAAGGGCAGCGAGGAGGACCACTAATTCTACTCGAGTGGATTCATTGCCCACAGACTGGCTTTACCCTGGGTTTCTTCTGCCTTTTCTTACTTTAAGAGTGGGTGGGGGTTGGAATGTTTGGTGCAGCGTTATGTTGTGGCTTAGTGTATTTACTCTGGTTGTTCTGCAAACTCAATACCCAAAACAAACGTGACTAGGTCGCAATCGCGCAAGTACTAGCAGCCTTGGAACATGGATCATCTCCCAAAAATTTGGTTATCCATGTTAAAAAATTAAAACAGACTGTGACAGCTGGGTCAGGGAAGAAATAAAGAAAGAAATTAAAATCTTCCTAGAACTCAATGAAAATGAAGACACAACATACCCAAACTTGTGGGACACAATGAAGGCAGTGCTAAGAGGAAAGTTCATAGCACTAAGTGCCTTCAAGAAGAAATTTGAGACAGCGCATTCAAGCAACTTAATGGCTCACTTAAAAACCCTAGAAAAAGAAGAAGCAGACACACCAAGAAGGAGCAGACGGCTGGAAATAATCAAAATCAGGGCTGAAATCAATCAATTGGAAACAAATAAAACAATTCAAAGAATCCGTGAAACCAAGAGCTGGTTCTTTGAGAAAATCAACAAGATAGACAAACCCTTAGCCAAGCTAACTAAAAGGCAGAGAGACACCATCCAAATCAACAAAATCAGAAATGAAAAGGGGGATATAACTACAGACCCTGAGGAAATCCAAACAATCATTAGGACTTACTTCAAAAGTCTATATGCCACAAAATTTGAAAATTTAAATGAAATGGATAATTTTCTTGATGATTCCACTTACCAAAGCTAAATCAGGACCAGATAAATCATTTAAATAGTCCTATATCCCCCAAGGAAATAGCAGTCATCGAAAGTCTCACATCCAAAAAAGGCCCAGGACCTGATGGTTTCAGTGCAGAATTCTACCAGACATTTAAAAAAGAGCTAACTCAAGTTCTCTTCAAACTATTCCACAAAATTGAAACAGAAGCAACATTACCAAACTCATTCTATGAAGCCACAGTCACCTTGGTACCTAAACCTCACAAAGACCCAACAAAGAAAGAGAATTTCAGGACAATCTCCCTTATGAACATTTATGCAAAAATATTCAACAAAATATGTCGGGAGCCTGACTCAGTGGCCTGCTTTGATATTTAAATCTCGGCGGAGAGATGGCTTTTAGGAGGCCTTTACTAATGGCAGAGGAGAACTTGCAAGTCCATCTCCTTTTGTTTGTGACAACAGGTGGGATAGCTTGTGAGGGTTACACCTCTTCCTCAGGCTCCTTGTGCAAATTAACCTATTGTTCTGAGATTTTACTGGCTAAAAGTAACTACTCAAAAAATAAAGTGGTCAGAAGGCTGGAGGCAGAGGAGGAGGCAGACTTGAGACTTGCTGCTGGCACTGCTTGCTGCAGCAGTCTGCCTTTTGTCGAGTCTGGACCTTTAAAAAGTTTCCTGTGTGCTGTGTCTTTATTTTATTAATTTTAATCCTCACACCCAACTCAAGAACCGTTCGACTCTGCCCGGCTGGCCCCGGCAAAAATACTTGCAAACTGAATCCAAGAACACATCAAAGATATCCACCATCCCAGGTATGCAGGGGTGGTTCTGAAAGGGTTAGACTTACTTTGTAACCTATATGTCTTCTAAAGCCTATAGTTTTGAGTTTTAGGTCCAGGTTAAGCTAAAGCCTCTTAGTACCTTTCCAGAGAGTGAAGGAATGTGACCCTATCTGTGAGGACAGATATAAAAAAAGGGGCAAGCAGGCAATGACCTTCACCCAGCAAAAGGAGGACCAGATCCTTGTCCTTGAGATAGCGTTTCTTAGCAACGAACCTAGACTTCTTCTGAGTAGCATTTGACCTCCAGCCAAGAGCCTGCAGCCCTAATCTTCAAGGATGAGCTAACCGCCCCCACCTTAAATTGCAGCTGCATCCACACTTGGCAGGACTGGCCAATCTTGAGCACCTAAGACTAGCCAATTATCTTACTTTATAACTTCATGCAATCCTAAATTGCCAAAACTCCAACTTCAAATTTCCCACAATTTTTCTTTTAAAAACCTAAAAGCCTTTGTCTCCCGGTGCCACTCTTTGCTGACCAGCAGGGGTGACCCCTTTGTACAATGATTAATAAACCTCTTGCTTTTGCAATAAGTCTTGGTCTGGGGGAGTTTCTGGGAAGGGCACGATTGAACTCCTGAGCTGAGAGACCCCAGGTCTTACATTTTTGGTGCATTGGCCGAGAAAGGACGTGCCCCTTCCCCAACCCTCATCAGACTGAACTCGGAGGTCGAGCTTGGAACAGGTTAGTCTGTTTCTGTCTTACCAATCTGTTTCTTGTCAGAGATGGCTGCCTCATGGCAGCCAATCAGATTTCTGTGGTACCACTCTGTTTCAGTTTAGGCGCCTATCTGGACCTTTTTGGTCATCTGATCAGTCATTGCGATTGACAGACGTGTCAGAATATCGCTTGACTGGGAACTGGGGGACGCCCCAAGTTTCTGTTTGGGAGGTTGGATCTGAGATGGTCCTCCTCCCGTCTGATTTTCGTAGAGAACGACCGCCACCAGGCAGCTGTTCTATATATAGAGCACTGTGGTACCACTCACAAGGGTGTCCTTGTTTGATTACTTGCCTGATTCTTTGTGTTTCTGTTGTTGTTGCCTCTCTGACTCTTTTGACAGGGAGATCATCTGTAGAAGGGGTTCGAGTCCCCTGAGTGGTTTGAGGCCACTTGCCTGGAACGGTTTCATTAAGGCAGACAGACATGTCATTAATGCCAAGTCCATGGGACATCCTGTAGGATACTCAGTTTGCCCCTTTCTGTGAACAGGGAGGAGCAGAGAGATTCTGCTCCCCCAGCAATTTAAATCCTGTGTTTCTCATGTATGTATGTATTTTTCTGTGTCTGTTTCTTTGTAGACTTGGACTGATAAAAATTTGGACAGAGGATAGTTAAAATTAGAACTAGTTCTTGGCCCGGGAGTACACATGGCTGCATGGCAGAACACCAGGCAGTGTGCTCTCCCTCCCGAGGGAGCCAAGGAGGGAATGCTTTTGGGTGGCTGGGGAGATGTGTGGAGCTGGGGCTGGAGCTTGGGCAGGCGGTGCTCAGGCACTTGAGCGTCTGTGAAATAACAATGCACACCCAACAGGGCATGGGCTTGATGCGCCATCCCCTTGTAGCAATGGACAGCCAAAGAGCTCGGGGGAGGGGAGAGGCCCAGCCAGGAAGCAGGTTCAGGACCTGCGGGGGAGGTAAGCTACAGTAGAGCTCACAAGGGAGCCAAGGGAGTAGGCAAGGCTCATGGGCTTGCTGGGTGGAAGTCCTTAGACATGGCTAGGCAGGGATTGGCACCGTAGCTGCTCCATGATAGGAGCTGCTCTGGCTGCCGAGAGTGAGGAAAAATTCCTCCCCCTTGCCTTCATGCCAGCTTAGCAGGGAAGTGAACGGGCAAGAGCTCACCACGCCCTCTTGCTCCTCTCTTCCCTCCTCCCACCTAGGGGGCTTGCAACTTACAGATCAAACAGTAATTTAGAAAAAAAACTGCACTTGCTGTAATGTTTAGAATTGCAGCTGAGTCTGTCTGTTTAAATATATGGCCATTATACAATTGTTTTCAACTGGTCTTAAATGGTTGATATGATAAAAAAATAATTGGGTATGTTTTAAGGTTAAATTCAAATTCTTGTTTTAAACACGTATATGTGCCTATGTGTTTGTAGGGTCTATAAATACATATGTTTAAATGACAACAATACAAATTGCCACATGGTGTGGCTCAGGAAAAGAACAAAGGTTGCAAAATCTCTGAGTCAAAATGATTTTATTCCCTTTTAGGATAAGAAGAACGTCTTATTCTAAGTTGATATTGGTTCTAAAGATTGGGTTGTTTTCACTGATAAATTTTGGTCTTAAAATCTGGTTTCGACTTCTAAAATTATGGTTATGCTTTGTAAATTCACTCCTAAAAAAGATACTTTGCTTTGATATTGCAGAGAAGAGTTTTAAAAATTGTTTAGATGTTTAAGAGGATAAAACATTTACAGTTTATCAGATTTTTTTAAGCAATAACTCTTGGGCAGTCTAACAACGAACTTAAAACAGTCTCCCAACCCTTAAAAAAAAATTAATGAGAGTTTTCCTGTTGTCTAAAAAAAAAGAGTAAGCAAAGAATATTAAAAAAAAAAAAAAACAGCTTGTCTAAAGCAAAAATGTCAGTTAAGCCAGAAAAAAAAAGCTAAAAACCTAAAGGTATATAGGATGTTGCAGAAGGTTAGTGGATGTATTATAAAAAGCCAGAGAGTTAATATGATTTAAAAAAAAAACCTGTATTTAAATATGTTATAATTCATTTAAAAGGCTGGTGATTCTTCATTGCAAAATGTTTTTTTATGCTCTTTTAAGGGGAAAAAAAATCTGGCTGATAGGTTTGGTATGGCTAAAATACTTCATACAGTTTAAAAATGTTCTGTACTGTTCTGTTATGCAGTTGGTTCTAAAACTTATTTGATAACTATGTTAAAACTTTTGGTTGTGGGGGATTATGGATGCTCCATAGTGTTTGCTGTGTCATCAACAGCACCTAATAGCTATGTTTGGTATTGTCAGTCACAGCCTGTGCTAACACATGGCTAGCTGCCATGATGGTTCAGGGATAGAGAGCACGTAAAGCTGTAGTTTTGCTGCCATATTCGTTTAGGACTTCCAGCTGAGTTCAGTTACACGTGGCCAGCCGCCATGCTGGTCTGGAGATAAAGAGGGTGGAGACATGAGTTTACCACCATTTTGTTTGGGTCTCTCAGTTATGTTCAGTCCTCTGATTAGTGTTAAGTGCAAAGCTTTTTACTGTACAATTTTAATACAAAGTGGTAGGATCAGCAAGATTTGCTAGCCCCTCTATAAACTGTATCTGATTAAAATGTTTGCTTTAATTTTAGTTCAAAAAAAGCAGACTTAAAGCTATGCTAACGACTGCAGTTGGTTAAGATGTTGAGCTCTATCTAGTGTCTTTGTATAGGGTTTTTTTTTAAGGTTAAGCCTAGGATGGGTAACTATAAAGTTTGCCTATTTGTCTTAAAACATATAGTTCTAAAACATACATGTCAAAAATATGCTAAAACTAGATCAAATAGCATTCTGTTTTATAGGACACAGTTTAAAACAGATGATAAAAACAAAGAGTAACTCAGATATGCTGGCCCTCAAGCTTATCAGAGATCTGATGAATATGGCATTTTAACATATGTAAGTTTATTGTGGCAGAAAGTCCCAAAATCCTAGCAGTAGCTCCCCAAGGTCTCCGAGAAGATTTGGACAACAGATGACTGCAACTCTGGATTGTGGTATGCTAACCACTGGGCAATACTGCCCCAACTGACCCACTGCTAGGGCCCAGCCTAAACTGTGGACAAAGCCGGGGACACCTAAAGAGCCATTGTCTCACATTGTGAGAGGCAAGGTGAGGTCAATCTCTCCTGTTCCTCTTTCCACAGCAGCAGTTTCTCATCCTCTATGCCTGATGGCTGGACTGCCTCTGCTCAGAAAGCCAGGAGACCACAGGAGTCAGGGACACTGCCTAGGTAATGGACTAACTAGTTATCTCTGTCATTTTGGTTTTTTTTTTATTTTTTATTTGTTTTTATCAGTTACATTTTATTAACTCTGTATCCCAGCCATGTCCCGATCCCTCATTCCCTCCCAGTCCCTCCCTCCCTCCCTCATCTCCACCGTGCCCCTTTCCAAGTCCACTGATAGGGGGGACCTCCTCCTCATTCATCTGATCCTGTTTTATCAGGTATCTTCAGGACTGGCTGCAAAGCCCTCCTCTGTGGCCAAACTGCTCCTCCCTTCGGGGGTGGGGAGACCAAAGAGCCAGTCATTGAGTTCCTGTTAGAAATAGTCCCTGTTCCCCTCACTTTGGGAAACCAATTGGTTACTGAGCTACCACAGGCTACATCTGAGTGGAGGTTCTAGGTTATATCCATACATGGTCCTTGGTTGAATGTCATTCTCAGAAAAGACCCTGTGCCCAGATATATTTGGTCCTTGTGGAGGTCCTATCCTTTCCCCATCAGACTAACTCCCCTTCTTTCTTATGATTCCCTGTACTCTGCCAAAGGTTTGGTCATGAGTTTTTGCTTTAAAAACACTGCTAGTTAGAGTCTTTCAGATGCGCTCAGTAGACTCCTGTCATACGTTCAATGCACATCCCATCTGTCTTTCTAAATGAGGATTGATCATCTTACCCCATGTCCGCTCAATTGATTATCTTTTTTAGGTGTATAGATTTCATTATGTTTATCATATCTTATAAGTCTATATAAGTGAGTATATCCCATGTTTGTCTTTCTCCTTCTGGGATATTTCACTCAGAATGATCTTTTCTAGATCCCACCATTTGCCTGCAAATGTCATGATTTCCTCCTTTTTGATTGCTGAGTAGTATTCCATCATCTCTGTCATTTTGATTGGTACATTTACTTAGCTCATAATTTATCCTTCTCAGGTCTCTGATCACATTGACAGATAGGCTGAAATGCTAGGCTTAGTTAACAGTAACTTGGCAGCTAAAGAGCAGACAGTTAGGTTCACTATCAGCTCATTGGACAGTTCATTAGTTAGTTAAAACTACTGGGTACTATATCTTTTGTGTAAAAAGAAAAAAACAGGTTTACCCTGTTCACAGGCTTTAAATCAGTTGCCAATGTCTTATAATAATAGTTAAATAAAAAAATATAAAGTTTATATAGGGTCTGAGGATATAGGAGTTCAGGTTATAAAAATCTAAAAAATGTTAGTCTACATACTGATCAAAATGTCAATTTAATGGACGTCAGGTTAACACTTAAGTAAAAAAAGAAAAAAAAGTACAAGCAGTTTCTCACACAGGCAATTTTACTTAGCCAAAATATAGGAGGGTTTACTCAAGGTTACACAGAGCCTGCTGTCTGGTTACTATGGTTGCACGGAGTTTCTCAGGGTCAGAGCAGTCCGCTGTAAGACCACCAAGGTCAGTCTGTGAGAGACTGGACTTTAAAAAATAGCCAAGAGGCTGAGTTCCGCTGCTCAGATGCCGTTAACTCCAAAAAGGCTGTCACATGGACACACTTAAGTTGTTTATAAAAGATATAAAACAAACAGCTGACTGGTACCCATTCTGTTGGATATAGTTTTGACCTGTTACTCTCAAAATGTTGCTGTATTAGATTTGCTGATATGTTAGTTTTCTGAGTATATATATATATATATATATATATATATATTTCCTTTTCTGTACCAAAAATTCATATGAGTTTATAAAAATCAAAAAGTCATGAGACCTAGATCTGGCATAGCTCAAATGGATCCCAGAAAAGTTTTTCCCTGCTGTTGGGATTCCTCACTTTTTCCATTTAACAGACAAATCTTAACTTCTGTCTCTAGTCTGAATTTGTCTCAGCAGATTTTCACCTGGTTGACTCTGGGCTGCAAACTAAAATCTGGACTTGTTGGAAGCTGACATGACTGCTCCCTGTCTCTTCAATTGGATCAACTAACCAGAGACTGTTAAGGACTGCCTCATTGACCAGCCTTTGACTGCCTCCTAGTAATCTTTACCCATGTACTCTCCCCAACTTTTGACCAGCATTTCAGCCTCTTTTAAACTGAGATTTCAACGATTTAACATCAGCATGAAAAAATTCCAGAAGACGGATCATCGGCCCATTGTCCCATTCTACAGGCTGAAATGTTGAGTCAAAAGAAAAAAATATTTTTTTCTTAAGATAAAATTCTCACTCTGCAGCTGCTTCATGATTGAAGCAGTTACAAGGAGAAGGGGGAAATGAAAGGGTTAGACTTACTTTGTAACCTATATGTCTTCTAAAGCCTATAGTTTGAGTTTTAGGTCCAGGTTAATCTAAAGCCTCTTAGTACCTTTCCAGAGAGTGAAGGAATGTGACCCTATCTGTGAGGACAAATATAAAAAAGGGGGCAAGCAGGCAATGACCTTCATTCAGCAAAAGGAGGACCAGACCCTTTTCCTTGAGATAGCGTTTCTTAGCAACGAACCTAGACTTCTTCTGAGTAGCTTTTGACCTCCAGCCAAGAGCCCGCAGCCCTAATCTTCAAGGATGAGCTAACCACCCCCACCTTAAATTGCAGCTGCATCCACACTTGGCAGGACTGGCCAAGCTTGAGCACCTAAGACTAGCCAAATTATCTTACTTTATAACTTCCTCATGCAATCCTAAATTGCCAAAACTCCAACTTCAAATTTCCCACAATTTTTCTTTTAAAAATTTTTCTTTGTCTCCCGGTGCCACTCTTTGCTGACCAGCAGGGGTGACCCCCTTGTACAATGATTAATAAACCTCTTGCTTTTGCAACAAGTCTTGGTCTGGGGGAGTTTCTGGGAAGGGCGCAATTGAACTTCTGAGCTGTGAGCGCCCAGGTCTTACATTTTAATATACGGAAATCCATCAATGTGATCCATCATATTAACAAACTGAAAGAAAAAAAAACCACATGATAATCTCCCTAGATGCTGAAAAAGCATTTGACAAAATCCAACATCTATTCATGTTTAAAGTATTGGAGAGATAAGGGATACAAGGCTCATATCTAAACATAGTGAAGGCAATATACAACAAACCTATAGCCAACATCAAACTGAACGGAGAGAAACTTAAAGCAATCCCACTGAAATCAGGGACAAGACAAGGCTGCCCATTCTCTCCATATCTCTTCAACATAGTTCTGGAAGTTCTTGCTAGAGCAATAAGACAGTTGAAGGAGATCAAGGGGATACAAATTGGAAAAGAAGTCAATTTATCACTATTTGCAGATGATATGATAGTATACATGAGTGACCCCAAAAACTCTACCAGGGAACTCCTACAGCTGATAAACACCTTCAGCAAAGTGTCCGGATACAAAATTAACTCAAAAAAATCAGTAGCCCTCCTGTATACAAAAGACAAAATGGCTGAGAAAGAAATTAGGGAAACAACACCCTTCACAATAGCCACAAATGACATAAGGTACCTTGGAGTAACCCTAACCAAGGAAGTCAAAGGCTTGTATGAAAAAAATTTCAAGTCTCTGAAGAAAGAATTAGAAGAAGATATCAGAAGATGGAAAGATCTCCCATGCTCATGGCTTGGCAGGATTATCATAGTAAAAATGGCCATCTTACCAAAAGCAATCTACAGATTCAATGCAATTCCCATCAAATTACCAACACAATTCTTTACAGACCTGGAAAGAAAAATTCTCAACTTCATATGGAATAACAAGAAACCCAGAATTGCTAAAACAATCCTCTACAATAAAAGATCTTCTGGAGGTATCTCCATCCCTGATCTTAAGCTGTACTATAGAGCAACAGTTTGAAAAACTGCATGGTAAGGGCATAGAAACAGAATGGTGGATCAATGGAACCAAACAGAGGACCCAGAAATAAACCCACACACTTATGGACACCTGATCTTTGACAAAGATGCCAAAACCATACAATGGAAAAAAAGATAGCATCTTCAACAAATGGTGCTGGTCCAACTGGATGTCTACATGTAGAAAAATGCAAATAGATCCATACTTATCACCCTGCACAAAACTGAAGTCCAAGTGGATCAAAGACCTCAACATAAAACCAGACACATTAAATCGGCTAGAAAAAAAAAGTGGGGAATACCCTAGAACTCATTGGTACAGAAGAAAACTTCCTGAACAGAACACCAACAGCACAGGCTCTAAGAGCAACAATCAATAAATGGGACCTCATGAAACTGAAAAGCTTCTGCAAAACAAAGGACACAGTCATCAAAACAAAGTGACTGCCTACAGATTGGGAAAGAATCTTCACCAACCCTTTATCTGAATGAAGACTCATATCCAGTATATATAAAGAACTAAAGAAGATGAAAAGCAGCAAACCAAGTAATCCACTGAAAAAATGGGGAACAGAGCTAAACAGAGAATTCTTTGTAGAGGAATATCCAATGGCAGAGAAGCACTTAAAGAAATGCTCAACCTCATTAGCCATTAGGGAAATGCAAATCAAAACAACCCTGAGATTTCACCTTACACCCATTAGAATGGCCAAGATCAAAAACTCAAGTGACAACACGTGCTGGAGAGGTTGTGGAGAAAGGGAAACCCTTTTCCACTGCTGGTGGGAATGCAAACTTGTACAACCACTCTGGAAATCAATCTGGTGCTTTCTCAGACAACTAGGAATAGTGCTTTCCCAAGATCCAGCCATACCACTCCTGGGCATAAATCCAAAAGAGGCTCAAATACACAAAAAGGACATTTGCTCAACCATGTTTGTAGCAGCTTTATTTGTAATAGCCAGAAGCTGGAAACAACCCAGATGCCCCTCAACTGAAGAATGGATGCAGAAATTGTGGTACATCTATACAATGGAATATTACTCAGCAATGAAAAATAAGGAAATCATGCAATTTGCGGGTAAATGGTGGGACCTGGAAAGGATCATCCTGAGTGAATTGTCCCAGAAGCAAAAAGACACACACGGTATATACTCACTCATATAGACATACAACATAGGACAAACCCACTAAAATCTGTGCATCTAAAGAAACTAAGCAATAGAGAGGACCCTAACTAAAACATCCAATCCCCATCCTGAAAGGCAAGAGGATGAACATCAGAAGAAGAGCAAAACAGGAAACAACCTAGGAACCTACCACAGAGGACCTCTGCCCTGCAGACTATCAAAGCAGATGCTGAGCCTGATGGCCAACTGTTGGGCAGAATGAATGGAATTTTATGTAAGAAGTGGGAAATAGTGAGAGCTGGAGAGGACAGGGTCTCCACAAGGAGAGCAACAGAACAAGAAAATTTGAACACAGGGAACTTCCCAGAGACTCATACTCCAACCAAGGACTATTCATGGAGATAATCTAGAACCCCTGCACAGATGTAGCCCAGGGCAGTTCAGAGTCCAATTGGGTTACATAGTAATGTGAAGAGGGACTGCCTCTGACATAATCTGATTGGCCTGCTCTTTGATCACCTCCCCCTGGGGGGAGCAGCCTTACCAGACCACAGTAGAGGACAATGCAGCCACTTTTGATGTGAACTGATAGACTAAGTAGACTAAGATCAGAAAGGAGAGGAGAACCTCCCCTATCAGTGGACTTGGGGAGTGACATGCATGCAGAAAGGGGAGGGAAGGTGGGATCGGGAGGGGATGAGGGAGGGTCTTATGAGGGGATACAAAATGAATAAAGTGTAATTAAGAAAACATTAAATAATAATAATAATAATTAATAAATAAATTTTAAAAGGCTCCTTTTCTTACACTACAATAATAATTATAAAACTGTTATGAAAAGTATTAGGTAACATTTACATGTGCAATGTCCAGGTCATGTACATTTGTCAACTTAGGAGAACGTATCTGAATATCCTATCTTGTCAAGTTTAGAATTCTATACCTAAATTAACTTTTATCCTTATTGGTATTACCCATATGAAAACATTTTCTTAAATTCTGAACAACTTAGACTATACCTATTTGGTCTCCAACCCCATTAGACTTGAGAAGGAATAAAATTAGTTAATTAAGTAAATAGGAAGTGCATATTAGCAGCTTCCAAAAATTAGAAAATTAACAGTTTGCTGCCTTAACAGTCACCCAAAATTCTCTGTGACATTGGCGCATCATCTTCAGCCTTCTGGCTAAGTATATTTGACAGACATATATATGAAGCAGGAACTATTGAGGACATGTTTACCCTGTCTCGGCAGTCGACTTGTCCTGCATTTAAGCTTTCCCATTTTTGACAAAATTCTGTTTTTGATGAAATGAAGGCATTTTCTTTTTGTCTAGATGGCTCATTTGCCACATTTGAAGCCATCTCCATATGGAGGTTCTTTGATGCTCATCATCGTCTTTGAGGTAAGCAGGGTGCTGCCAGGAGATAACATATCTAATTGACAAAGAATCTTTAAAATAATAAAGAAATTTTTAAATGCCATATTGTTCAGGTCTCTGAAGTTTTTAAAGACTTACCTATCTTTATATGATTGACCTGTCTACAAAATTCTATCTATCTGTTAAACCTAGGATGTATACTCCTGTGATAAATTAGACTAGTGTCCAATATGACTATGAGTTAATTAACTAACAATTAACTTGCATTAATTAACTCTAAACAGTGTGTAACAGCAGTTTAAAAGTATTGGAAGCAGAACAATATTAAAATATTGAATTTGTATCAATATACTAAAATTTACCAATGTATTAAAAATAGACTTATTTTTGCCTCAATATACAAAATCCTATACCAGAGTTAAAAATAATATTATTTGATAATAACAAATAAAAGCTTAAGTTGAGTACATTCAATAATCTACCTTTCGTCTTATTATTCCTATAAGATATTCCTGTATTCCCGTTCTTTCTTTTCAACCCCATTTCTCCTTCTCTAAGAAAGATAGTGAAAAGAAAAAGGGAAAGAGAGAAATCCCTGAATCTAACAATGTTTTCTCTCTAATAAGACCATTAATAATTTATAACCATCTCCCAATGACAATCAACATTCATAGCTACAGAAAACAAACAAAAACCTACCCAACCCCCGTTGTATTATGTTATAAATATTTACTATTGATATATCTTTTAGTAAAGCTGCAGTTAATCCTAAATCACTACACTGAGACTGGGATTTATTTAATTAACCTAGAATTAACTGGGATTTATTTAATTAACAATGCTGGGCAATAGTTATTCCATCCTAAACCTCCCAGCCTGTATAGTTCCTACCATTCAGATTTTACCCATGATATTTGCTTTTAGTGATATGTTAGGTCCGGTTCATTTCTCCACCTTGTTCCAAAACCTCTCATCCAGCTCCCCTCTCCCAGCCTCTCTCCTCTCTCTCCGCCTCTGCCTCCCACTCCTTCCTGTCCTCTGGCTCCTCTCCTACTCTTTCCTCTCCATTGCTCAACATTGTGGCTGGTTGTTTTATTTTGGCATGTTTACACAAAGTTGAGACAGGTGATGCTTAGAATAAGTATCACAATGTAATGTCCAGATTGAAACCAGAGAGTGGGGGAGAGAAATCAGCATTTGAATGAACAAGGGTAAAGTTCCAAAAAGAACATTATACCAACAACCCTCTTAAAGGAAATTAGATGTTGTCATGAATTTTTTTCTAGCTTACTTTTTGGACATGCAGAAATCCTGTTAGCGGTCTCAAAGGAAACTGGGAAAAATTGGTTAATTAAGCAAGCATTAACATTTGTGGTCAAACCTTTGAATGTTGAGTAATTTCAGGCTTAATAGAAGTCCTGTTTGGAACAGTCTGAAATGCTCGACCAATTAAGAGTAGAAGCTTTCTTCAAAGCTCTTTTGAGAGCAGGCTTTGATGAGAAACAACAATTGAAGCAGTTGAGGTAGGAACTAGCAGAATGGTGGAATACGCAAGATGCTGAAACAGATCTGTCAATGTCTCAGCATGCTGGAAGGATGAATTCTGTCCGTATTGATCCAGTGTCCCTGGTGTCCAGTCCTTTTGTTCTGCAAACAATATTTTCACAAGCATTATACAGTCCTAAAATTATAAATGCATGACATGTGCAGGATAAAACTAAACTGTAAGCTAATTTTATCTATGCCAATTAAAAGAGTGGCATAATAAATTTTGAGGATATTGTAGCCAAGTATTTATTGGCCATATATTGTTGAAGTTCCAGCTGGAGACATTTTTTATTTCTCAGTCAGTTTCAGAGTTGTTCCCATGTGAAGGGATCCCATGTGTGTTACCTGTTCTGTTTAGTCCTCTTGATTTCTCTCTTCTTGTGTGTGTCCAAGGCCTTCTGGTGGTCTTCCTCTGTCATATCTGATTTTCATTAGTTTTGATGGAACTGTTTTCTCCTGTTTGAACATACACAAAACCTCATGTAAAACATTCCTTGTTCTCCATTTTGTAATTAGGACCCTTATATATGCTGTTCTAATTCAGCAGTCCTTTCTAAATTCCACTGTGTCTTAGCAGGTGTGCTACTTATCTCATTTAAACATTTTAAAATTGATAAATCATTATTTAATTTATTTTGGGTATTACATTTCCCTTCTGTTTTATGACCATCTTTTGAAAATTACTGTTAGATAGTTTCATAATTGTTTGACATATAGGATTACAAGTTATATCTGTAACAGGATTCATGTCATAATGTCTAAAATATTGTTGAATTCCAATGGATATACATGCTAAAGCACCATCAGCCCCAATTTGTAAGGGCATCTCTAAAACATTCACCATCTCTAACAAATGTGTAGTCTTAGGATCATGCTCTCCAGAATTTAAGGCAAAAGCCCACTGGTATTCTGAATATGAATCTATGGCATGGTGCATGTATTTCAGTTCTCCAAACTCTGTAAAGTGGAGCACACCAGAACTGTATGACCATGTTCCAAGACAACATTAAATAGGACCAGAATTTGTACTTTAGCATAGATAGACCTTCATCTAGAATTGAACCTTAAGAATATACCTACAATATCCAGTCTGACCAAGTTGGCCTATAGCCAAAGACTTTCTCTCTAACATCTCATTGGGCTGTCATTTTGCAGTATGTACAAGCCTCTGTGGACTCTTCTCATCTGGAACCACCTCTTTTGGTGTTACTGTTGTTAAGCCCAGCACGAGCCTAATTTTCACAAGGTAGATGAGGTGAACTCAGGAGACCAAATCAATCGATGCAAAATTACAAGAGGTTTAGTTTAACCACAACGCAATGGGGTTACCCCTGCTGGCCAGCAAAGAGTGGCACTGGGAGACAAAGGCCTTGGGTTTTTAAAGGACAAGTTATCGGAATGTTCAGGGATTGCAGTCTTGGCAATTCAGGATTGGATGAGGAAGCTATAAGGTAAAATAATTGGTTAGTCTTAGATGCTCAAGCTTGGCCAGTCCTGCCAAGTGTGGATGCAGCTGTAAATAAAGGTGGGGGTGGGAGGTGATTAACTAATCCTTGCAGATAGAGGCTGCGGGCTGTTGGCTGGAGGTTGGGGCTACTCAGAAGAAGGACTGAGGCCATCTGGGTTGGTTGCTAAGAAAAATATCTCGCAAAGGTCTTGTCATTCTTTTTGCTGAGTGAAGGTCGTTGTTTGCTCACTGTCTTATCTCTGTCCTCACAGATGACCAGGGTCACATTCCTCCATTCTCTGGAAAAGTACTAAGAGGCTTTAGCTTAACCTGGGCCTAAAACTCAACTCAAAAATATAGATTTTAGAAAACATATAGGTTACAAAGTTAGTCTGATCCTTTCAATTGTAAGTACCAGATTGGATTGCTCTGAAGGCTCTATATTTTGTTTCAAAGATTCCCCCAACTTCTGTTCTAGGGCCTTTAATTTAGCATCTGTTTTATCAGTCTCTTCTTTCTCCAAGTCTGTCTTATCCTCATCTTTCCCAAAGAGGATATACAAAACTGAAATCATAAGTGAAAAAATTATTTGTATGCAAAGAGAAACAAACTCAAAATGGTATCCAGAAGCACTGTGTCATTGTTTCTTCCTCCATTTTCAACATTTTAAATCTCAAAGCATGTTTCTAAGGACTTTATTTTCTTAGACTCAGCTTCCCTTTCAGACATTGCCAATTCAGTTGCTTAAGCCTTCTTTGTCTGTCTCTGGCTCCTGCTTCCAGGGAGAGGTATTTTTTTCTGCCTTCCTCACTGGATCCTGACTCCTTCCTCACTCTGGGAAGCTATTGGGTCCACAAATGTTTGTTCCTCACACCCCTTCTCAAAGGCATTTGACTTTCTGTCTTGGCTAGCAAAGTCTACTTCAAGAAGCTTCCTTGTTAAAGAGCCACTTTTTTTTTCTCTACTTAGAGAAACTGCCTCTCTGGGGTTTGTATGTATCATTTTTTGTTTTTCTGCAGTCTGCTGGAGGCCTTGCTGCTCAGCAGGGGGTCTGTCTAATCAGGAATCTGTGAACTTCTAGTTTAAGAATTGCCTTTGCTTTGTTTTTAAGAAACTGAACTGAAAAAGTGCTCTACTCTTGTCTAAAACAAAAAGGGGGAACTGTAGAGAGCTACGGAATGCTATGCCTTAAAGATGGAGCTGGTTTCTGCCTTCCACCTTCCCAATGGTGAGTGCTCTCTGTCACGAACAATTCCACATTTGGCTAAGGCTGAGGATCTGGCTTGCTTCCATGTATGTGGACCTATCTGCATTGCCCACGTGGCACGCTGGGGTTGGCTACCCAGAGGCTATTTAAGCTGTGGGCTGGCTTTCCCCAGGGTCCGAGGATTGTTCAAGGTTCCTAAATAAACTGCATTGAAAAAAAAAAAAAGGTGCTCTATAGTTTTACTTTCTTTTTTTTTTTTTTAAAGATTTATTTATTTATCATTTTTTTTACAATATCCTATCTGCATGACAGAAGAAGGGATCAGACCCCATTATAGATGGTTGTGAGCCACCATGTGGTTGCTGGGATTTGAACTCAGGACCTTTGGAAGAACAGCCAGTGCTCTTAACCTCTGAGCCATCTCTCCAGCCCCATAGTTTTACTTTCAATGCAAGTTCTTGCTAGATTACTATAAATTCTGCCCCAAGTTGGTACTCCATTTGTTGTTAATTGTTAATATTTATTATTGATTTGTCTTTCTGTTAAGCAGCGGTTACTCCTAAACCATCTGTACACCCAAATCCCACATAGAGACTAGGATTTTTTTACTCCATCCTAAACCTCCAAGCCTGCATAGTTTCCTCCCATTCAGATTTTACACATTATATTGCTTTTAGTCATATCTTAGGTCCAATTCATCTCTCCTCCTGGATCCAAGTCCTGTCCTGCTGATCTTTGCTCTCTCACCCTCCACTCTCTTCCTTCTCCCCTCAGGACCAGGATGTCCCATTCTATTCTCTCTTTGGGGCTGGTTGATTAATTGACTATTAGAGAGAACAAATGGTGGTATGTTTATACAAACTTTAGACAAATAAGCATCACAATGCAATGTCCAGAATGAAACCAGACAGTGGGATAGAGAAATCAGCATGTGAATGGAAAAGGGTAAATTATATACATACCACAAGAATACCAGCAAACAAGCATGAAGAAAATTAGTGGGTTTTTTTTTTTTAGTCTATATTTTGCCATTAATTTAATCTTTTCTTATTCACTGAAAACAGTAGTTATCAGGGTCTGAGGAAATGATTTCTTTCCAGGTCCCTAAAGGTTTATGCTTTTCATTTACTTTTTTTAAATTGTGGAACATGGTGCCCTCTGCTGGATGATCAGAAAGGAAGGCTGAGTTGTTAAGTCAGATCTTTGGTCAAATAACAGAACTTCCAGTAAGGGAACTAGAAAAGATCATCTTGAGAGAGGTATCCCAGAAGCAGAAAGACACACATACACTTACTTATAAGTGGATATTAGCCATACAATATAAAATAAACATAATAAAATCTATAGTCCTAAAGAAGCTAAACAACAAGGAGGACTCTAGGGAAGAGGCTGAAACCTCACTCTGAAGGACAAACAGGGTAGGCATTAGAAGTAGGAGAAGACAAGGAACAGGACAGGAGCCTTCTACAGGGGTCCTCTGAAAGACTCTACCCATCAGGGTATCAAAGGAGATACTGAGACTCATTGCCAAACTTTGGGCAGACTGTGGGAAACCTTATGGAAGAAAACAGAGATAGAAAGATCTGGAGGGGACAGGAGCTCCACAAGGAAACCATCAGAGTAAAAAAACCTGGACCCAGCATGGCTTCCAGAGACCAATACTCCAACCAAAGAGCATGCATGAAGAAGACCTAGACCCCCTGTACAGAAGAAGCCCATAGGCTGCTCAGTTTCCAAGTAGGTGCTCTAGTAAGGAGAGCAGGGACTTTCTCTGACATGAACTCAGTGGCTGGTTCTTTGATCATGTCCGCCTAGGGGGGTTCAGCCCTGCTGGGCCACAGAGGAAAATGATGCAGCCAGCTCTGATGAGACCTGATAGGCTAGTGTCAGATAGAAGGGGAGGAGGTCCTCCCCTATCAGTGGACTACAGAATGGGCATAGGGGGAAATGGGGGAGGGTGGATGGAACTGGGAGGAGACAAGGGAGATGGGCTACAGCTAGGATACAAAGTAAATAAATTTTAATTAAGTAATTAATTTAAAAAAACAACAAAGCGAAGTGAGGAGAATCTGAAGGATTTGGGCAGGGGAAAATTTGACCAATATATCTTGTATGAAAAAATTTAAGAATTTGTGTTATCAACTGTGTGAACATCTTTGGGGGGGATTATATCACTATTTCAAAAGCATGTAAAAGTAAAAACTTTTCTTAGAAAAGAATTATTCCAGTTTATCCTTCTCATATGTCTTTCCTTTGTCTTTGGTTCAAAACGAGCTGACAATAATTTGATGATGTAAACAAATAACAATTTTAAATATCCCTGTTTCACAAGAGAGAACAAGCAGAGAAATTTAGAGAAACGGTGATTTTTTTTTTCTCTAGAGCACTATCAACAGGAACCTGAAAGTGTCCATGCCCCAGCTTTTGTTTTGGGCAGTGACTTGCAGAATTGGAAGCTGTGGCTGTGTTTATACAACACATTAACCTTCTGGTTAGTGTTAAGCAATTGGAGGGAGAGAGTCAGATCTGCACCCCTGAAGAAGTTCTGTTCTGCCACTTAACTTCATCAAGCATCAGTTTCCCCACCATTAACTTACATCACCAGGGTGTGGCAACGATATAGTAATGTAATATGCATTGATGTCCTTTGTGGAAATAACTTTGTAACACCTACATTAACTTTAGACCAAGACTTCTGTGCTAGAAGACTTGAAAGCAGGTAGAAGCTTGCCTTAGCTACATGAGAAGCTATTCAGTGTTTTTATACAACATTGTACCGAACATGTACAAATACAAGTATTCACAATAGAATAAGGGCTTATGCTTAAAATCTCATGTAATTTATAGGTTATCATGTTTAAAATATATAGAGATTTTCTTATATTAATAGAGCATAGAAAATATTTCTTTAAGAGGTTAGAATTGCATTTTATTAATTACCTTAAGACAAACCGCAAAAAAATACAAACAATGAAATTCAGTAACACCACTAACCCCACATCAAAAGTAAGTAACAATTGTTCATCACTAGTATCTATCAACATCAATGGACTCAACTCCCCAATAAAAAGATACAGACTAACAGAATGGTTGCAGAAACAGGATCCAACATTCTGTTGCATCCAAGAAACACACCTATGCAACAAAGATAAACACTACCTCAGAGTAAAAGGCTGGAAAAGTGTTTTTCAAGCAAATGGTTCCAGAAAACAAGCTGAAGTAGCCATCCTAATATCTAATAAAATATTGGGTTTTTCAACCCAATATTTTCAACCCAAGTTAATCAAAAAAGATAAGGAGGGCCACTATGTTCTCATCAATGGAAAAATCCACCAAGAGGACATCACAATTTTGAATATCTATGCCCCAAATACAAGAGCACCTACATTTGTAAAAGAAACAATATTAAAGCTTAAATCACACATTGATTCTAATACTTTAGTAGTGGGAGACTTCAACACTCCACTCTCACCAAGGGACAGATCAACTAGACAGAAAACAAATAGGGAAATAAAAACACTTACAGAGTCCCTAAATCAAATGGATCTAATCGACGTCTACAGATCTTTTTATCCAAACTCAAAAGAGTATACCTTCTTTTCAGCACCGCATGGAACCTTCTCCAAAATAGACCATATAGTTGGTCATAAAGCAAGCCTCAACAGATACAAAAAGATTGAAATTATCCCTTGTATTCTATCTGACCACCATGGACTAAAGCTGGACCTCAACAACAACAGAAATAACAAAAAGCCGACATGCACATGGAAACTGAACAACTTACTACTCAATGACAGCTGGGTTAAGGAAGAAATAAAGAAAGAAATTAAAGACTTCCTAGAATTCAATGAAAATGAAGGCACAACATACTTAAATTTATGGGACAAATTAAAAGCAGTGCTCAGAGGAAAATTTATAGCACTAAGTGCCTTCAAGAAGAAATTTGTGAAGATGTCCGCGCAGGGAGGACTCTCATTATGACCAGCAGTACAGCAGGATCGGCACAGCGACCAGCAACCAGAACTTGTGGCCATAAAACACAAGTGATTGTGTTTCCCAGGTGAGAGGATACACCGCGGTGGGGGATTCAATCAGCTTTTAACTCACCCAGCTAAACCGAGGAAGAAATCCTGTTTCCGCCAGATGCTTGGTCTCCAGTCCAGAGCCACATGCCAATGTGCTCTGGTCACGGTCCCAGACTGAACTGTGTGCACCACACCATCAGAGACTGAAATCTCCAGTCCAGAGATAACCCCACAGTGCAAGAAATGATTGGGACTGACCTTAGGGCACCCAGACATCCCCTGGAAAAGACTCGGGTTCCACAGGCACCCCAGAAGCCAGCCCAGAGCCAGAGCTGGGGACCCAGGCTCTGGCATAGAGCCCTGCCTGCATGCCTGATTTGCTGTCTCAGATAGAACTGTGGGCCCCAGGGCACCAGAGACTGAGTTTCACTGTCGGGTGCAAACCCACAGGGAGGGAATCAGCTGGTCTGATCTCAGAGCACTCAGCCGACTCCCCCACCCTGAAAAGGTCTCCAAAAAATTTCCCACTTTAGTCAGATGCCCAGACTTCCAAAGGCCATAAAGGCAGAGCCAAACATGTCTGTGCCTGCGGGTTCTACTCACTATCCCAGACATAATGGGATGTCTCAATCTGGCCCAGAGGGGACACACACTGCCAGCCCAGATCAGAGTATAGACCCTCTGGAACAAAGTGGCGTCTTCAGCCACCATCCAAGACCCAGGTGCACAGCATCAGGACTAGAGTGGCCCCCGAAACCACCATCCCACACAGGGACATACAGCTTCTGGCCCAGAGTGAGGCACCCAGCCTCCTGACCAGAGAGGAGCCCTGAGTTGCCAGCCTAGAGAGGTGTGCAAAACATACAGACCAGAGCAGTGCCCCCAGGTGCCAACTCAACCTAGGTGCACATTCACCAGGCCCAGAGCCAAGCACTCAGTCCCTGGCCCAGAGACTTGCATTTGTGCTCCTCTCACCTTCCCAAACAGAATTGTGTGCCCAAGGGTACCGGACTGAGTTTCCCTGTTGGGAGAAAATCCCCCAGCTAGGGAATCAGCAGGTTCTTCAAGAGGGCTGTACCTGGAAAACTGTAGCAACAGCAGCAGCTCACTAAATTTATAACTAGAAACCCAGCAGTGGGGCAGCTGTCTTGAGAACTTCAATGGGTAAGAGGAGAGCCTCCCGTGCCTAACAAAGACCACAGCTACTACTCAGGTCTATACACCTGAGGTGAGCAGTGGCAATTCCTGAGAAACACTGGCCATACAGTAACCATACCCCAAAAGCACAGGAGGACTCCTTCAGGAAAAATCATCTTCTGGCCAAGGGGATTCTCCCTACCTCAGGACTTCAGGAAGCACAGAAACTAACAGACAACACCTAAAACAGCCCAATTGGTAGAGGTCAGCGTAAAAGCTCAACCAACAAAAGACAGAGCAAAATGGCATCTCCAAAACCCAGCCATCAAGGGGCGAACATCCCTGGACAACGCAGCATAATAGAAAATCAAGAAGATGACCTTACATCTACACTGATGAAGAGGATAATAGAGGAAACAAATAAAATACGTAAAGAATTAGAGGAAGATAAAACCAAACAGATCATGGCTATCCATAAAGAATGGAGGAAGTTAAAGACAAGCAGATTATGGCCATCCCTGAAGAAATGCTGGAATATGCAGCCAAACAGTTTCTGGCCTTTAGAAAGGAAATGCTTAAAGCACTGAATGAAATAAAAGAAACAGAGTTGAAGGAACTAAAAGAATAACAGGAAAGTACAATCAGACAGGTGAAGGAAGTAAACAAAACAACCCAAGACCTGAAGACAGAATTGGAAAAATTAAAGAAAACACAAATGGAGGAAATAATGGAGAGGAAGAACCTAGGGAAGAAAACAGGAACTACAAAGGTAAGCATAACCAACAGACTACAAGAGATGGAAGAAAGAATCTCAGGTGTAGAAGATACAATGGAAGAAATCGATATATCTGTCAAAGAAAATGTTAAATCCAAAAAATTCCTGACACAGACCGTCCAAGAAATACAAGACAATATGAAAAGACAAAACCTAAGAATAATAGGTATAGAGGAAAAAGAAGACTCCCTTCTCCAAGGCCCAGAAATATTTTCAACAAAATCATTGAAGAAAATTTTCCCAAGTTAAAGGAGAGGCCAATTAGAATACATAAGGCCTACAGAACACCCAACAAATTTGACCAGAAAAGAAAACCCTCCCACCACATAATAATCAAAACAGTAAGTATACAGAACAAAGAAAAAATACTAAAAGCTGCAAGGGAAAAAGGCCAAGTAACATATAATGGCAAACCCATTAGAATCACACCTGACTTTTCAACAGAGACTATGAAAGCCAGAAGGGCTTGGACGGATATCATGCAGACCCTAAGAGAACACAGATGTCAGCCCAGGCTACTATACCCCACAAAACTCTCAGTCCTCATAGATGGAGAAAACAAGGTATTCAATGACAAAAACAAATTTCAACAATACCTACACACAAATCCAATATTACAGAAGACACTAGAAGGGAAAATACAACCCAAGAAAATTAGCTACTTTCAAGAAAACAAAGGAAATAATTAACCTTACCACAGTAAAACAAGAAGCAACCAAGCACACAACCTGATGATCACAGCCAACATCAAAATCAAAGGATCTAACAGCTACTAGTCATTAATCTCTCTCAACATCAATGGACTCAACTCTCCAATAAAAAGACACTGACTAACAGAATGGATACATAAACATAACACAGCAATCTGTTGCATACAAGAAACACACCTAAGACACAAAGATAGACATTACTGAAGGTAAAGGGTTGGAAGACTACTTTCCAAGCAAATGGACCCAAGAAGCAAGTAGGAGTAGCCATTCTAATATCTGCTAAAATAGACTTTCAACCAAAATTAATAAAAAAATTGGGGAAGGACACTTCATACTCATCAAGGGAAAATTCCACCAGGAAGACATCACAATCCTGAACATCTATGCCCCAAATACAAGAGCACCCACATTTGTAAAATAAACATTGATAAAACTTAAGCCACATACATATCTCCACACATTAATAGTGGGAGACTTCAACACCCCACTCTCAACAAAGGACAGGTCAACTAAACAGATATTAAACAAAGAAACAATGTCTCTAACAGAGGTCATGAATCAAATGGACCTCACATACATTTACAGAACTTTACACCCAAACACAAGAAGAATTTACCTTCTTCTCAGCACCTCCAAAATAGACCATATTGTTGGTCACAAAGCAAGCCTCAAGAGATCTAAGAAGACTGAAATAATCCCTTGTATCCTGTCTGATCACCATGGAATAAAGCTGGACCTCAATAACAACAGAAATAGCAAAAAGCCTACATACACATGGAAACTGAACAACTTGTTACTAAATGACAGCTGGGTCAGAGAAGAAATAAAGAAACAAATTAAAGTCTTCCTAGAAATCAATGAAAATGAAGACACAACATACCCAAACTTGTGGGACATAATGAAAGCAGTGCTAAGAGGAAAGTTCATAGCACTAAGTGCCTTCAAGAAGAAATTTGAGACAGCTCATTCAAGCAACTTAATGGCCCACTTAAAAACCCTAGAAAAAGAAGAAGCAGACACACCAAAAAATGAGTAGATGGCTGGAAATAATCAAACTCAGGGCTGAAATCAGTCAATGAGAAACAAATAAAACAATTCAAAGAATCAATGAAAACAAGAGCAGGTTCTTTGAGAAAATAAACAAGATTGACAAGCTAACTAAAAGGCAGAGAGACACCACCAAAATCGACAAAATCAGAAATGAAAAGGGGAACATAACTACAGACACTGAGGAAATCCAAACAATCATTAGGACTTACTTCAAAAGTTTATATGGCACAAAATTTGAGAATCTAAATGAAATGGACAATTTTCTTGATCGATTTGACTTAGCAAAGCTGAATCAGGACCAGGTAAATCAATTAAATAGTCCTATATCCCCCAAGGAAATAAAAGTGGTCATCCCAACCAAAAAAAAGCCCAGGACCAGATGGTTTCAGTGCAGAATTCTACCAGACCTTCAAAGAAGAGCTAACTCCAATTCTGTTCAAACTATGCCACAAAATAGAAACAGAAGGAACATTACCAAACTCATTCTATGAAGCCACAGTCACCTTGGTACCTAAACCTCATGAAGACTCAACAAAGAAAGAGAATTTCCAGCCAATCTCCCTTATGAACATTGATGCAAAAATAATCAACAAAATACTTGCAAACCAAATACAAGAACACATCAAAGATATCATCCACTATGACCAAGTAGGCTTCATCCCAGGTATGCAGGGGTGGTTCAATATATGGAAATCCATCAATGTGATCCACCATATTAACAAACAGAAAGAAAAAACCACATGATAATCTCCCTAGATGCTGAAAAAGCATTTGACAAAATCCAACATCTATTCATGTTTAAAGTATTGGAGAGATAAGGGATACAAGGCACATATCTAAACATAGTAAAGGCGATATACAGCAAGCCTATTGCCAACATCAAACTGAATGGAGAGAAACTTAAAGCAATCCCACTGAAATCAGGGACAAAACAAGGCTGTCCACTCTCTCCATATCTCTTCAACATAGTGCTGGAAGTCCTTGCTAGAGCAATAAGACAGTTGAAGGAGATCAAGTGGATATAGATTGGAAAGAAAGAAGTCAAATTATCACTATTTGCAGATGATATAATAGTATACATGAGTGACCCCAAAAACTCTACCAGGGAACTCCGACATCTGATAAATACCTTGAGCAAAGTAGCCGGATACAAAATTAAGTAAAAAAAAAAAACAAAACAGTAGCACTCCTGTATATAAAAGACAAAAGGGCTGAGAAAGAAATTAGGGAAACAACACCCTTCACCATAGACACAAATGACATTAAGTACCTTGGTGTAACCCTAACCAAGCAAGTTAAAGACATGTATGAAAAAAATTTCAAGTCTCTGAAGAAAGAATTAGAAGAATATATCAGAAGATGGAAAGATCTCTTACGATCATGGCTTGGCAGGATTAACATAGTAAAAATGGCCATCTTACCAAAAGCAATCTACAGATTCAATGCAATTCCCATCAAATTGCCAGCACAATTCTTTACAGACCTGGAAAGAAAAATTCTCAACTTCGTATGGAATAACAAGAAACCCAGAATTGCTAAAACAATTCTCTAAAATAAAAGCTCTTCTGGAGGTATCTCCATCCCTGATCTTAAGCTGTACTATAGAGCAACAGTTATAAAAACTGCATGGTAATGGCATAGAAACAGAATGGTGGATCAGTGGAACCCAACAAAAGACCCAGAAATAAACCCACACACTTATAGACACCTGATTTTTGACAAAGATGCCAAAACTATACAGTGGAAAAAAGATAGCATCTTCAGCAAATGGTGCTGGTCCAACTGGATGTCTACATGTAGAAAAATGAAAAGAGATCCATAGTTATCACCCTGCACAAAACTGACGTCCAAGTGGATCAAAGACCTCAACATAAAACCAGACACATTAAATCTGCTAGAAAAAGTGGGGAACAGCCTAGAACTCATTGGCACAGGAGACAACTTCCTGAACCGAACACCAATAGCACAGGCTCTAAGAGCAACAATCAATAAATGGAACCTCATGAAACTGAAAAGCTTCTGTAAAGCAAAGGACACCATCATCAAAACAAAACGACTACCTACAGATCGGGAAAGAATCTTCACTATCCCTTTATCTAACAGAGGTCTAATATCCAGTATGTACAAAGAACTAAAGAAGCTGAAAAGCAGCAAACCAAGTAATCCAATTAAAAAATGGGGAACAGAGCTAAACAGAGAATTCTCTGTAGAGGAATATGGAATGGCAGAGAAACACTTGAAGAAATGCTCAACTTCATTAGCCCTTAGAGAAATGCAAATCAAAACAACCCTGAGATTTCACCTTACACCCATCAGAATGGCCAAGATCAAAAACTCAACTGACAACACATGCTGGAGAGGTTGTGGAGCAAGGGGAACCCTCCTCCACTGCTGGTGGGAATGCAAACTTGTACAACCACTCTGGAAATCAATTTGGCGCTTTCTCAGACAACTAGGAATAGCGCTTCCTCAAGATCCAGCCATACCACTCCTAGGCATATATCCAAAAGAGGCTCAAGTACACAATAAGGACATTTGCTCAACCATGTTTGTATCAGCCTCATTTTTAATAGCCAGAAGCTGGAAACAGCCCAGATGTCTCTCAACTGAAGAGTGGATGCAGAAATTGTGGTACATCTACACAATGGAGTATTACTCTGCAATGAAAAATAAGGAAATCATGCAATTTGCAGGTAAATGGTGGGACCTGGAAAGGATCATCCTGAGTGAGTTGTCCCTGAAGCAAAAAGACACACACAGTATATACTCACTCATATAGACTTATAGGATACACCTAAAATCTGTACATCTAAAGAAACTAATCAAGAGAGAGGACCCTGACCAAAACACTCAATCCCCATCCTGAAAGGCAAAGAGGATGGATATCAAAAGAAGAAAGCAAGAAACAATCTAGGAACCTGCCATAGAAGGCCTCTGATAGGCTCTGCCCTGCAGACTATCAAAGCAGACACTGTTACTTTATGGCCAACTGTTGGGCAGAGTGCATGGAATCTTATGTAATAAGTGGGAAATAGTAGGTTATGGAGAGGACAAGAACCCCACAAAGAGCAACAGAACTAGAAGATTTGAACACAGGGTTCTTCCCAGAGACCCATACTCCAACCAAGTACCAGGCATGGGGATACCCTAGAACCCCTGCGCAGTTGTAATCCATGGCAGTTTAGTGTCTAAGTGGGTTACATAGTAATGGAAAGAGGACTGTCTCTGACACAATCTGATAGGCCTGCTCTTTGATCACCTCCCTATGAGGGGAGAGCAGTCTTACCAGGCCACAGAAGATGACAATGCAGCTACTCCTGATGTGATCTGATAAACTAAGATCAGATGGAAGGAGAGGAGGACCTCCCCTATCAGTGGACTTGGGGAGGGGCATGCATGAAGAAGGAGGGAGGGTGGGATCAGGAGGGGAGGAGAAAGTGGCTTATGAGGGGGATACAAAATGAATAAAGTGTAAAAAAATAATTTAAAAAAATGAAAAAAAAAGAAATTTGTAACATCACATACAAGCACCTTAATGGCTCAACTGAAAACCCTAGAAAAAAAAGAAGCAGATACACCGAAGAGGAGCAGACAGCTGGAAATAATCAAACTCAGGGCTTAAATCAATCAACTAGAAACAAATAAAACTATTCAAAGAATCAATAAACAAAAAGCTGGTTCTTTGAAAAAATCAACAAGGTAGACAAACCCTTAGCCAAACTAACTAAAAAGCAGAAAGAAGCTATCTAAATCAGCAAAATCAGAAATGAAAATGGGGACATAAATGCAGACACTGAGGAAATTCAAACAATCATTAGGTCATACTACAAAAGCCTATATGCCACAAAATTTGAAAACCTAAATGAAATGGACAATTTTCTTGATAGATTCCATCTTCCAATATTAAGTCAAGATCAGGTAGAAAGACTGAATAGCCCTATATCTCCCAAGGAAATTGAAGCAGTCATTAATAGTCTCCCCTCCAAAAGAAGCCCTGGGCCAGATGGCTTCAGCGCTGAATTCTACCACACCTTCAAAGAAGTGCTAACAGCAATTCTCTTCAAACTATTCCACAAAATAGAAACAGAAGGAACACTACCAAACTCATTCTATGAAGCCACAGTCACCTTGATACCTAGTGCACACAAAGACCCAACAAAAAAAGAGAACTTCAGACCTATATCTCTTATGAACATTGATGCAAAAATACTCAATAAAATACTTGCAAACTGAATCCAAGAACACATCAAAGATATCATCTACCATGACCAAATAGGCTTCATCCCAGGCATGGAAGGGTGGTTCAACATTCAGAAATCCATCAATGTAATCTACCGCATAAACAAACTGAAGGAGAAAAACCACATGATCATCTCCTTAGATACTGAAAAAGCATTTGACAAAGTCCAACACACATTCATGTTTAAAGTCTTGGAGAGATCAGGGATATGAGGCACATACCTAAAGATACTAAAGGCAATATACAGCAAGCCTATAGCCAACATCAAACTCAATGGAGAGAAACTTAAATCAATCCCACTGAAATCAGGGACAAGACAAGGCTGCCCATTGTCTCTGTATCTTTTCAACATAGTACTTGAAGTCCTAGCCAGAGCAGTAAGACAACTAAAGGAGATCAAGGGGATACAAATTAGAAAGGAAGAGGACAAAGTGTCACTATTTGCAGATGATATGATAGTATACATGAACGACCCCAAACATTTAACCAGAGAACTCCTTCAGCTGATAAACACCTTCAGCAAAGTGGCAGGATACAAAATCAACTCAAAAAAATCAGAAGTCCTCCTGAATACCAAAGACAAAAAGGCTGAGGAAGAAATTAGGGAAACAACACCCTTCACAATAGCCACTAATAACATAAAGTACCATGGGGTGACACTAACCAAGCAAGTGAAAGACCTGTTTGAGAAAAACTTCAAGTCTCTGAAGAAAGAAATTGAAGAAGATATCAGAAGGTGGAAAGATCTCCTGTGCTCATGGATTGGTAGGATTAACATTGTGAAAATGGCCATCCTGCCAAAAGCAATCTACAGATTCAATGCAATTCCCATCAAAATATCAACTTGATTCTTTACAGACCTTGAAAAAAAAGATTCTCAGCTTCATATGGAGAAACAAAAAAACCCAGAATCTCCAAAACAACCCTTACAAGAAGAGATCCTCTGGAGGTATCTCCATCCCTGATCTCAAGCTGTACTACAGAACAATAGTAATAAAAACTGCATGGTATTGGCATAAAAACAGAAAGGAGGATAAATGGAACCGCATAGAAGACCCAGAAATAAACCCACACACCTATGAATACTTGATTTTTGACAAAGAAGCCAAAACCATTCAATGGACAAAAAAGACAGCATCTTCAACAAATGGTGCTGGACCAACTGGATGTCTACATGCAGAAAAATGAAAATAGACCCATATTTATCACCCTGCACAAAACTAAAGTCCAAGTGGATCAAGGACCTCAACATAAAACCAGATACTCTAAATCTGATAGAAGAAAAAGTGGGGAACAGCCTAGAACTCATTGGCACAGGAGACATCTTCCTGAACAGAACACCAACCGTACAGGCTCTAAGAGCAACAATCAATAAATGGGTTCTCATGAAACTGAAAAGCTTCTGTAAAGCAAAGGACACCATCATCAAAACAAAAGGACTGCCTACAGATTGGGAAAGAATCTTCACTATCCCTTTATCTGACAGAGGGCCAATATCCAGTATGTACAAAGAACTAAAGAAGCTGAAAAGCAGCAAATCAGGTAATCCAATTAAAAAATGGGCAACAGAGCTAAACAGAGAATTCTCTGTAGAGGAATATCGAATGGCAGAGAAACACTTGAAGAAATGCTCAGCCTCATTAGCCATTAGGGAAATGCAAATCCAATCGACCCTGAGATTTCACCTAACACCCATCAGAATGGCCAAGATGAAAAACTCAAGTGACAATACAGTTGGAGAGGTTGTGGAGAAAGGAGAACCCTCCTCCACTGCTGGTGGGAATGTAAACTTGTACAACCACTTTGGAAATCTATCTGGCACTTTCTCAGACAACTAGGATTAGTGCTTCCTCAAGACCCAGCTATACCACTGCTAGGTATATACCCAAAATTTGCTCAAGTACACAAAAGGGATACTTGCTCAACCATGTTTATAGCAGCTTTATTTGTAATAGCCAGAACCTGGAAACAACCCAGATGTCCATCAACGGAGGAATGGATACAGAAATTGTGGTATTTTTACACAATGGAATACTACTCAGCAATCAAAAAGGAGGAAATCATGAAATTTGCAGGCAAATATGGTATCTAGAAAAGATTATTCTGAGTGAAATATCCCAGAAGGAGAAAGATAAACATGGTATATATTCACTTATATAGACCTATAAGATATGATAAACACAATGAAATCTATACACCTAAAAAAGATAATCAAGAGAGTGGACACAGGGTAAGATGATCAATCCTCATTTAGAAAGATAGATGGGATGTGCATTGAACATATGACAGGAGTCTACTGCAAAAGGCATTTGAAAGACTCTACCTAGCAGTGTTTTCAAAGCAGATACTAAGACTCATAATCAAACCTTTGTCAGAGTACCGGGAATCATATGAAAGAAGGGAGTTAATATGATGGGGAAAGGATAGGAGCTCCACAAGGACCAAATATATCTGGGCACAGGGACTTTTCTGAGACTGACATTCAACCAAGGACCATGTATGGATATAACCTAGAACCTCTGCTGGGATGTAGCCCGTGGTAGCTCAGTAATCAATTGGTTTCCCATAGTAAGGGGAACAAAGACTATTTCTAACAGAAACTCAAAGCCTGGCTCTTTGACCCCCCCCAAGGGAGGAGTAGTCCTGTTATGCCACAGATGAGGTCTTTGCAGCCAGTCCTGAAGATATCTGATAAAACAGGGTCAGATGAATGGGAAGGAGGTCCCCCCCTATCAGTGGACTTGGAAAGGGGCAGGGTGGAGATGAGGGATTGAGGGTGGTATTGGGAGGGAATGAGGGAATGGGATACAGCTGGGATACAGAGTTAATAAAATGTAACTGATAAGAAAAAATTTTTAAAAAAAGACTTAAAACTACACTGAATGTTTTGTTATGCATATTGGCATGCCACAGAAAAGAAGCAACTTATAAATTAAAAAGCAAGTGAAACATTTTTAATGTTCCATGAACAATTCAGTATTTCTATAATAGTAAACATAAGCAGTGTATGCAATACTTCAAACACTATATATTTAAACTAGCTGAGAAGCTATTTACCCCCTGAGTACTCATGGCCACAGTGCAACTAACATCATGATTTTGGCCAGTACTGGTCTTTTGAGACAGATGCTGCTAGGAAACAGAAACATGAGGCTTCCCAACCATTAGGGGAGACCATTCTGATAAAAGATTGAAAACAATTCCCAACTGTCAACATGTCTACAAAAAAAAATAGTATAAATCAGTTGGTTAGTAGTGCGCACATATCCAGATCCAAGTACGGCTTTCTAGAATCGACATTGGTGAATCTACAGGTCCAGCATTTACATGGGAAATGATTGTGTCCTTGTCACCTTACAAAGTTATTTAATCTCATTTACAAAACACAAACATTCTGCATACTTTAAAACTCTTTTATTTTGCCCATTGTGCGTTCATCACCATATTTATCCATTTAAGAGTATATTTTCCATCCATTAAGTAGAAGAGATTTTTCTCAAAGTCTTTATTTTTAATTATAGAATTTCTTCTGATCACCTCCCCCCTGGCCAGACCACAGAGGAAGACAACACAACCAGTCCTGATGAGACCTGATAGGCTAGGGTCAAAGAGAAGGAGAGGAAGACCTCACCTATGAGTAGATTAGGGGAGGGGCATAGGGAGAGAAGAAGGATCGAGGGTGGGGTTAGGAGGAGCCAAGGGAAGGGGAAGGAGCTGGGATACAAATTAAATAAACTGGAATAAATAATAATAATAATAAAAGAGTGGACACCAATATAAATAAATAAATAGGAAAGATTGTATCAGTAATTAACTTTGAAGGACTTTGGAGTCGGTAGACTAGATAAAGCACATGTTTCACCAAGAGACACTGATTTGTTAAGTAAAATGCAGAATGATCATAGAAGACACTGGCATCAGCCTTTGAACCTCAGATGCATACAAATACAAACTCACATATACCTCCACAGGCATGAATGCATGTATCTATAACTAAACTCATTGTAACATGTGTAAACAGACGCTCACACACAACAGTTAAAACAGTTAACTTTGAAGATGAGTTTACTTTAATTTAGTACTTTTAATTTTTTTATATATTTGTATATATTCCTGCTCTCAGACCCAAAATACAAGGGAACCTCTATAACAGAGACACTTTATTTTATTAATCGTTATATGTGCATGACCTGGTTTTATATCTGGCACATGATAAGTGCTAAACTAAAGTTCAAGGAATAAATGAAGAGCTGAATAAAGGGTCTGAAGTCAAAGAACTACAAATCATTTTTTCACATTTATCTCTATCTATTGTTCTATACAACTTTCTATTCTAGTGGCAAAATGCCTAAGAAGAACACAACTTAAAATGAGGAAAAGTTCATTTTGTCTCCTAGTTTCAGAGGTTTCAATCCATGGTCTGCTGGGTTTTTAGTTCTGTGGCAAGAGAGAACATCATTCCAGTAGAAGAGTGGCAGCAAAAAGTGGCTTACATCATGGTGATCAGAAAGCAAAGAGATAGAAGAATGGTGGGGGACAAAATAGACCCTTATATGTCATGCCACAATAACCTATGCTAACTTATAAAGCCTCACCTTCTAGAGTTTCTATCAGTTCCTAGTAATGCCATCACCTGCTATCCAAGCCTTTGATAACTAGCATACTTTTAAGGCCCAAACCATAACATATGCTACTACTACTAAAAGAAAAGAATGCTTCTGAATTCAGAAACAAAGATGTCCCCGCTCTCATGGAACTCTGTTTCAATCTAACATTATACCATGGAGAACACAAGTGTTCACAGTGGTCAGAATCTGGGTCCTGCCCCAAATTATGGTGTACTTCTTGCCTATTCTATCATCAATCAAAATGACAGTATTTTCAAAGAAGTTTATTTCATTTCACTTAACTATCCCTTTGCCTTTTTCTAACCCCCAAACACAAACTGCCATTTAGACAGATTCAAAATGAAGTGAAAATGCCTAAATAATTGTAAAGTTAAAATTTTCAGTTTGAACAGAGTGAACTGGGCAGGATAAGGAAGCAGAGTTGGGGAGAGAGGGGCTGGTGAGAGAAGGAAACCTGGAGGTAGGGGCATCTCTTGGATGTGCCAGAGACCTGGGACAGAGGAGGTCCCAGAAAGTCTATGGTGGTCAACCAAGCTGAAATTCCTAGCAGTGGGGGATAAGGAGCCTGAAGTGGCCGCCTCCTATAGCCAGGTAGGACTTCCAGTGGAGTGATAAGGACACCAACCCATGCACAAAACCTTTGACCCAAAATTTGCCCTGCCTACAAGACATACAGCGACACAGATGGAGCAAAGTTTGAGGGAATGCTCAAGCAAAGACTGGCCCTACTTGAGACCCATCCCAGGGGAGAGTACAAATCCATGACACTGAGAAATGGGACCATCCCAAATGAGAAAGAAAAACAACTGGACCTTGAATAAGGGCCAGCTAAAAAGAAAGAGCAAGTCAGGCAATTTAGGGGAGGACTGTCCTTGAAGCTGTAAGCAGCCTGCTACAGAACCGAGAGATGGGAGAAGAGGGGAGGACTGTCCTTGGAGCTGTGAGCTCCCCACTACAGCTGCCAACCACATAACTGCTATCTTTTCTGCTAACTAATCAATGTAAAGGCCTGATTTTTTAGGAATAAAAACTGTGCTTTGTATGCTCGGGGTCGTCTCCTGCTTTGAAGGGACGACCCCCATTGCGACTGAAATAAACTGCTTCTTGTTTTTGCATAGAACCTCGGTCTGTGAGTCACTTTGGGGGAGGGAGCGGTACGGACCCTGCACCGGGAGTGCAGGTTTTGCATGTGGTGCGTTGGCCGGGAAACCGACGCGACCCTTCCCCGACTCTTACCAGACCGGGTTCGGAGGGCAGGTTGAAACAGGTTAGTCATTTTGTTTGTTTGACCTCAGGTTTCTGCAGATTCTGTTTTGTTTTGTTTTTTTGGTTAGGCACCTGTCTGAACCGTCTTGGTTGTCTGATTAGGCTATTTCGATTGATGGACGCATCAGATAATCGAAAAGCCAGGAAGCTGGAGGACGCTCCAGGTTCCGTTTGTTGGAAGGTTGGATCAGAGACAGTCCTCCTCCCGTCTGAGTCTGATTTTCGTAGAGACTGGCCGGGGAGCCATTCCGTTAGGGCACTGTGGTATCACCCACAAGGGCGTCCTTGTCTGATTGCTTGTTTGGTTCTTTTTGTCTCTGTTCTTGTTGCCTCTCTGACTTTTCTGACGGACGATTTCATTATGGGACAAACGGTGGCTACACCCTTATCCCTCACCCTTGACCACTTCTCAGAAGTGAAATATAGGGCACATAATCTCTCAGTGGAAGTTAGAAAAGCAAAGTGGCAAGCCTTTTGCTCCTCGGAATGGCCTTCTTTTCAGGTTGGATGGCCACCGGAGGGCACCTTTCACCTTGACACCATTCTTGCTGTTAAGACTAAGGCCCTCCAAGTGGAGGGGGGCCATCCTGATCAGGTACCTTATGTCCTAACCTGGGAGGATATTGTTCGCCATCCACCCCCCTGGGTGCGCCCCTTTATTCTCCCCACAGAGACTCCGTCGACAACTGTTTGTGCCGTTAAGGAAGAGGAGAAAAAGAAAGTGCTCACTTCTCCAGAAGCAGACCTCCTCCTTTTTGACCTTCCGCCCCCTTATCCGCCAGCCATGGCCCCTACCCCTGCCAGTTCCCTGGCCGGTTCTCCTGCCAGACCTCCGACCATTTCCCCTGTCAGTTTCCCGGAGGCTGTCAGTTCTCCCTCGGGGCCTAGGGCGGGGCTAGCATGCAGCTTTCCTAGTCCCCTCACAAGTCCCTCAGCAGGAGCTGTCGGTCCCTCGGCGCTGCCGGCGCTGCAGACACCGCCAGAGGTCCCGCTGCACTCACCAGCTGACACTGCTCAGAATGAGCAGGGCCCGGCAGCTGGAATACGAAGTCGCAGAGCAACCTAGCTGGACTCGGTGGCTCTCCCGTTGCGAGCCTATGGATTTCCAGAGGGGGATGGGCAATATCCCCTTCAGTACTAGCCTTTTTCCACAGCTGATCTCTACAATTGGAAGGCTCACAATCCCCCTTTTTTTGAGAACCCCCAAGCCTTGACTGACTTGTTTGAATCTGTCCTTTTCTCTCACCAGCCCACTTGGGATGATTGCCAACAGCTTTTACAGACACTCCTGACTACCGAGGAGAGGGGAAGAGTTCTTCTAGAAGCAAGGAAGAATGTCCCGGGGGCGGATGGGAGGCCTACAGTTCTCCCTGACGAGATTAATAATGGGTTTCCTCTCTCTCGTCCTGATTGGGATTACAATACACCAGAGGGTAGGCAGCACTTGAAGGTTTACCGACAGACTCTAATGGCGGGTCTCCGTGGGGCTGCTCGAAGACCCACCAATTTGACTAAGGTAAGAGAAGTGGTCCAGGGGCCGGAGGAATCTCCTGCAGCCTACTTAGAATGGCTGATGGATGCATTCCGCCACTTTACTCCCTATGACCCTGCTTCAGATGAGCACAGGGCAACAGTAGCTGTATCTTTCATAGATCAGTCAGCTAGGGATATTCGTAGGAAACTTCAGAAATTAGAAGGTCTACAGGATAAGTCGTTAAAGGATTTAGTGCAAGTAGCAGAGAAAGTCTTCTATAGTCGAGAAACAGAAGAAGAAAAAGAAGAAAGGAAACAGAAAGAACAGGAGATAAGAGAGAGAGAAAGAGACAAGAGGCAGGATAAAAAATTGACTAAGATTCTGGCCACCGTAATTCAGGAAAGTCGTACTGAAAGGGAGAGAGTTCCTGGCAACCGTAAGGGCCCTTTGTCTAAGGACCAATGTGCCTACTGCAAGGACACGGGACACTGGAGGAGGGATTGCCCCAAAAGGAAGAAGCAGCTGAATTCTCGAGCCACAGGGACCAGGGTCCTGACCTTAAACAATGACAGCGATTAGGGAGGACGGGGTTTGGTTCCCCTCCCCGAACCCAGGGTAACCCTCAAGGTGGAGGGGAAGCCAGTCCATTTTCTAGTGGATACTGGCGCTCAGCATTCAGTTCTGTTGCAAGACTCAGGGACTAAGAAAGAAAAAAAATCATGGGTTCAAGGGGCCACTGGATGTAAGCAATATACATGGACTACCCGAAGAACAGTGGACCTTGGAGTAGGCCGGGTATCCCACTCGTTCTTAGTCATGCCTGACTGCCCATACCCATTGCTGGGATGGGATATCCTGACCAAAATAGGAGCCCACATCTATTTTAACCCAGAAGGCCCACAGGTTACAGATAAAAGAGGGGATCCTATTCACGTGCTTACAATTCACTTGGAAGATGAATACCGGCTATTTGAAAATTTAAAAGAGGGGGAAAAAGACATTGACTGGTGGGTAAAAAAATACCCTGAAGCCTGGGCTGAAACAGCTGGTTTAGGGAAAGCAACCGCCAGTCCAGATAGAGCTAAAACCTCAGGCAGCCCCAGTTGCAGTGCGGCAGTATCCAATGTCTAAGGAAGCCCATGATGGGATTCGCCCTCATATACAGCGACTCCTTGACCTAGGGGTTTTGAAAAGGTGTCAATCTGCTTGGAATACTCCATTACTGCCGGTTCGGAAGCCTGGGAGCAATGATTATCGGCCTGTGCAAGACCTGAGGGAAGTTAACAAACAGGTTATGGACTTACATCCAACAGTCCCCAACCCATATAACCTGCTGAGCTCCCTTCCCCCTGACAGAGCCTGGTATACTGTTCTAGACCTTAAAGATGCATTCTTTTATCTTCAACTTAGCCCTGCCAGCCAAGACATTTTTGCTTTTGAATGGAAAGATCCCGACTCCGGGGTCTCGGGCCAACTAACATGGACTCGACTTCCCCAGGGATTTAAGAATTCTCCTACCATATTTGATGAAGCCCTGCACCGAGACCTGGCACACTTCTGGGCCACAAATACTCAGGTAACTCTTCTCCAGTACGTGGATGACATCTTACTAGCTGCAGATTGTCAGAAAACCTGTCTCAAAGCCACCGGCCAACTGTTACAAGAATTGGGTGAACTCGACTATAGAGCATCAGCAAAGAAGGCCCAGATATGCCGGAAACAGGTCAGTTACCTGGGGTATATACTAAAGGAAGGAAAAAGATGGTTATCGGAGGCTAGAAAAGAGACTGTGTTTCATATTCCCCCTCCACGAACTACAAAACAACTGAGGGAATTTCTTGGTACAGCGGGGTTTTGCCGATTATGGATTCCTGGGTTCGCTGAAATGGCAGCCCCTCTGTATGCCCTTACAAAGGGCAATGACTCTTTTTCCTGGGGAAAAGATGAACAGGCTGCATTTGACAATACTAAACAGGCTTTAATGTCAGCTCCAGCCTTGGGACTTCCTGATGTCACTAAACCTTTTCATCTCTATGTGGCCAAGAACCAGGGAATGGCTAAAGGGGTGTTAACTCAAAAGATTGGACCCTGGAAGAGACCGGTAGCTTATCTATCTAAAAAGCTTGATCCAGTAGCAGCAGGATGGCCGACCTGCCTTCGGATAATAGAAGCAGTCGCCGCATAGGTAAAGGATGCTGACAAGCTGACCTTGGGACAAGATCTTACTGTTTATGCCCCTCATGCCCTTGAGAGTGTTGTCAGACAGCCACCTGATCGCTGGCTCACGAATGCGCGCATGACTCATTATCAAATTTTGCTTTTGAATAATGACAGGATTACTTTTGCCCCAGCAACAGGGCTAAACCCTGCCACTCTGTTACCAGATCCAGAGATTCAGCCCCCAGAGCATGATTGCTTGCAGGTGTTGGCGGAAGAACAGGGATGGTGAAAGGACTTAAAAGACCAGCCTCTGCCAGATGCTGAGGTGACATATTATACAGATGGGAGTAGCTTTTTGGAAAATGGAAAAAGAAAAGCGGGAGCAGCGGTGGTGGATGGACACAAGGTAATATGGGCCCAAGCGCTGCCTGAAGGCACCTCTGCTCAACGAGCAGAACTAATTGCCTTAACTCAAGCATTAACTTTGGGGAAAGACAAAAAGATAAACATCTACACTGACAGCAGGTATGCCTTTGCTACGGCCCATGTGCACGGGGCCATCTACCAGCAGAGAGGCCTATTGATGTGAGCCGGTAAAGAAATTAAAAATAAAAATGAAATCTTGGCCTTGCTCAATGCCTTACTACTGCCCACCAAGGTAAGCATAATTCACTGTCTGGGACACCAGAAGGGAAATTCCAAGGCAGCAAAGGGAAATAACATGGCTGATCAGGAGGCTAAAGCACCTGCTCCAATGATATTAACTACTGAATTGCCAGAGAAGGAACAGCTAAAATACTCAGAGGATGACCTGGAGCAAATACAGAGAAAACAAGGGACATTCGATGCTAATGTGGGAGCATAGATTGACTCCAAAGGTAAGGTCATTTTGCCACAGGAAGATGCTAAGAGACTAATAGCGCAAATGCATCAATGGACTCATTTAGGGGCAAGGAAATTGACTGAAATTGTTCTCCAATCTCCTTACCGAATACTAAACCTCACTGCTCTAACTGAAAAAGTGACTCAGACATGTATCCTTGCCAAAAGGTAAACGTAGGGAAGAATTTCCAAAGCTTGGGAAAACGGTTAAGGGGAACTAGACCTGGAATGCATTGGGAAGTGGACTTTACCGAGATCAAGCCGGCCAGGTATGGAAATAAATATCTTCTAGTCTTTGTAGATACCTTCTCAGGATGGGTGGAAGCTTTTCCCACCAAGAAAGAGACTGCTCTGGTTGTAGCCAAGAAGATTTTAGAAGACATTTTTCCCCGGTTTGGAGTTCCAAAGGTAATCGGGTCAGACAATGGGCCGGCCTTCGTTGCTCAGGTAAGTCAGGAGGTGGCCAGATTTTGGGGGACTAATTGGAAATTACATTGTGCATATAGACCCCAAAGTTCAGGACAGGTAGAAAGAATGAATAAAACTCTAAAAGAGACCCTTACTAAATTGACCATGGAGACTGGCGGTGACTGGGTGGTACTCCTCCCTCTGGCTCTTTTTAGGGTCAGGAATACTCCTTCCTTGTTGAATCTCACGCCTTTTGAACTATTGTATGGAGTTCCTGCTCCCTTGACTCTCCTGGGAGACCCTCTTGACATAACTAGTGGTAACTCTGACTTGTTATCCAGGTTAAAGGGACTGCAGCTTATTCAAAAAGAAATCTGGAACAAGGTTGGCAGTGCATATGCGCCAGGATCCTTAGAGGTGCCACATCAGTTCCAAGTTGGAGACTTGGTTTATGTACGGCGACACCGTAGTCAAAATTTGGAACCCCAGTGGAAAGGTCCTTACTGCATCCTGCTCACCACCCCAAGGGCTGTGAAGGTAGAAGGCATTGCTGCTTGGATCCATGCATCACACGTCAAACCTGCTCCAGAGGACTCCACTTCTGACTGGAAAATCCAGCCCAGTGACAATCCCTTAAAACTTAAACTTGTTAAGAATGTTAGCCGTGGGTGATATCCACAAACTGCTGGTGCTTTTGGCTCTGTTAAGCACTTACAATACTTGCTAGGGCTCCAGTCCTCAACAGCCCAAACTTTTGACTTGGGAAGTAACTAATCAGAGACATATTATAATTTGGTCTGTTTCAAAGATAGCCCCACCCTTCACATGGTGGCTGGACTTGTACCCTGACCTTTGTAAAATGGCTCTAGGATCACCTGCTAACTGGGATTTGCAAAGCCACCTAGACCCCAACGTGGTTCCTGGGGACCATAGACGTGGGTCTTTTAGTGAGAGAAGGGGCTTAGATCCCTGGGGGGGGGCTGCGGGACCACCAACCACCACAGTATGCTGCGAGTCCTAACCTTTTATGTATGTCCAGGACCCCACCAACAACCTAAAATGGTAAACAAATGTGGGGGGAGAAATGACTTCTACTGCAAGAATTGGGGGTGTGAAACCACTGGCGATACTTACTGGAAGCCTACCTCCAGTTGGGATTACATTGTTGTTAAAGCTAATTACAGTCATGCCCAGCCCCCAGACTGGGGACTAAACAATAGGTGGACTAATCAGTCAATATGTACCACCTGGTGCTACCCCCTGCTAATCCGGTTCACAGACACTGGAAAACAGATTTCAACTAACTGGGTGACGGGGTTCACTTGGGGCCTACGAATATATAAGGAAAGATATGATGATGGGTTACTTTTCACCATCAAATTAAAAATAACAGCCCCATCTGCTGAAGTAGGGCCAAATAAAGCTGGCCCTCACCTGGTTCCCCCAGTGAAAGCGGACCCCCAGACTATAGCCCCACATCCAGCAACCCCCTCACTGACTCCTAACTCAAAAATGGGTAAAGATTCTTCTTCCCCTAAGCCTCCTGGACCATACATTACTTCCCTAGCACAGGGGGCCTTTCAGGCCCTAAATAATACCAACCCCAAGGTTACTGAGTCTTGTTGGTTATGCTTTGGAATTGCTCCCCCATATTATGAAGGAATTGCCTTTACAGATGAGATAAGTAACTCCCAAGAGGCAACAGCCTGCCATTGGACGCAAAGGGAGGCTAGACTTTCCCTGTCTGCCGTTTCAGGGCAAGGACTCTGTGTAGGTAAAGTTCCCCCCAGTCATCAGTTTTTATGCAACCAAACCTATGATGTTGCAGGTCTGTCTGGGTACCTCATACCACCAATCGATGGATGGTGGGCATGTGCAACAGGGATCACTACTTGTGTCAGTACTCAGGTGCTTGTCAATTCATCTGACTACTGTGTCCTGGTCTAGGTAATTCCCCCGAGTCACCTATCACCCGTATGAAGAGCCCTTCCAATACGGGGACTCTGTGGGGGAACCGCTGATACGAACAAAAAGAGACCTGGGAATTTCCTTAGCCATAATGCTTGGGGTTGGGCTAGGAGCAGTAGGGACAGCAGCTGGAGGGTCAGCTATAGCCTTCCGACATAGCGGGTTAAGTGAGCTTAGGGCAGCTGTTGATGAGGACATAGAAAGATTAGAAAGCACAATTAGAGAGCTCAAAGATTCCTTACAGTCATTATCAGAGATGGTGTTACAAAACAGAAGGGGCTTAGATTTATTGTTTTTGCAACAAGGAGGTTTATGCATGGCCCTAAAAGAAGAATGCTGTTTCTATGTCGACCATACTGGAGTTGTCACTGAGACCCTAGATAAGGTCAAAGAGGGCTTAGAAAAGAGAAAGCGAGAACGAGCCCAAAGCCTAGGATGGTTTGAAGGATGGTTTAATTCCTCTCCATGGATGACCACTTTAATCTCCACCTTCCTAGGCCCTTTGCTAATTCTTCTCCTGATTGTAACTCTTGGCCCCTGCATTCTTAATAAGCTAGTCAATTTTGTGAGAGAACGGATCAGTACCATTCAGGTCCTTATGCTTCGACAGCAGTATCAGCAATTAGAGATGCAGGCTGAATCTAGCCTGTAATTTTAGGGTTAAAATTATGCCAAAGAAAAAGGGGGGAATGAGAAATGGGACCATCCCAAATTAGAAAGAAAAACAACTGGACCTTGAATAAGGGCCAGCTAAAAAGAAAGAGCAAGTCAGGCAATTTAGGGGAGGACTGTCCTTGAAGCTGTAAGCGGCCTGCTACAGAACCGAGAGATGGGAGAAGAGGGGAGGACTGTCCTTGGAGCTGTGAGCTCCCCACTACAGCTGCCAACCGCATAATTGCTATCTTTTCTGCTAACTAATCAATGTAAAGGCCTGATTTTTTAGGAATAAAAACTCTGTGCTTTGTATGCTCGGGGTCGTCTCCTGCTTTGAAGGGACGACCCCCATTGCGATTGGAATAAACTGCCTCTTGTTTTTGCATAGAACCTCGGTCTGTGAGTCACTTTGGGGGAGGGAGCGGTACGGACCCTGCACCGGAAAAAAGTGCAGGTTTTGCAACACTATTAATGTTACTCTGCTACGCCTGTAGACAGGAATCTAGAATAACTCCTCCGAGAGGCTTCACCAAGCTTCTGATAGAAACAGATGCAGAGACCCACAGCCAAACATTAGACAGAGCTCAGGGAGTCCTATGGAAGAGTTGGGGAAATGATTGAGAGAGCCAGAGGGATCAAGGACTATACAAGAAGACCTGGAGTCAACTAACCTGGGCCCATTGCAGACTCATAGAGACTGAACCACCAACCAAACAGCATACATAGGCTAGACCTAAGCCCTCTGTACATACAGAGCTGATGTGCAGCTTGGTCTTTGTGTGAGTCCGCCAATACTGAAGCAGGGCTTTCTCTGACTCTGATGCTTCCCTCTGGATCCTAGTTCCCCTAACTGGAGTACTTGTCCTGCCTCAGTGGGAGAGGGTGTGCCTAGTACTTCAGCAGCTTAATGTGCCAGGGCAGGTTGGTACTTACGGGGTACCTGCCCTTTCTCCGAGGAAAGGAGGAGACAATGGGGGTAGGGGTACATGAAGGGGGAACTGGGAGGAGAGTAGGAGGGGCTGTGATCAGAATTCAAAGGGAATAAGTTAATAAATTAATAAAAACGTTTTTCTTTTTTTTTTTTTCAATGCAGTTTATTCAGGAACCTTGAACAATCCTCGGACCCTGGGGAAAGCCAGCCCACAGCTTAAATAGCCTCTGGGTAGCCAACCCAGGCATGCCACGTGGGCAATGCAGATAGGTCCACATACATGGAAGCAAGCCAGATCCTCAGCCTTAGCCAAATGTGGAGTTGTTTGTGACAGAGAGCACTCACCATTGGGAAGGTGGAAGGCGGAAACCAGCTCCATCTTTAAGGCGCAGCATTACGCAGCTCTCTACAGTTCCCCCTTTTTGTTTTGGACGCATCAGGCAAGAGTAGAGGTCTGATCTCTGATATTAGAAATAAATTGGGACTTTGTACCGATGTTCATTTAGGTGTCATCCACCCAAAGAGAACCCGTCCTAAAAACGTTTTTCTAGTTGGAATTTTTTTCTCTCATTTATACACTAGGTGGAGCCATTTGCTTAAACTGGTGTTAGGTAAATCAAAAAGCTCCCAAACTCTTTTCTAAAATAGTTACATCACTTTTTAGCTTCAAGTGTAGTATATGAAAATTTAAGAAACTTCATTAACCTGATTGGACTTTTGCTATTCTTTTGTGTTATTTCTCCTAATAGATATACATTTGTCAATTACTGTAAGTTTTATCTGTAGTGTGTGTGTGTGTGTGTGTGTGTGTGTGTATTGGGAGTGGGGAGGGGGATATATGTACCTGTCTGTGTGTGTGTGAGGGCATTTGTGTATGAACATACACATTCATATGCATGTGGAGATCAAGAATATCCTTCCTCAATCACTCTTCACCTTTGTTCTATGAGATAAATTTTCTCACTAAAACTAAAGCTCATAATTGAACTAGGCTGGGAGGCCAATGAAATTTAAAAATATGTCTGTCCCTGTACCCTCTCCCCCATCTACTCTGACTTTCCTGTTACCAGTACTAACTAGGGCTATAAACTGAGGAGACCAAATCAGGTCCCCATGCTTGCATAGCAGGTGGTTTTCCAAATGGGACATCTTCGTCGACTGTTGTAGTTTTTGCCTTTCTTTGATAACTAATGACAGCAACATATTTTCAAATATGATTCTTAGCTCCCTTTATAGTGTCTTTACCAAACTACCTGTCCAAATATTTTGCTTATTACATATTGAAGTGTTCCTTAATGTCAAGTTGTACAAATTATTCATATAACTATAATACATAGAAATTCCAGTCTGTTATGCTTATCCAAGAAAAATAAAACATATGTCTACACAAAGAACAATATGTTTACATTTATTACAGTTTTATTTATATGCTCCCAAACTGAAATCCACACGTCACCTGGAGAGCAGACCAACTGCTCTTCCGTCACAGCATGGAATAGTAGCAGCAGTGGAAAGGAAGGAACTGCACAGAGCAGGGTAACTTTTCAGAGTGCGGTGTTGAGTGAAAGAAATTAGACACAAAAGGCAGCTTACCCTAACATCCTCAGGGCATTCTTGAAAACTATACAGACACTTCAGAAGTTTTACTGGGCTTAAGGTGAAGAAACTGACTGGAACATGGCACAGATAATTTTGTGGGAAGACTAAAGTATCATATAGCTGGTTTGTAATTATTATATAATTGTACATATTCTGGTTAATTTACATCAGCTTGAGTTGTCTGGAAAAAGAAACATTAGCTGATAAAATGTTCCATCAAATTGCCTTCAAGCAAATATGTAGGGCCCTTTCTTAATTAGTGGTTGATGTAGGAAGGCCCCACTGTAGGGAGAGGAGGAATGTCAACCCTTGGCAGGTAGTTCTGGGAGCTAAAGAAAGAAAACTGAGCAGCAAACCAATGCCCCTACTTCAGTTCCTGCTTCAAGGTTCTTACCTTGAGTTCCAGCCTTGACTTCCTATTGATGAACTGAAACCTGTAAGCCAAATAAGACTCTTTCTTGATGCTTTTGGTTATTTTTTCTTCACAGCATCAGACAGCAAACTAAGACAATATATATTTGAGAAGTAATTAAATGTACCTCTAAAATGTCTATTTGGACCTTTGATTACTTCATATTGAATGTTTTAATATTGAACAAATCTGATACACTGAAATTTGCTTTTTGTCTTTCTTGTGGTATCATAAGGATGTGAGTTCCACTAACCCAACTGAGAACATGGCATTCCCTGTAAGCAGACCAATGTGGAGTGAGCTTGGTTTTCTTTCAACTGTCTGACCACCAATAGCAATTTTCAGTAGGCACTGTTAACACCACACACAAGAGTGTGCTGTGCATAATCTTTTTATTTAACACACATTTTTGAATATTATGGCATGTCTCTTGACTTAATTTACTTTAACATGTGAGCCGTTCTGTTAAGCATGGAGCAGCTCACCCATTCCAAGCATTTTATGCTTGTCATCCTCAAGAAATGCAGAGTTGGATTTGTTGGAGGTGATGAGTTAAAGAATCCTTTCACGTTTTTCCAGCTGTAAATTACAGGATTCTCAGGGCTCTGTGCAGAGGGCAGTGGGGAGACATACTGGTTGTATTGTCTGGAGGAGAGCTGACCTTCCACTGCCAGAGGGCTGGCCATGAACCCCAGAGCAGGCTGGAGCAAGTGACCTTTCTGCAGCCTGCCTGCAGCTTGGCTCAGCATGTTGAGCCTTCCTGAAAAGAGCCTTCCTTTTCTGTTCTTATTCAACATAAAGCAAAAGGCTGAATATAAACTGTAAAAATCGCTTTCTTTTTAACAAAAACTCAGATCCCTCCTTCAGCTTTGCAAAATTTTAATACAATCATATCAAACTAAAAAAAAAAATAAGAGCCTGAATTCATAAGATTTTCCAACAAAATTATATGCATATAAGAGCCTCAGTTATATGAATGTGCTGGGATTAATGCTTGTTTTCATAATGAATAGCTCAAAGACGATGAAATAACATGGTGATCTGTGCAAATCAACTATCCACACATTGTTTTATTTCATAATGAAACACACCTTTACTTTTTGGATTTTTGCCAAGATCAAGCAGAACATAAATAGATTTCATCTCTCTTTTCTATGCAGGTTAATAGCATTTTATTATTAAATATTAAAGAATAGAAAGTATTGTTATTAGACAGAAGAACATTCTGGGCTATTATATATGCATGAGCACACACATGCATATGTATATGTTACATATTTCTTCTACATCAAATGAAAGTAAATCTGTACTTGGTTGTTACATAATAAATTTAGTCCTAATGTTACTTTTATGACTCAGTAGTTATAAATAATTTTTCTTTGATCATACTAGATAGAAACTTCCATCTATATTTCATGTAGAGTAACTAGCTATGGAGTTTTTAAGAAGATGATATCCAGTATATCTAAATTCATTTTTATTGCTGGCAATATAAAAATATACACAGAATAATCTCATTTAATTCATACAGTGAAGGAAATAGTTTGCTAGCCTAAAGCAGTCAATAAAGAAGATTGGCAGGAGAGCTTCAACAGTATGACAAAATATAAAAACATTTTTGATGAAAACTTGATCTTTGTGATTGCAAAAATAATTGTAATCCTTAGCATTGTAGAAGAATATAAAATAACTGTATTAAAAAGAGGATGAGAGTAATAGAGCCACAGATCTTGGGCTATCAGTTCCTGTTGGGTGCCAATTAGAGCACTCCTGCTCCCTGGATCTTGTCAGGTGTATGAGTCAGCAGCTTTGCTTGTAGGTTTATTTTATTTGTTCATATTCTTATTTCATTTTTGATTTTGGATGGATTTATTTAAATGAAACTCACCCAATTTAATAGCATTGGTATATTCACAGATACACAATGGTCAAGATAGAATTAAGAATACTCCATAATTTAAAAATGCTTTATTATATAATAATCACTGCTCTTAACCTTGATTCTACCCCACAAGCCTACACAAACAGCAAATTATTTTGGAATTGCATATGAATGGAATCATGTGTTATATGGTCTTTTATAACTAGATCCTTTACCTTAAAGACATGGAACTGCCTCAAAAAAATATGCTCCCAAGCTCCAGCACTCCCAGAGGGTTCACATCTGAATAGACCTTTAAGACCATGAGCAGGCATGGGTGGAAGAAGGTGCTTGGAGAAGACACCAAATGAACAGCAATAAGTAGCTAAGGAAGAAAGTGAGGTGTTGAAAGGGCAGAAAGCCTTTGCTATGAGAGCTGGAACAAAGGATTTCTCTGTACTTTAGTGAATCTACCCAAAATGAATGTCATCTATTTGTTATGAGAAGAGTTAGGGAGAGGATGATCTCATTTCTTACTCTTCTCACCAAACTTTTATGGGTTTTCTTGAATAATATTTTTAATGTGTGTGCATATGTATGATGTGTGTGTGTGTGTGTGCACATTCCATGTTAGTATACCCACATGTAGATACATGCCTAGAGGCCACAGACAAATGTGAGATGCAGTATATGCATATGTGGGATGTGTGCTTTGTGTATGCATTTTCTCATGTGTGTGGGTGTACATGGGTGCAGTTGTGTCTGTGTTGGTACTTGTGTTTTCATGTGTTTGTCTTTGGGTAGCTTCCTCATCACTTCCCATTTTATTTATGAGTGCAGGGTCTCTTGTGACACTCAGAACTTACTGACTGTCTAGTTTATCAAACATGCAAGGTTGGTCCTGAGCTTTCTTGTTTCAGTACCCCAGATGCTTGAAATAATAGGTGAAACCCACACCTGGCTGTCTTTTGTATATGGATGCTAAAATTCCAAACTTGGGTCCCACCCTCTAGTAACTGTTCTCCCCATGGATACATCTCCTCAGCTCTTAAAAATGGTATTTCAGAAAAAAAATGGTATTTCAGGGATTCAAAGTGAGCAAATTATAATAAATAAATACCTACATTCATTCATACATACATACATAATTAAAATGGTATTTCTTAATTTTAAATTTGAGCTTGAGTCATTTTCAGCTGCTTAAAAGAGTTGTTTTAAAATATTTTTATAGGTTCCACTGAAGAAAAATGCAATTCCCCTGAACAGAACAAGTGTTTGGGGTCATTTACACACCAGCAGCATGCCCGACGTTTACCCAAACTGTTATTTTTTACACGGTGTTTATACATTATTAATGTCAAGAATATTGCTTTCCAAGGCCTAGCGCCATGTACACACTACTGAAGGGTGAGTTATACAGTGAAAGGTATAAACAAGTAAATATCTTCCCAAGTGGTAAAAATTATAACACGAAAAGCACAGTAGAAGCACAGAAGAGCAGATTGCTGCAATGATATTGAGGAAGGAACAAACTAGGAGATTTTATAACTTGTGTTAGAACAAAAAGTAACAAGGGAATCTTTTGCTTTTTTAGATCTATTGTCTCTGAATTGTTACTCATGTATTTATTCTTTCATTTGATTTTTAAGTTCTTTGAGGGGTTTGTAAATCATGTTTACTCCTGAATCATAACCTCTCCAGATCCAACCAATTCCTCTACCCACACATTTTGTCTTTTTTTTCTCTCATTTGAAGACTATCCAGAAAAGTTTTCACTGCCCAAATATTCTTGGGTATATGGTCATCTATTATATTATGGTCAACTTACTAGGGGCTACACTCTTAGAGAAAGCTGTCTCTCCCTCTCTCAGAATCTAACAAATGCCAATACATGAAGGCTAGGACTAATATTATGTGCCCAAGTCCCATGTCCATGCTACATTTTAGCCTGGTTTGGGCTTCACACAGGTCTTGTGCTTGCTGTTGTAACTGCTATAGATTCAAACATGCATCTTCTCTGTTGTATCCAAAGGAAATTCTTTCCTAGTTAGTCATCTACAGCGAACATTCTGCAGTCTCTTATTCTCTGAAATGTGGCCATTTGGGAGTCTCTATATTAACTACCATCTACTACATATAGGAGCTTCCCAAATAAAACCTGAAAGGTGAGTTGGTATATGGGTATAATGATAAGTTAGTAGGAGTTAGTTTAATGCAGTGTCCACTTAGTTTAATAATAGTAGTACCTTCTTTTCCATTGTAGCCTGTGAACTGTCTAGCCATACGTTTTTAGAGTAATAACAGTGCCATGTATATGGGTTTCTGTAGAGAAATTTTAATCCAGCAACATGGCTACTCAACCAAGCTCACATTCAATGACCTCCTAGGTTTATGTTATCTGGCTGGAAAGCAGAAACACCCTTAATACACACTTTTAATCCCCCAAAATTAAAGTTAGGTTAGAAGGAAGCAGCCATGTTTGAAAGTGATGTCTAATTGACAAACAGACTAAGTGACAAATCACAGAAAAATTAGACAGAATGAGATATAGATAGAATACACCAACAGGAAAAAGAAGCTACTTAAGGGACAGAGTGACTCAGTTGGGAGTCAATGCAGTAAGTGCAGTACAGTAGAGTTGCAGAAATTGAAGCCAAACAATAAGGACTCAGAAGATTAAACAGATTGCCAGAGTTAGTCTGAGATTAAGCAGAGCAATTTAGTAAGTAGCCAGGAGAAGAATCAGTCAGGTTAGAGATGGGTTTGAGCCATCAGAGCTGAGTTGAACCAGCCAGCCAGAGTTCAGAAAGAATTAGAAAGGGTGAGCATCTTCAGCAGTAAGCTTTTGAAACAACAATTACTTCAGGCGATTAAAACATACATTTCCTAGTAGCAATGGTCATGGAGACTAAAAAGGCTACCCTCCAACTAGACAGGACCCACAAAAACTTTGACCCAACATTTACCCTGCCTACAAGATGTACAGGGATAAATATAGCACAGAGATGGAGCGAATGTCCAACCAAACTCTGGTCCAACCTGAGACCCACCCCATGAGAAAGAGCCAACCCCTGACACTAACAACCACACTCTGCTATGTTTGCAGATGGGAGCCTAGCATAGCTGTCTTCTGAGAGGCTCCACCTATCAAAGGATTGAAACACATGCTGAAACTCAGTCAAAGAATGGGCAGAGAGCCTTGTAGAAAAGTTGGGTGAAGGAGAAATGGTCCCAGAGTGGATAGGAGCTTCACAAGAAGACCAACAGAGCCAACTAACCTGAGCTGGGGGTGCCTGCAGAGACTGAAGCGCCAACCAAGGACCATGCATGGACTGGATCCAAGCCCCCTACAAATATGTACCCATATTTGTACATATTAATAAGACTAAGTGGACAACTTAGTCTTATTCTGGGTACCCTAGTAAGGGGAGCAGGGGCTGTTTCTGGCATGGACACTGTTGCATGCTTTTTGACCATTTCCATCTGTGGAACTGCCTTGCCAGGCCACTGTGGAAGAGGAAGAGCTTAGTCCTATTGCGACTTGAAATGCTGGGGTGGGTTTATTTTCAGGAGGAGGTGCTTTTCTGAGAGCTAGGGAAGTGGGAGGGGGGAAGAGGAAAGAAGGGTGAAACCAAGAAGAGAGGAGGATGGGAACTCTGATTGGGAGGTAAAGGAAAAAGTTAAAGTTAAGAGTTAAATTTTTCCAAAGATACATTTACAGGTTTTACTTATGGAATACTTAAATATCACCAGGAAATGTTTGTTTACTTCCATTATATTCAGCCACTATTGCACCACTAAGTCTGTCTTGCCAGGTCAGTCACTATTGTACCTCACAGAGTTGACAGATAGGTATAACATATGATTACTTTTCTCTTTGGGTAGCACAGCTGGTACTTTCCAATACTATAAAAGCTAGATAATAGGGATGAAAATTCCAGGTCAGTACCAGCTTGATTGTTCCAGGAGTCAAGTAGGGCATCTTCAACAATTGGGTATTCCTATCAAATTCAGGAAGTTTAGCAATAGAAATGACACTAGGCTATAATTTGGGGGAAACTATGAGACTTCATGGGCCAAAAACTGATAAAGAAGCAACACATTTCTGGCATGGAACATTTTATTTATTTATTTTTGTTTTTGTTAATTTTTTTATTTTTCTTCATTAATTACACTTTATTCACTTTGTGTCCCCCCCCTGTGGTTCCCTGTGGCAAATGTCCTCCTGTCCCAATCCTTCCCCTCCTCCATCCTCTGCATGCATGCCCCTCCCCAAGTTCACTGATAGGAGAGGACTTCTTTTCCTTCCTTCTGATCCTAGTCAATCAGGTCTCATCAGGAGTGGCTGCCTTGTCCGCTTCTATGGCCTGGTAATGCTGATTCCCCCTCAGGGGGAAGTAATTAAAGAGCAGGCCAATCAGTTCATGTCAGAGACAGTCCCTGTTCCTATCACGACGGAACCCACTTGGATACTGAACTGCCATGGGCTACATCTCTGCAGGGGTCTTAGGTTATCTCCATGCATAGTCCTTGGTTGGAATAGCAGTCTCAGGAAAGACCCCTGTGCTCAGATTTTTTGGTTCTGTTGCTCTCCTTATGGAGTTCCTGTCCTCTCCAGATCTTACTGTTTCGCACTTCTTTCATAAGATTCCCTGCACTCTGCCCAAAGGTTGCCCATAAGTCTCAGTATCTACATTGATAGTCTGCAGGGCAGAGCTTTTCAGAGGTCCTCTGTGTCACGCTCCTGATTTGTTCCCTCTTTACTCCTTCTTCTGATGTCCAGCCTCTTTGCCTTTCTGGATAGGAATTGAACATTTTAGCAAGAGTCCACCCTCTTGATTAGTTTCTTCAGGTGTACAGATTTTAGTAAGTTTATCCTATATTATATGTCTATATGAGTGAGTATATACCGTGTGCATCCCTCTGCTTCTGAGATAGCTCATTCAGGATGATCCTTTCCAGATCCCACCATTTACCTGCAAATTTCATGATTTCCTTGTTTTTCATTGCTGAGTTATATTTCATTGTATAGATATACCACAATTTGTGCATTCATTCCTCCACTGAGGGGCATCTGGGCTGTTTCCAGCTTCTGGCTATTACAAATAAGGCTGCTACAAACATGGTTGGGCAAATGTCCTTATTGTGTACTTGAGCCTCTTTTGGATATATGCCTAGGAGTGGTATAGTAGGATATTGAGGAAGCGCTATTCCTAGTTGTCTGAGAAAGCTCCAGATTGATTTCCAGAGTGGTTGTACAAGTTTACATTCCCACCAGCACTAGAGGAGGGTTCCCCTTTCTCCACAACCTCTCCAGCATGTGTTGTCTCTTGAGTTTTTGATCTTAGCCATTCTGATGGATGTAAGGTGAAATCTTAGGGTTGTTTTGATTTGCATTTCCCTGATGGCTAATGAGGTTGAGCATTTCTTTAAGTGTTTCTCTGCCATTTGATATTCCTCTGCAGAGAATTCTCTGTTTAGCTCTGTATTCCATTTTTTAATTGGATTACTTGATTTTTTTTGCTATTTAGCTTCTTTAGTTCTTTGTATATACTGGATATTAGTCCTCTGTCAGATATAGGGTTGGTGAAGATCTTTTCCCAATCTGTAGACTGTCATTTTGTTCTGAGGACAGTATCCTTTGCTTTAGAGAAGCTTTTCAGTTTCATGAGGTCCCATTTATTGATTGTTGCTCTTAGAGCCTGTGCTGTTGGTGTTCTGTTCAGGAAGTTCTCTCCTGTGCCAATGAGTTCAAGTGTATTCTTCACTTTTTCTTCTAAGTGGTTTAGTGTGTCTAGTTTTATGTTGAGGTCTTTGATTCACTTGGACTTTAGTTTTGTGCAGGTGATAAGTATGGATCTATTTGCATTTTTCTACATGTAGACTTCCAGTTAGACCAGCACCATTTGTTGAAGATGCTGTCCTTTTTCCATTGAATGGATTTGGCATCTTCGTAAAAAATCAAGTGTCCATAAGTGTGTGGATTTATGTCAGGGTCTTCTATTCTATTCCATTGATCCACCAGTCTGTTTCTATGCCAGTACTATGCAGTTTTTAGTATTGTTGCTCTATAGTACAACCAACGCTATCTGAGTAATGAAGAAAAACACTCATTAAAGAAAAAATATCAACCAAAAGAATATTACACTTCTAAGCATCTATGTACTAAACACAAGTCATCCAAGTTCATAAAAGAAACAGTATGGGGCAGAGCCAAGATGGCGACTAGCACACACAGTTTCTGAGCTGTGGAAGAGCTAAACGTCTGAGTCGGTGAGTGGAAGGACCTCTAACACAGGAAAAAAATGGTGAGGCTTTCTAAACAACAGGGAACATCGCAGGAGGTGAAAACTTTGGTCTCCGGTCACCTGGGGACTTGTTTGAGGAAGACCTAACTGCCTGGGGTCTGTAGCCACGAGGCAGAGCTCCAAGCCCTTTAGCAACAAATGCCAGAAGTACCCATCTCAGAGTCCCAGATTTGTGCGGTGGCTGCACCATCGTGCCAGGGCCCAAGTCTGCTAGACGCCATACTGGATCCGCAGAATGGAGATCACTGACACTGTGGCAGGGACAGCAGCACGGAGCTGGTGGAGCACATCAAAGCAGGGCCAAACCAGAGAGCAGAGAGGCCGAATACCCTGATCCCTGCCAAGTGACCTGCCTGTAAGTGAGTGCACCCTTGAGAATCTGCAGATCCCCAGATCCTGGGTCCTTCTAAAACAGAAGCCAGGCATCGAACACCCTCCCACTCACATACCCACTTTGGGAAACAGAGGGGCACTTGGGACATTGAAGTTCCTGTTCTGTGGGTCTAATTGAGGAGTTAAAGTAGTTAATGGCAGAAATTGCACTGCTATCATCACTAGCGCCTACGACATATAAAGTGCAGAGCCCCTCCCACACACTCAAGGGTACAAAATTATCCATCACTCTGTCCCTCGAGACACATGTCCACTCACACTTCCACACACACACAAACATACACACACACACACACACACACACACGTGAGCGCACGCCTGCATTTGTCCCATTTGTGCCTGCGTACTTTTCTCCCACAGGTACAGGGACCTCTCTCAGCTTCCTGAAGAACTCTCCAGACGCCAGAGAGAGACAGTACCAGACTGATCTACAGAATCCAAAAACAAACAGGAAAGGTTTCAGATAAGCCAATGGCCAGGGGTAGTCGAAAGAACACTTCTAGGACATTATATAATCAGGACATTATGACTTCACCAGCAAACCCCAAATTGATGGATACTCCAATTCATCAGAAGCACAGGAAAATGACTTTAAAGCCATGCTTACCCAATTATTTGAGGCTCATATGGAGGAAATGAACAAATCTTTCAAAGAGTTGGCCAGTCAGTTGGAGGTAAAGAAAGAAGAAATAGACAAAATCCTTAAAGAAACACAGGCAAACACAGCCAAACAAATGGAGGCACAAGTAGAGATAAAATTAGTGGAATATAAAAAGGAAATGAATAAAGAAATAAAGACCATAGTAGAGAGACAGGAATCCAAATTCAAACAGATGAAAGAAATGGTGCAAGGCATGAAAACAAAATTAGAATCAATAAAGAAAACACAAACGGAGAAAACCCTAGAGCTGGAGAACTTGGAGAAAAGATCAGGAACCACAAAAGTAAACATCACCAACAGAATACAAGAGATGGAAGAGAGAATCTCTGGAGCTGAAGACACACTTGCAGAAATTGATACTTCTCTCACAGAAAAAGTAAAATCAGAAAAGTTCCAATCACAAAATATCCAAGAAATCAAGGATGCTATGAAAAGACAAAATCTAAGAATAATAGGAATTCATGAAAAAAAGACTCCAGGCTCCAAGGTCCAGAAAATATTTTCAAGAAAATCATAGAAGAAAATTTTCCCAACTTAAAGAAGAAATGTCCATAAATATTCAAGAGGCCTACAGAACACCAAATAGACTAGACCAGAAAAGAAACACATCATGTCACATCATAGTCAAAACCCTAAATCTACAGAACAAAGAAAAGATATTAAAAGCAGCAAGGGGACAAGGCCAAGTAACATATGAAGGTAGACCTATCAGAATCACGCCGGACTTCTCATCAGAAACTATGAAAGCCAGAAGGGCCTGGGCAAGTATCATGGAGACTGTAAGAGATCACAAATGTCAACCCAGACAACTATACCCTGCAAAGCTTTCAATCAACATAGATGGAGAAAACAAAATATTCCGTGACAAAACTAAATTTATGCAATATCTACACAGCAAACCAGCCCTACAGAAGGTACTAGAAGGAAAACTCCAATCCAACAAAAACAACTTCACCCATAAAAACAGGGCATACAGATAATATCCCAACAAAAATGAAAAGAAAAGAAGCAATGAAATAAGGTAAGATCACCGACTCCATTACCAAAGGGACTAACATGCATTGGTCACTATTATCTATCAATATCAATGGACTCAACTCGCCAATAAAAAGACACAGACTAACAGAATGGTTACGGAAACAGGATCCAACATTCTGTTGCATCCAAGAAACACACCTCTGTAACAAAGATAAACACTACCTCAGAGTAAAGGGCTGGAAAAATGTTTTTCAAGCAAACAGACCTGGAAAACAAGCTGGGGTAGCTATCGTAGTATCTATTTAAATAGACTTTTGTTGTAAAAAAAAAATCATTTACTATTGCTATATCTTTTCATAAATCTGCTGTTAATCCTAAACAGCTGTATAACTAAATCACCACACAGAGACTGGGATTTATTTAATGAACCTAGATCACAATGCTGGGCAATAGTTGTTCCATCCTAAACCTCAAAGCCCACGAGTATCTACCATTCAGATTTCCCACATTATACTTGCTTTTAGTGATATATTAGGTCCAGTCCATCTCTCCACTTTGTTTCAAGACCTCTCCTCCTGTCTCTGCTCTCCCAGCCTCTGCTCTCTCTCCTTTTTTTCTCCCATTCCTTCCTGTCCTCTGGTTCTTCTACTGTCCCACCTACTCCTTTCTCTCCATTGCTCAACATTGAGGCTGTTTTTTGTTTGGTTGGTTGGGTTTTTTTTTGGCATGTTTACACAAAGCTGAGACAGGTGATGCTTAGAATAAGTATCATAATGCAATGTCCAGATTGAAACCAGAGAGTGTGGGAGAAAAATCAGCATTTGAATGAACAAGGGTAAGGTGTATACATTTCAAAAAACATTATACCAACAGAATTTTAACCAAAATTAATCCAAAAAACATGAGGAGGGGTACTTCATTCTCATCAAAGGAAAAACCCACCAGGAAGATATCACATCCCTCAGTATCTATGCCCTAAATACAAGAGCACCAGCATTTGCAAATGAAACATTACTAAAGCTTAAATCACACATCAATCCCAACACCTTAATAGTGGGAGACTTTAACACTTCACTCTCACCAAGGGACAGATCATCTAGAAGCTAAATAGGGAAATAATGACACTTATATAGGTCCTAAATCAAATGGACATAATAAATGTCTACAGAACTTTTCACCCAAACTCAAAAGAGTATACCTTCTTTTCAGCACCTCGTGGAACCTTCACAAAAATTGACCATATAGTCAGGCACAAAGCAAGCTTCAACAGATACAAGAAGATTGAAATAATCCCTTGTATCTAATCAGACAACCACGGACTAAAGCTGGACCTCAACAACAACAGAAAAAGCTAAATGCATGTGGAAAATGAACAACTAGCTACTCAATGACAGCTGGGTCAGGGAAGAAATCAAGAAAGAAATTACAGAATTCCTAAAATCAATGAAAATGAGGGCACAACTTAGACAAGCTTACAGGACACAAAGAAAGCAGTGCTAATAGGAAAATTCATAGCACTAAGTGCCTTCAAGAAGAAATTTGAAATATCTCACACAAGCAACTTAATGGCTCACCTGAAAGTGCTAGAAAAAAAAAAAAAAGAAGCATACATACCCAAGAGGAGTAGAAAGCTGGGAATAATCAAACTCAGAGCTGAAATCAATAAACTAGAAACAAATAAAACAATTCAAAGAATCAATGAAACCAAGAGCTGGTTCTTTGAGAAAATCAGCAAGATAGACAAACCAAATTAAATAAAAGGCAGAGAGAAACCATCCAAATCAATGAAATCAGAAATTAAAAGGGAGACATAACCAGAGACACTGAGGAAATCCAAACAATCATCAGGTTTTACTACAAAAGCCTATATGCTACAAAATTTGAAAATCTAAATGAAATGGACAACTTTCTTGATCAATTCCACTTATCAAAGCAGAATCAAGACCAGGTAAATAATTTAAATAGTACTATATCATCTAAGGAAATAGAAGCTGTCATCAAAAGTCTCCCATACAAGAAAAGCCCAGGGTCAAATGGTTTCACTACAGAATTCTACTAGACCTTCAAGGAAGAGCTAACACCAGGACTCTTCAAACTATTCCACAACATAGAAACAGAAGGAACATTACAAGCTCATTCTATGAGGCCACACTCACCATGATACCTAAACCACACAAAGACCCAACAAAAAAAGAGAACTTCAAACCTATCTCTCATATTAGCAGTGATGCAAAAATACTCAATAAAACACTTGAAACTGAATCCAAGAACACATAAAAGATATCTACCATGACCAAGTAAGCTTCATCCCAGGCATGTAGAGGTGGTTAAATATATAGAAATCCATCAATGTAATCTACCATATAAACAAACTAAAGGAGAAAATCCATATTATCATCTCCTTAGATGCAGAAAAAGTGTTTGATAAATGCTCTTTGACAAAAAAAAGTGTTTGACAAAATCCAACACCCATTCATGTTTAAAGTCTTGGAGAGATCAGGGACAGAGGGCACATACCTAAACATAGTAAAGGCGATATACAGCAAGCCTAAAGCCAACATCAAACTGACGAAGGGAAACTTAAATCAATTCCACTGAAATCAAGGACAAGGCAAGGCTGCCCACTCTTTCTGTATCCCTTCAACATAGAACTTGATGTCCTAGCTAGAGCAATGAGACAATTAAAGGAAATCAAGAGGATACAAATCAGAAAAGAAGAAGTTAAAGTATCACTATTTATAGATGATATAATAGTGTAAATGAGTGAGCCCAACTCCTTCAGCTGATAAACATCTTGAGCAAAGTGGCTGGATACAAAATTAACTCTAAAAATTCAGTAGCCCTCCTGTATATAAAAAACAAAAGGGCTAAGAAAGAAATTAGGAAAACTACACCGTTCACAATAGCCACTAACAACATAAAGTACCTTGGTGTGACTATAACCAAGCAAGTGAAAGACCTGTTTGAAAAAAACTTCAAATCTCTGAAGAAAGAAATTGAAGAAGATATCAAAAGATGGAATGATCTCCCATGCTCATAAGTTGGTAGAATTAGCATAGAGAAAGTGGCCATCCTGCCAAAAGCAATCTACAGATTCAATGTAATTCTCATCAAAATACCAACACAATTCTTTACAGACCATGAAAGAGCAATTCTCAACTTCATATGGAAAAACAATCCTGTACAACAACAGATCATCTGGAGGTATCTCCATCCTTGATCTCAAACAGAGCAATAGCAATAAAAACTGCATAGTACTGGCATAGAAACAGAATGATGGATCAATGAAATTAAATAAAAGACCCAGAAATAAACCCACACACCTATGGATACATGATTTTTTATAAAGAAGCCAAAATCATACAATGGAAAAAAAAGACAACCTTTTCTTATTTTTTTTTTTATTTTTTATTTTTTTATCAGTTACATTTTATTAACTCTGTATCCCAGCCGTGTCCCAATCCCTCATTCCCTCCCAGTCCCTCCCTCCCTCCCTCATCTCCACCGTGCCCCTTTCCAAGTCCACTGATAAGGGAGACCTCCTCCCCATTCATCTGATCCTGTTTTATCAGGTATCTTCAGGACTGGCTGCAAAGCCCTCCTCTGTGGCCTGACCGGACTGCTCCTCCCTTCGGGGGTGGGGAGACCAAAGAGCCAGTCATTGAGTTCCTGTTAGAAATAGTCCCTGTTCCCCTCACTTTGGGAAACCAATTGGTTACTGAGCTACCACAGGCTACATCTGAGTGGAGGTTCTAGGTTATATCCATACATGGTCCTTGGTTGAATGTCAGTCTCAGAAAAGACCCTGTGTTCTTGTGGAGCTCCTATCCTTTCCCCATCAGACTAACTCCCAATCTTTCTTATGATTCCCTGCCAAAGGTTTGGTCATGAGTCTTTGCTTTGAAAACACTGCTAGTTACAGTCTTTCAGATGCGCTCAGTAGACTCCTGTCATACATTCAATGCACATCCCATCTGTCTTTCTAAACGAGGATTGATCATCTTACCCCATGTCCACTCAATTGATTATCTTTTTTAAGTGTATAGATTTCATTATGTTTATCATATCTTATAGGTCTATATAAGTGAGTATATCCCATGTTTGTCTTTCTCCTTCTGGGATATTTCACTCAGAATGATCTTTTCTAGATCCCACCATTTGCCTGCAAATTTCATGATTTCCTCCTTTTTGATTGCTGAGTAGTATTCCATTGTATAAAAATACCACAATTTCTGTACCCATTCCACCGTTGATGGACATCTGGGTTGTTTCCAGGTTCTGGCTATTACAAATAGAGCTGCTATAAACATGGTTGAGCAAGTGTCCTTTTTGTGTACTTGAACAAACTTTGGGTATATACCTAGCAGTGGTATAGCTGGGTCTGGAGGAAGCACTATTCCTATTTGTCTTAGAAATCGCCAGATAGCTTTCCAGAGTGGTTGTACCAGTTTACATTCCCACCAGCAGTGGAGGAGGGTTCCCCTTTCTCCACAACCTCTCCAGCATGTGTTATCGCTTGAGTTTTTCATCTTGGCCATTCTGATGGGTGTAAGGTGATATCTCAGGGTCGTTTTGATTTGCATTTCCCTGATGGCTAATGAGGATGAGCATTTCTTTAAGTGTTTTTCTGCCATTCGATATTCCTCTGTCGAGAATTCTCTGTTTAGCTCTGTTCCCCATTTTTTAATTGGATTACTTGGATTGCTGCTTTTCAGCTTCTTTAGTTCTTTGTATATACTGGATATTAGTCCTCTGTCAGATAAAGGGTTAGTGAAGATTCTTTCCCAATCTGTAGGCAGTTGTTTTGTTTTGATGACGGTATCCTTTGCTTTACAAAAGACAACCTTTTCAACAAATGGTGCTGGTCTAACTGGATGTCTACATGTAGAAAAATGAAAATAGATCCATGCTTATGACCCTGCACAAATCTGAAGTCCAAGTGGATCAAAGACCTCAACATAAAACCAGACACATTAAATTGGTTAGAAAAAAAAGTGGGGAAGACCCTAGAACTCATTGTCGCAGGAGACAACTTCCTGAACAGAACACCAGCAGCACAGGCTCTAAGATCAACAATCAATAAATGGAACCGCCTGAAACTGAAAAGCTTCTGTAAAGAAAAGGACACTGTCATCAGAACAAAATGACAGGCTGAGATTGGGAAAGGATCTTCACTAACCCTATATCTGACAGAGGGCTAATATCCAGAACATATAAAGAACTCAAGAAACCTACAAAAAAAAGCAATATTTTTTGTTATAAATAAAAAGCAACAAATCAAGTAATCCAATTAAAATTTGGGGTTCAGAGCTAATAAGAGAATTCTCAATAGACGAATATCGAATGAAAGCAAAACACTTAAAGAAATGCTCAACATCCTTAGTCATTGGGAAAATGCAAATCAATTCAACCCTGAGATTTCACTTACACCCATCAGAATGGTTAAGATCAAAACCTCAAGTGACAACACGTGCTGGAGAGGATGTGGAGAAAGGGGAACCCTCCTGCATATCTGGTGGAATGTAAACTTGTACAACCTCCTTGGAAATCAATCTGGTTCTTTCTGAGAAAATTAGGAATAGCGCTTCCTCAAGATCCAGCTATACCACTCCTAGGTATATATCCAAAAATATGCTCAAGTATACAACAAGGGCATTTGCTCCTCCATGTTTGTAGCAGCTTTATTCATAATAGACAGAATCTGGAAACAACCCAGATGTCCCTCAATGGAGGAATGGATACTGAAATTGTGGTACATTTACATAATGGAATACTACTTAGCAATTAAAAACAAGGAAATCAAGAAATTTGCAGGCAACTGGTGGGAAAAGAGAATTTTCTTACAGTAAATAGCAACTAATACAGAGACCCACAGCAGAACAATGGATAAAGAGAGACTCTGGAGCATTCAGTCCTAAATGGTATATATTTTCATAAAAGATCAGTGATCTGTGTGGAAGATGATTCCAAGGAAATATGGTTTTCCTGACAGAACTGGACTGACACACATATGAGCTCACAGAGCTTGACAAAATCCCAGCATGGAGAAGGGAAGCAGACAGAAAGTCCCATGCCTAGTCAGAAAGCCATGTACAATTAATGCCTGCTAAGGAAAGGAAAATCAGTATTCTCTAATGGACTACTGGTTTACCAATCACTGCCCAAGGCTGACACATTCCTGGTAGCTGATACACACAAAATGGACTTTACATAGTTTTTAATTTTGTGGGCTTTTGTTTCATTTTGGTAGTTTTTATCTTACCTATTTATTTATTCATTCATTCATTCATTCATTTGTTTACTGGTTTTATGAGATAAGATATCTCTGTGTAGCCCTGGCTATCCTGGAAAACACTCTGTAGATTAAGCTGTCCTCAAACTCAGAGATAAACCTGCCTCTGCCTCCCAAGTGCTGGGATTAAACATGTGTACCACCACACCTGCCTTTATCTTTTTTGTTTTGTTTTTATTTTATTTTTTTTTAATTTGTTTTGCTTTTTTTTGTAGGTTTCAGACAGAGAGTGAGAGGGGGAGAGGAAGTTGAGTGGGTAAGGAGGTAAGGAGAATCTGGAGGACTTGGGGAGGGGAAATATGATGAAAATATACCATATGAAAAATTAAGTAAAAAGAATCAAAACACACCTCTTTTCTCATCCTTCTAAGTTGCCAGACTACAATAAACATCATCATGTTCATCTTTCTTGAAAGCTTGCTATCATAAGATAAACAATATTTTTTGGTATAAATAATTGACATGTCTTAATCTTTTTTACATTTATTTATTAATTTAATTTATTTATTTACTTTGTATCCCAGCTGTAGCCCCCTCCCTCCCTTTTCTTCTCCCATGCCCCTCCCCCAGTCCACTGATAGGGGAATTTCTCTTCTTCCTTCTGATCCTAGTCTATCAGGTCTCATCAGGAGTGGCTGCATTGTCTTCCTCTGTGGCCTGGTAAAGCTGCTTCCCCCTCAGGGGGAGGTGATCAAAGAGCCAGCCACTGAGTTCATGTCAGAGATAGTCCCTGTTCCCCTTACTAAGGTACCCACTTGAGCACTGAGCTGCCATGGACTACATCTGTGCAGGAGTTCTAGGTTATTTCCATGGATTGTCCTTGCTTGGAGTATCAGTCTCAGCAAAGACCACTGAGCCCAGGTTTTTGTTGTTGCTGTTGTTCTGTTGCTCTCCTCAAGATACACCACTCCTAAGCATATATCCAAAATATACTCAGGTATACAAAAAGTGAGTATTCTTTGGGGGAAGTGAGCAATGATCAGATGGTGCCTAAAGCACCTGACCAGATATAAGGCTATTTCCCTATTCTGTTGCTGGCTGGAGCATCTGTCAGAAAGGAGAGTTATGTTCCTGTGTATTTCTTTTGACAATTAATCACATGCCTCTTCCTTTTCTCACTGTTCAGCATATTGTCTACTTTAGAACACTGGTGCCAGAGAGTTCAGTGACTGTGTCATAATTCAAAAAAAGATACTACAACTATAGCATTATTATGAGCCCTGTGAGACAAAAGAGAGACTGCACTACAAGAAAGTCTGAGATTTTTTTTCAGTTACTTCTGACAAAACTATATAGAGTCAGGCACTTATCCTAGGAGAATAATGATCAATGATGACATCTTGGTAAAGATGAAAGGCACAATATGCAACAGGCACTCTCTCACACCTCTCTCTACATCATTCTGGATTCTTTGCAGTTAGTCTATGTTTAAATGTGTATGTGGTAAAGAAAGTTTATTTTTACCATACAAGATTCTCCTATCACAGATGAAGTGTCTGAGTGCTATAACTTTATGATAGTACATGGTTTTATGTGTATGTATGTGTGTGCAGCAGTGTGGTATGTATGTGTGTGTACATAAAATCTTTATATCCTATTGGTTCTTTAGAAAAATTTTATTTGAATAAAACTGTTAAGGGCAGAATGAATATGCCCCATTACATGAGTGAGAATCATATGTGATATATTAAGCACTGTGGTAGTTTGAATAGATTTGGTCCCCATAGATTCATGTGTTTGAATGCTTGGCCCATAGAGAGTGGCATTATTAGGAGGTGCTCCTTATTAAAGGAAGCATGTCACTGTGGGGGTGAGCTTTGAGGTCTCCTATGGTCAAGCGCTGCCCAGTGTGGAATCCAGGCTCCTCCTGGCTACCTGAGGATCAAAAGGTAGAACTCTCAGCTGCAACAGCACCATGTCTGCACAGAAAGCACATTACTTGCCTCTTACTCCTTTTTTCCGTTATAACCACTGCGTTGGACATATGCAAATGTATTCTGTCATCCACAAATACAAGTATGTTTCTATTTAAGAAGTCTTTAGGCCCCAAAGTAAAATTATTGAAAATGGGAGGTTGGTTAACATGAATTTGCATTGCTTATTGTGGTTTACACAGATTCCATATTACAATGCAATAAAAATAGAATGATTTTTAACAATTAAGACTAAGAAATATTTGTTTTGAGACCCTGCTGGGTAGAGTCTTTCAGAGGCCCTCTGTGGTAGCTCCTGTCCTGTTTTCTCCCTCTTCCAATGTCTATCCCATTTGTCTTTCTGAATGAGGATTGATCATCTTACCCAGGGTCCTCCTTCTTGCTTAGCTTCTTTAGGTGTACAGATTTTAGTATGTTTATCCTATATTATATGTCTAATATCCATTTATAAGTGAGTACATACCACATGTGTCTTTCTGTTTCTCATAGCCAAACTTTGGGAAGAGTGAGGGGGAATCTTATGAAAGAAGAGGGGGATGAAAGACTGGAGGGGACAGGAGTTCCACAAAGAGAACAGTAGAACCAAAAAAAAAAAAAAGGGGCACTGCTGGAGCCTGCCAGCAGAGTCCAATGGTTCTTGAGTCGGGAGTGAGGATTAAAATTAATAAACTAACACACAAAACATGGGACCTTTCTGAGAAGCTCTAGTGGAGTCTAGACTCGCCCAGCAGCCTGGCTTTATTTTAGACTGCTTTTAAGCCAGAGTAAAAACAGCTCAGCACAATGGGTGAAATTCACAAGCTGTGATTTTGACAAGCTATTCCACCTGTTGTCACAAACAAAAGGAAATTCTTCCCTGACTTCAATGAAGGCCTGGTAAAACCAGTCTTTCCTCTGAGATTTAAATATCAAAGCAGCTGCTAGAACAGAGGCTCCCAACAGGGGACAGGAGGCTTTTCTGAGACTGATAACTCTAAGGGGAAGGACCATGCATGGAGATAACCTAGAACCCCTGCACAGATGTAGTCCATGGCAGCTCAGTGCTCAAGTGGGTACCTTAGTAAGGGGAACAGGGACTGTCTCTGACATGAACTCAGTGGCTGGCTCTTTGATCACCTCCCCTGAGGGGGAAGCAGCCTTACCAGGCCACAGAGGAAGACAATGCAGCCACTCCTGATGAGACCTGATAGACTAGGATCAGAAGGAAGAAGAAGAGAAATTCCCCTATCAGTGGACTGGGGGAGGGGCATGGGAGAAGAAAAGGGAGGGAGGGGGCTACAGCTGGGATACAAAGTAAATAAATAAATTAAATTAATAAATAAATGTAAAAAAAGATTAAGACATGTCAATTATTTATACCAAATAATATTGTTTATCTTATGATAGCAAGCTTTCAAGAAAGATGAACATGATGATGTTTATTGTAGTCTGGCAACTTAGAAGGATGAGAAAAGAGGTGTGTTTTGATTCTTTTTACTTAATTTTTCATATGGTATATTTTCATCATATTTCCCCTCCCCAAGTCCTCCAGATTCTCCTTACCTCCTTACCCACTCAACTTCCTCTCCCCCTCTCACTCTCTGTCTGAAACCTACAAAAAAAAGCAAAACAAATTAAAAAAAATAAAAACAAAACAAAAAAGATAAAGGCAGGTGTGGTGGTACACATGTTTAATCCCAGCACTTGGGAGGCAGAGGCAGGTGTATCTCTGAGTTTGAGGACAGCTTAATCTACAGAGTGTTTTCCAGGATAGCCAGGGCTACACAGAGATATCTTATCTCATAAAACCAGTAAACAAATGAATAGGTAAGATAAAAACTACCAAAATGAAACAAAAGCCCACAAAATTAAAAACTATGTAAAGTCCATTTTGTGTTTATCAGCTACCAGGAATGTGTCAGCCTTGGGCAGTGATTGGTAAACCAGTAGTCCATTAGAGAATACTGATTTTCCTTTCCTTAGCAGTCATTAATTGTACATATCTTCCTGGTTAGGCAGAGACTCATTCAGTGGAAGCTTGGCAGCAATGAAGACAGCGTGTGTTCTGATCAATACATCATTGATGAAATTATGTATATCTTACATAGAAAGCTATGCTAAGTATCAAGATAACAAAGTTCTGAAGAGAATAGACCAAAGGAATAATTATTGCACCAGTTTTACTCATATGTACATAAAATTTCTCCTCAATATATCTAAAAAATGGATGTCTCTAAGATGGCTGGAGAATAATTTAATTAATTAATTAGCTAATTAATATGAGAAGGATATATATGTTATATCATATTGCTTCTTAAATGCTCTGAATTTTGAGTGCTTCATATGTGTTGGTGATTTCAGAAGTTAAAATTTAAAATATAATCCTATTTTATATCAATCTTGTATCATTTATCTTATGCTTTTCATTATTCTGCTAATCAAATGCTGTTGAGAATTTAGACATAAGTGCCTTCCTTTGTATTTCAACAAAGGTATAACAGATCATGTATTTTATTGTGACAACTATTATGTACCTTAATTGGCTGTATTTGGTTGATTCATGACGAGATACTCTAAAATACTGTGTCTCAGTGTCCTGAATATTCCAAGCTGAAGTTGTTGAGAAAAAAAAAAAAATTGGAAAGGTATTTCCAAGCTTCCTCAACACTCTCACCACTGTCCTTCCCTGAGCGAAGCTGTGAGATCTTCATGTGAGAGTAGGCTTCCCTAAACCCAGCAAAGGTGTATGCTCACTCCTAAAGTCCCAGAGTTTCTTCCTATTTAGTAGTACACACCATGTCCTTATCATTTTTCTAAATACCAAGTTTAGCTGATACTTGCATCTCACAGGCTAAGACTGGCTGTAGTCCATATCTTTGATGTCCTTGGTGAATTCTTCAAGATCTTGGCATCTCCAGTATGCTAGGCTCTCTGCTGCAACTGCAGCTACACCCTAACCAGTGGCTTCATGAACTCTTTATGATACCAAACCTAGTTCTCTCCATAAACCCTTCAGTCTTGTGGCCTCCATTAGAGTTGAGGCTACACTTTTCACCTTCCAGTTTAGAGTGGCCTCTCATACTTCCAGGTTAAAATTTCAGTGTTATCCATAACCTGTGAGTGTGTGATATTTGGAATTCTGGGAACTTTTAAGAGGATATATAAATGCTTGATCCAATAGTTGGACACTGTTAATTGCTGTTGGTTGTGGTTTGTTAAGTAATCATATGCAAAGAAGTAGAAATTAGATAATCTCACAGTGAAGGTCAAACGTAACCAAAGGCGCTCTACCTCCTATTCACCAGGAAGCAGTCTAACAATAAAGACAGTGCCTTTCATCTCCATCTTTTTTTCTCTTCCCTTGAGTGTTAGTGTGTTTTAAAAGTGGGAAAGGGTGGAGAAAGGTGGAAGAAAAAAGGACCCACAAAGTATCAAATGCTTGATACAAATATAATATAAATGTGACTGGTCCTGCAAGTCTGTCACTTGAGATCCTGAATGGGGGAGTGGGAATGAAAAAGGGGACAAGGGCATGAGAAATGAAGACCAAGACAGAATCTCTGATCAAAGTCTTCGTTTATTTGAATTTTCCTTACAACTTTATAGGCAGGGCAGAAGGAATGTAATTGCCTTTGGCAGGGTTACTAAGTGATTAGAAATCACAGGGTGGCCCACCAAGATGTGCTAATAATGGTTGTTTAGAAAGTTCCTCAGAAGTGTTACTTAGGAAGCCCCGAGGGAGAGGAGGATTTAAGGTATTTTAGGAAGATGATCTTATCAAAAGCCCCAGGTCAGCCAGGAATGCACTATTGTACCCGAGCAGTAGGCTGGTCAAGCCAGAAGCCAAAATTCAGGGGGCAGCAAGGTGCCAGAAGGTTCCCGACATAAATGTTTGACCACTAAAATAAAAGCATAATAAAAAATTATTTTTGAAATGAAAGAAATCCAGAATTCTACTTTCAGATTTTCTGAAGAGAAATGGATATAAAAATCATTTTAGGTCTGGAGACATGGCTCATCAGGTACAGGTGCTTGCTGAGAATTCTAAGGCTCTGAGTTCACTTCTTTCCTCATCTCATGTGTGGAGAAAGGACTGCCTCAGACCTCCACGAGACTGCTGTTACCCCTCCCTCAACAGACAAAATCAATCAATATATATAATAAAATTTTAATGGTTTTAAAATATTTAAACTATTTTTTAAAAAAACTTGCTAATGAGCATTTACACTCATGTAGCGTGTCGGAAGCTCTCAGACACTATTCTTGACAACGATCGCCAACACTATGCACTCTAGGTTGGGAGGAGTGGCACACACCTGTAATTCCAGAAGCTAAGGCAAGAAAATGGTGAGTTTGAGGTCTACCTAGGGTAAAAACTGAAACTTTGCTGAAAACAAACAAACAAAAATAATAATGTAATGCACTCATAAGAAAAATACCTTTGTTATATGCTAAACATATGTATCCCACAACCCCTATGTATAACTCACTTGTCCATCCAGGTACTATTTCCTTGAACCTATTCTTCAACTGAACTCACGTGCAAACATGATTAAATATTTATTTTGGTATGCTGCAGTCCTTCAATTCAATAAATTGCATGAGGGAAGACTACCCACTTCATCATTCCTAGCATATAACAAAATCAGAAAGTATGCTTTAATTGATTTTAGTGTTTGTGTGCACATCTGTATCTAGAGCTTTGGTTATTTGGTCTCACATAGAGAATTTTAACTCTGAAGAAATAATAAAAGTCCCAAATAAGGCTGGTTTCAAAATCACTTTTCATGATTGCAAAGGATGTTGAAGAACCTGGGTAAAAGGTTTGCCAAGCCACAGCTCTGAATGGTAATCAAAGAATTAAAATAAAAGTCTCACAAAGTCCCTTTAGAGCCTTCATTTTTAAAGACATCATGTACATTCTGAGCAAGAAAGTGATTTTCATAAATGAAGAATTTTGATGGAACCCATCTGTAAGCTATTGTGCTTGTCCTGTGCTGCAATAAAAATGGAGGAATTTCCTTCACAGAACTATGTCACCCCTATAAACTTCAAATGTGTTTGTTCAACATAATATTTGCCTTTCATTCACACAGAGCAAGAGGGTGGATTTCCAGACCTTGTGTCCAGCCTTTCCTGATGTCAGGTTGGAACTTTATGACATTCTCACTCACATGTTTATCGAGATATTTATCACTCCTTTCCTATATCCTGATCTCACATATATGCTTAATTTTTCACATCATCCATTTGCATTTTTCCTTTCTGTCACCTGACAGGAAGACAATGTGGAGGAGACTTCATACCACAAGACACTGTGTGTGTGTGTGTGTGTGTGTGTGTGTGTGTGTGTTCAGTGTGTGTGAGTATGTTTGGTGTGTGTGTGTTCAGTGTGTGTGTGTGTGTGTGTACTTAGAGGAGTGTTCTTTGCAAATAACAGTAGTTATGAAGTATTAGTTCAGAAATAAAATATCACTTTTTGAAATGACATTTCAACATTACAGAGAGAATTCCAATTAGCCATTTAGGCCAATTCAATTCAAAATGTTCTAAGTAGCTAGAAATTATGCAATACTTTAAAGAGTATGGAAAAAGACCCAGAAATGGTCTTCAAGTAATTTAACAATATTCTTCTAAGGTGAGTAACAAACAGAGAATAAAAACCTTTGCTCAGTTTTCCTCATTCACAGTTACTCTAGAAAAGGACACATTCCTAATAAACAGTCACCTACAGCTGGCATTAAACTTGGGATATTGGCCACCTCTGCTTTTTATCTTTAGCAGCGGCAAAGTGTGACACATCTTCACTTAGCTGCTGCAGTATTTTGGAAGTTGAAGACTAAAAAGCTATTTGTACCCGGGGCTTACAAAGTAGCCCTCTAGGTCTTCATTAAAATGCAGCAGCCAAAGTCTGACTGTTGACTAGAGTAAGGTGGCAGCTACCGCCAACCATTCAGTTCAATGTGAAAGATGACTAATGTGCACAGGATTTACTGTCTTCTACGAGGTCTCTTTGAAATGGGAAGGGACTTGGAACAAAAATGTGCTCATTTGAAACATTTAAAACTGGATACAGATTAACAATTCATGACAATGTAGACATGAGAGAAAGTGGTGTCTCTGTACTACATATGGAAATGTCCAAGCAGTCATACCAAGGTTTCCTAAAATGAAATTGTCTCAATCATGCAGTAGTTTGGAAGATGTACTGCAAAGCCTTAAATTATCTGTTTTCTCTGCAGCTGTCAGACAGCTCTACTTATCCAAATTAATGGTTTTACTTTCTCATCCTCTCTTTTGCTGGAGGAAGAGGATGGTTGATTTCTGGAAATGCACTTGTTTCCAGGCCTTTCCCATAGTAATTTCACATCTGGAACAATTTCTCATTTATAGCCCCGCTTAAATTTTACTTCCTCAACAAGCATTTGCCTGAAAGAAATCCCTTTAGTGTTCCATTGCCCCTCCCTGCTAGCCTAGCCCAACCCACAGAAGTCCCTTCTTCCTGCTGTGCTCCAGACCCAGACTTGGGTTGACTTCTGTTGTCCAGGTGCAGGCCATGCCATTTGGAAAAACATGTGAGTGGCCTGCCTGCCCACGGAAATGCCCCACTCCTTAGATTCTGTTCTCAATGACACATTCCACAAGCGCACCCTTTGTCTTACCCCACCATCTCTCTTCTGCCAGGCTTCTGGCTCCAACTCAGACAGACCTCCACTGCTCAGGTGCAAGCCACACCATTCAGAAGAACCATTCAGACCCTGCTGGCAGGTGGGTCGGTGGAAACTCCCCTAGAATCCTAAAGATACATTCCACTGCCTGTTCAGTCCTCTCTCACCACTTTCCCCTCCTGCTTCTGTGTCCCAGGACCCAACTCAAGTAAACTTCCTCTGCCCAGGGGCAGTGCATGTCAGACAGAAGAAGAGGTGCAAGCCAGTACAGTTTGTTTGTATGCCAAACAAGCCAGGCAGGCGAATTGAGGCAGAGACTCCCTGCTGGACCAGATGCCACACTGGCTTCCAGAACCACAGACTGGTCTCCTAACAGTGAATCTTCTTCATTTACACAGTGGTCCCAATTCCCACTCTCCTCCTCATTGTCTTATTTTACCACCATCCCCATACTCTGACAGAGGCCCCCTGCTATATTAAAGGTCAAGCTACTGGAGCAAAGGTCACACTGCCAGCAAGGAATTCAGGCCAGAAAGATCAGAAGATCAAAAGAAAACAGAAGACCCTAGGGAATATGCTCAGTCCTCATTCAGAAGGACGAACGGGTAGACATCGGAAGCAGGAGAAAAAACAGGAAAGGAGCATAGCACAGAGGGCCACTGAAAGACTCTACCCAGCAGGGTATCGAAGCAGATGCTGAGATGCATAGCCAAATTTTGGGCAGAGTGCAGAAAATCTTCAAGTTTTTAAAAGAAGAAATTGAAGAAGATTTTAGAAGAGGAAAATATCTCCCATGCTTATGAATGGATAGAATTAACGTAGTAAAAATGGCCAACTTACAAAAGCAATTTACAGATTCAATGCAATTCCTATCAAAAGTTCAATGCAATTTTTTTATATATAACTTGAAAGAACTCTAATTAACTTCATTTGGAAAAAAATCCCTGGATAGCTAAAACAATTTTATATTATTATAAATAATCAGTGATATCACAATCCCTGATTTCAAGCTATACTACAGAGCTATAGTAATTTAAAAAACACACTTGATATTGACATAAAAACAGATATGTTGATCAATAGAGTGGAATCAAAGACATCGATATAAATCCACATGCCTATGGACAATGAATTTATAAAGAAGCCATGAATATGTGATGGAAATAAGAAAACATCTTCAACAAATGGTGCTGGTCTAACAATGTCAGTATGTAAAAGAAGTATGTGATATCTATCACCCTGCACAAAACTCAAGTCCAAGTGACTAAAAAAACTTCAACATAAAATCAGATACATTGTACCTGATAGAAGAGAAAGAGGGGAATAGCCTGAACACATTAGCACAAAAGACAATTTCCTGAACAGAAGGCCAATAGCACAGGCTCTACTATCAACAATTAATAAATTGGACCTTAAGAAACTGAAAAGCTTCTGTAAGGCAAAGGACACTGTCAATAGGACAAAACAGCAGCCCACAGAAGAGAAAAAGATTTTCACCAACTGCACATCTGATCGAGGGCTAATATCCAAAATACATAAAGAACTGAAGAAACTAGATATCAGCAAACCAAATAATCCAACTGAAAAATGGGATACAGATCTAAACAATTCTCTAAAGCAGGATCTCAAAAGGCCAAGAAGTTCAATGTCCTGAGACATCAGGGAAAGGCAAATCAAAACAACTTTGACATTGATCTTATACCTGTAAGAATGGCTAAGATCAAACACATTAAGCGATAGGTCAGGCTGGTGAGGGTATGGACCAAGAGGAGTACTTCTCCACTGTTGGTGGAAGTGCAAACTTATGTAGCCACTTTGGAAATAATTATGGCCGTTTCTTAGAATATTGGGAATCAAGATTCAGCTATACACTCTTGGGCATATACCCAAAAGCCCTTCCATCCTACCACAAGGACACTTGCTCAACAATATTAATAGCCTCTTTATTTGTAATAGCCAGAAACTGGAAACAGCCTAGATGTTTGTCAACCAAAGTATGGATAAAGAAAATGTGATACATTTACATAAGGGAATAATACTCAGCTGTTAAAAACAATGACATATGACATTTATAGGCAAATGAACGGCACTACATGGCAAATGCATAGATAGCCTATGTGAGGTAACCCATAAACAGAAAACAAACATGGTATGTACTCACTTATACATGCACATTTCCTGTTACATAAAGGATAATCATGCTACAAGTCACAGACCCAGAAAGGCTAAGTAACAAGAAGGGCTCAATAGAGTTTGCATGGATCTCCTTGTGAAGAGGAAATAGAATAGATTTTGTGGGTTAACTATGGCTGGTTGGGATGGGAACAGGAAGGATCAGGCAGAGGGGGGATGGAAGGGTGAGAGACAACTAGAATTGGGGTGCATTTGAGGTGCAATGTAGAAACATAGTGTAGTGGAAACTCCCTATGATCTATAAGAGTGACCCTCACGTAGCTTCCTAGTAATGGGGCATGAGGAGCCTGAACTGGAGCTCCTGTCCTCTCCAGGTCATACTAACTCTCCCTTCTATCATATGATTCCCTGCACTCTGCCCAAGGTTTGGTTATGAGTGTCAGCATCTGCTTTGATATACTGCTTAGGTAGAGTCTTTCAGAGGCCCTCTGTGGTAGGCTTCTGTCCTGTACTTGTTTTCTCCTACTTCCAATGACCATCCCATTTGTCTTTCTATGTGAGGATTGATCATCTTACCTTGGATCCTCTTTCTTGTTTATCTTCTTTAGGTGTACAGATTTTAGTATGCTTATCCTATCTTATAGGTCTAGTACCCACTTATAAGGACCAAATATATCTGGGCACAGGGGTCTTTTATGAGACTGTTTCTTCAACCAAGGACCATGAACCCCTAGAACCTAGAACCCCTGCTCGGATGTAGCCCATAGTAGCTCAGTATTCAAGTGGGTACCCTAGTAAGGGGAACAAGGGAACAAGGACTATTTCTGACATGAGCTCAATGGGTGGATCTTTGACCTCCTTCCCCTTCCCCCCGCCCCCGAGCGAGGAGCAGCATTGCCAAGCCACAGAGGAGGACATTGCAGCCAGTCATGAAGATACCTGATAAGCTAGGGTCAGATGGAAGGAGAGGAAAACCTCCCCTAGCAGTGGACTTGGAAAGGGGCAGGGAGGAGATGAGGGAGGGAAGGTGGGATTGGGAGGGAATGAGGGAGCGGGCTACAGCTGGGATTCAAAGTTAATAAACTGTAACTAATATTAAAAAGTAAAAATTTAATTAAAATAAAAGGTGCCTGAACTGGTCATCTTCTGTTACCAGGCAAGGCCTCAACTGAAAGGATTGGGAAACTGACACAGCTACAAAATCTTTGACCTAAACTTTGTCCTGCTGAAAAGTCTTCTGGGACTGGTGACCAGTATAATCGGCCTCAGAGAGACCAGAGAGCCTTCATCCAGCAACTGATAGGAGAATATGCTGAGTCCCACAGCCACGCACTAATCAGAGCTCAGGAAGTCCTGTGGAGGATGGGGAGGAAGGACTGGAGGAACCAGAGGGGTCACAGACACCACAAGAACATGCTCTACAGAATCAACTGATTGGGACTTAGAGGAACTTGCAGAGATCGCGGAGCCTTGTAGGAGTCTGACCTAGGTCCTCTGCGTATATGTTATGGCTGAGTAGCTTGCTGTTCTTGTGCGATTCCTAACAGCGAGAGTGGGGGCTGTATCTGCCTCTTGGGTATTTGTGTGACTCTTCTCCTTTGGGTTGCCTTGTCCAGTCTCGATGTGATGGTGTGTGCCTGTTCTTACTGTAGCTTGTTATGTTGTGTTTGGTTGGTGTCCTGGGGAGGCCCGCTCTTTTGTGAAGGGAGACAGGTAGCCAGTGAATCTGATGGAGAAAAGAGGTAATGAAAGAGAGACCGAGGAAGGAGAAGAGAGGGAAAACTGTGGTCAGGATATAAAAAAAATTAATAAAATAAAAAGAAGTTCCTTTAGTACTACATTCTGTTTTATTTTATATTACAACTCTTAACTATTTTTTTTAGTTGATTCCTTGTAAGTTATTAATTTGTATCTCCTTCCAGTGAGCTCTATGACCCCCAAAATCATGCCTTTGTTATTCATGGTTAAAGCTCCAGCATATAAAATAATTCTTATCACACAGTAAACATTCAGCAAATAATTGTCAATTTATACATCTCATTCATGTTTTCTTCAATTAGAGAGAAAAAAAAGAAGGCTAGTGATAAGCTCAGTATTTTTAATATAACCTTATATCAAATTTGAACTCCAATTCATTGAGTGGATAGAGACTAAATATACATACAGACACACAAACACATGCACACACACATACAAATTAGTGAATCTTTACCTGCATTGGCTTCACAAACCATTAAAAAACATAAAATTTATATTTCTAGAAAATTAACTAGATTACATGGACACATGATTAATAATATACATATTTTATTAAGAAACAAATCATGCTATGTTGTTACAATAGCATGTAACTACATACTCATATTAGTTTACATTTATTGTAACTACATACTCATAGTTACAATAAAATAGGTAAAAATGAAGCTGAGCATTTAAATATACAGGCTAATTAAAAACTACCAGTAATCTAATTCATGTTACATACCATTTTCAAGGAGAAAATGTACTTTGAAATTACCTCTGAAGAATGTCTGAAAGCAACAGGTAAGCAAGAAGCATCCCGAGATATGATCAAGCTGCGTCAACACCCATGATGATTGTTTTCAATCTCATCAGCACCGATTTGCCACAGTGGGTGCTATGAGAATTAGTTTCTGAATCAGGCAAATCTCCTAAAGTACAAACTGAAGACTGTGCACATTTATCTTTCCTTGTAACCATAGCAGCCATGAGAAGGCTGCCACACTGATATTTATTATATGTTTAGTGAAGCATAAAGTCTTCTTTATACCCTCATCTCTGACCCAGTGAAAAGATAAATCCTGAATTGGGAAAAATCAATAGCATTAAATGTTAGTAATTAAGCAGATAAACCTCCCATATGTAGGATTTGGTGAATGCTAGACTATAGATTGAAGAATTACATCATGATTGTCTTTACAAAATGTAAACATTATTAAGCATTCAACAACAGACATACAAATAAATGATTGGGTTGAGATGTCTATGCCTTGCCACAGTGGAATAATAAAACTTAAATTACCTTCCTTACAAAAGAAAATATAAAATTGGGCAAATTTATCAAACAACTTTCAGATACAAGATAAAAAGACACAAGATAAAAGATAAAAAATAATAATTCCTAAGGAGAAACCAAAGGTATTTAGTATTATATATTTTTTTTTACTATTTTCAGATAAACATTCTGAACTATAAAGCGGCATGGAATTCTCTGAGTCTGAAATTAAAAAAGAAAATCAAAGTTCAGTGGGGGGGAGTGTACAGATCTACAAAATCTGAAATATCTAAGAAATATCAGCAGGTTCTCAATGTTAATGACTCAGGAGGACCCTTGGGATGTTCAGGAAAGATCCGAGGAGCCAAGAACTTGTGGTTGGACTAAATTATTTTAGAACAAAGTTAATTCAAGAACAAAATATGAGTATATTAGCTGGAACTGGAAATCTATAAAAACAAACTCAAACCATGACCATAATCCCAACACTCTATAAGAAAAAAGAGAAAGATCATGAATTTGAGGACTGTCTGGACTGTACAGCTAGTTCAAGGCTATGTTGATCTTCATAGTTATCCTTCTCATAGAAAAAAACAATACAAAACAAAACAAAACAGAAAAAACAAGGACTGAGGATGTCCATGAGAGGTTAAACACTACTTCTATGCATAAAGCCCTTGGTTTGATCCCCAGCACAACAACGTCCCTCACCCACCAATTAAGCTTTCTTTAAAAAAACAACAACAATAAAATTCAGATATTCAACCATAGAAATTTCACTATCTACTACCCAATACAAATTACTAGATATTTTCTTTTTTTATTTTTATTTTTATTTTTTTAATTACACTTTATTCACTTTGTATCCCCCCATAAGCCCCTCCCTCCTCCCCTCCCAATCCCACCCTCCCTCCCCCTTCTTCACTCATATCCCTCCCCAAGTTCACTGATGGGGAGGTCCTCTTCTCCTTCCTTCTGATCTTAGTCTATCAGATCACATCAGGAGTGGCTGCATTGTCATCTTCTGTGGCCTGGTAAGGCTCCTTCCCCCTCAGGGGAAGATGATCAAGGAGCAGGCCAATCAGATTATGTCAGAGGCAGTCCCTCTTCCCATTACTATATAACCCACTTGGACACTGAACTGTCATGAGCTACATCTGTGCAGGGGTTTTAGGTTGTCTCCATGACTGGACTTGGTTGGAGTATGGTCTCTGGGAAGTTCCCTGTGTTCAAATTTTTCTGGTTTTGTTGCTTTCCTTGTGTAGTTCCCATCCTCTCCAGCTCTTAATATTTCCCACTTCTTACAAAAGATTCTGTGCACTCTGCTCAACAGTTGGCCATAAGTCTCAGCATCTGCTTTGATAGTCTGCAGGGCAGAGGCTTTCAGAGGCCCTCTGTGGCAGGTTCCTAGGTTGTTTCCTGTTTTCTTCTTCTTCTGATGTCCATCCTCTTTGCCTTTCAGGATAGGGATTGAGCGTTTTAGTCAGGGTCCTCTCTCTTGATTAGTTTCTTCAGATGTACAGATTTTAGTAGGTTTATCTTATGTTATATGTCTATATGAGTGAGTATATACCATGTGTGTCTTTTTGCTTCTTGGACAGCTCACTCAAGATGATCCTTTCCAGGTCCCACCATTTACCTGCAAATTTCATGATTTCCTTGTTTTTCATTGCTGAGTAATACTCCATTGTGTAGATGTGCCACAATTTCTGCATCCATTCTTTAGTTGAGGGGCATCTGGGCTGTTTCCAGCTTCTGGCTATTACAAATAAAGCTGCTACAAACATGGTTGAGGAAATGTCCTTATTGTGTACTTGAGCCTCTTTTGGATATATGCCTAGGAGTGGTATGGTTGGATCTTGAGGGAGTGCTATTCCTAGTTGTCTGTGAAAGCGCCAGATTGATTTCCAGAGTGGTTGTACAAGTTTACATTCCCACCAGTAGTGGAGGAAAAACTAGATATTTTCAGCAGAAAGCATTTATTAATATCCAAAAGAATAATCACTCAATAAAAATGCACACATCAAATATATAAAAGTGTAAAGCAAAAAAAGTTAAAATAGAGATCATAACATGTTTTCAAATATATAAATGAAAGCAACATATTGAGATGATATGTAGAAAATATTTTATAAAGGAGCAAATGGAATCTCAAGGTGAAAACTTGGTTTCTAAAATTTAAAATAAAATGTAACTAGAAAGTAATAAAAGGAGTTTAAATGCTGCAAAAGTAAGATAAGAGAACAATAGGCACTGTTCAAAGTGAAGAGGGAGGGAAAAGGTTGCTATAAGAGGCATTTGTGAGCTGAGAAATGATACAGACCAGCATTAACACTCATATGAGCATGATCCTTGAAGAGGAGGAAATGGAATCAACAAAATCTTTCTAGAAATACACATTAAAAGCCTAGATTTAATAAAAAGTATAAATCCTCTATTCAAGGAGCAATAAAAATTGCTGAGATTCATAGCCAAACTTTTTGCAGAGTGCAGGGAATCTTATGAAGGAAGGGGGAAATATAAAGATCTGGAGGGAACAGGAGCTCCACAAGGAGAACAACAAAAAATCTGGGCACAGGGTCTTCTCTGAGACTGATACTCCACACAAGGACCATGCATGGAGATAACTTAGAACTCCTTCACAGAAGTAGCCTATGACAGCTCAGTGTCCAAGAGGGTTCCCCATTAATAGGAACAGGGACCCTCTCTGACATGAACTCATGGGCTGGCTCTTTGATCACCTCCTCCTGAGGGAGGAGCAGCCTTACCAGGCCACAGAGGAAGACAAAAAAGCCAGTCCTGATGAGATCTGATAGCCTAGGGACAGATGGAAGGGAAGGGGGACCTCCCCTATCATTGGACTTGGGGAGGGGCATAGGAGAAGAAAAGGGAGGAACAGGAATGGTAAGATTGGGAGGTGATGGGAGAGGGGACTGCAGGTGGAATACAAAGTGAATAAACTGCAATCAATAAAAAAGGAAAAATTAAATACAAGATAAACTAAAAACAAAATGCTTATGTACAAAATAATCAAACTTTTGACCAATTATTTATAGAAACAAGAATTTAAAAGAATCAGACATAGGGAAACAAAGATGAAAATACCATTACTTTTCATATTGAATATAGGCTACCAACACCTTTTTAAAATTCAGTAGTATTTATGGCTAGTGAGACAGGCTTAAGTCTGTCACTGGTATTTATAAACGTTTCTTCTTATTCTATGTTAGATCACTTTGCTTAATAAGCTGAAGCTGGCATAGGGTGTAAGCTTATTTTTATTTGGTCTGAGTGTTGAAAACTGACTGCTCTCAGTTTTCGAGATGGCCTTCAGTTGGCTCAGTTCTTTGGTTTTGCTGTGACAGATTATGGTGGAAGCATACAAAACCTGTTCACTCAGCTCCTTGTAGGGACGAATACAGCAAAGGAAGAGGGATAGGAATGTATGAGGTCATAGCACGCTTTTCCAGTGTGCGTGATGCCTGGGGTAGTCCTAAGTACCACATGTACTGGGAGGGTGGCACACACCTATAACCCCAGTACAGAAAGTGGCAGTTAGAGGATTAGAGGTTTGAAGTCATCCATGCTAGTGAGTTGGAAGCCAGCCTGGGATACATTAAAAGAGGGAGAGGTGGGGGTTCAAGCCCCATCATCACCTTCAGAACCATAGTAACCCTGGACATGAGGCCTGTCTCTTAATATTTGTACCCTTCCCAATAACACCAAGCATTTCATATATGGGTTTTTTGGGACATTCCACATTCAAATCACAGTGAGAACTCAAATGACAAATCTGCCGATATGTTTATATAATACATGCTGATGGAAGATGAAAACCTCCTGTTCGATTGCGTGTTTTCTCTGATTCAGAACCCTTTAGGTAGCAGAGGACTCTGATGTAAGGGATAGCAAAGCTGACAGGTGTCCATCCCCTAACTTAGTCATGTGACTGAAATGTAAATTTGCATTGTTTTGAGGCAGAAATTTCGTTGTTTTCTTGTTCTATCAATTATGTCATAAATTGGTTATGCAACAAGAAAGAACAGTACACCCCAATTTTCAGAGAAATAACTGTATGAAAATAAGAAAGGATGAGCTCATTTCATCTTCAAGACTGACTCAATACCTGGTATTGAGCCCAGTCTGTTTAGGCTGAATCTCTGTATTGTTACCGTCTCACATCGCACATTGCCATTTTCATTTCAACAGAAATCAGCAAGTAGGATAACTCACTTGATTGCAAATCAGAAAGAATACATTCTAGTTCATCAGCCCTGAGCTATGAATGATTAAAGCAAAGAGCAAGCCAGAGTAAAAGAAATGTGCTGTGCACAAAAGAGACCTACATGTGCACTAAAGGGACTGACAGGCTTGTCTTCTTCACTGTAACACAACACTGTGTTTGTGACATCAGCCCAGGCTCATGTATACAGAACTGAAAATAACCACGAACAAAGCTTCATTTACACAGCTAGCAAGCAAACGTCTCATTCTTCTTTTTTCAGTATTATCTACTTTACAGCAGCTTGCATCAAGAACTCCTAGGTTAACAGAAGACAAAGCATAAGTTGCTGCTCTCTTCCCATGCAGAACCAGTGCACCAGTCTACTATAGCACATGACTTTCCCCTCTTGCATTTTTTTGTCATCATTGCATCCTGTGAAGGCTTCACATACTCTTCAACACCCTCTTTTTCCTAAGGTGTGAACTATTACTTCCAATGGGAAAAATATATTTTATCTCTTTTAAAATTCCATTGTTTATCTTGTTAACATTTTGTCTGCATTCAAATAAATATGTTCCAAAAATGTTCCCTGTTGTCTAGAGAAACAGCTCTCTATACAAATCATAAGGAATATAACAGAGCATGCTCTATCTATTTATATTCACAGCTTTAAAAGTAATCAAACTTCTAGGGCAGCAAATTTGCTTCTAAAATTTACTCTAAGGGAATGATTATGGAGATACCCACATATTCAACTTTAGCTTTATCCATGAAAGCAATTCTGTTTACATTGTATATAAACATGATCATCATTAATGAGCTGGCCAGAAACAAAGAATTAACTATGTCTAAACTTTTCATTTCTGAGAGGTGAGCATAATAAGTCTTCTTTCTGTATTGGGTCTATAATTTGAATTTTTATATAAAGACGCTACAATTACTTAAAGAAAGTAGCACAGTATATGTGGTCAGAGATAATGAAACTCCTTTAGAAATGAACAGTTTTTCTAATTGATTTCTAGACCCATTGTTTCTTTGACCCCAATATTAGATCAGAATGTTATCACTTTAAATTTCTTTACCAACCACATTGATTATAATTGGTATTCATAGGCCAAATACAATAAAACTAAAACTGAGACATCAATATTTGCACTAAAGTAACTTTATGGGTACATATTTGTGTGTGTCTTATGCAGATGTGCACAACTCCACAGAGAGGCCAGAGGCCTTCTTCTATTGCTTTCCAAGCTGTTTTCTTAAACAGAATGTCTCACTCAACCTAAAGCTTACTAACGTGACTCTGCTGACTAAAGAGCAACCGCCAAGGCTCTTCCTCTCTCTGCTCTACCACGCTACCACTGCAGGTGCACCCCCACCTCCAGCTCTGGCTTGCTTATTTCTTTCAGTGAGAGCTGGAGATCTGAGCTTGAGTCCTCATGCTTGTGTGACAAGCACTTTATTTACCGAGCCATCTCCCCAAGCCCATGTAAATTAAACCTTAGTTCTTGAGATACCAATTAAATATATTGCCCATAACATTATTTTATTAGTAGTCATATAAGACATGGGATAATGTATCATTGGACAAATCAGTTGCTAAGTATATATGTCCCCATGAGATGAGATTTTATTTTCTCAGGAACAGTCATGTACAAGAAACCAGAAAAGAATGCTATGTGGCCAGGGCCCTTCCTTCAGACTCTGGGACAATGAGGAGTCAGAGCTTGGTCCACACTTTCTGGAAGTGCCATACTATTTTGAAGGATTCATCCTTCCTCTCTACCTATTAGTGCAAGAGGCCTAAGCCAGCTTTAGAAAAAGCCTTCCAGGTCACGCGGAAGGAGTAACCGACTAGTACGATGAGACTCTGCTTCCAGTGTGGGGTTCTCATTAGGGGACAGAGGCAGGTTTCTGTCACGAGTGAAACAGAACGTCTTGCATCTTGAGAAGATGAGATGATTAACTCACATCTTTGCAGAATCACCCACATCTTTTAAAGTAGACGAGATAATTAACTTGGATCCTTACAAGACTATCAAGTATTGTGTGCTAGCCTTACTCCCAGACCAGATAAACACAAAGAAACTTGCCAACTGACAGTTTTGAAGTAAGTCACAAAATAGAGACAAGAAGAGATCCAAAGCTTTCTAGAAGAACATGCTAGTAAATATCATGAAGCTCTACAGTCTGTACAGGTCCTGAGGCTGACACTTTTGTCTTTCCCATTAAAGTGACTTTTATATTCAAATCAGAGAACTGTGTGTACTATAACAGTTCATCTGGTAGTATGAAATTCTCTTACAATGTTAACTGTCCCATTTGATCATAGTTGGTTATGTGATTTTGTTTTTTCTTTTCCTTTTCCTTTTTAGTGATACTAGTCATTCTTAAGAACAGAAATGCCCCAAATATATCAGGGTTTCTGAGAGACATTCAGCATAATTACTGGTTTAATATTAAAGAAATTCTCACCAAATTTCAGCTTATACTCGGTTTCTTCTTTCCAAATAAAATATTTATAAGTTTAGAGAGAATTTAGCTTGAATTATCAAAATATTTTAATACTAATTTATTAAATACCAGTTTGTTACTTAAGTTATAATTAATTGTGAGAGGTTTTTCCCTTCATTGCCATAGAGAGTAGGAAAATGTCCATATGCCAAATGGCCCTCAACACCACCTAAACGATTGTGTGAGAAAGGCAGAGGACTACGAGGAGCATGCTGATTGACTGAATACGTTAGCGAGGCTGCTGACATGACCTGTGTCCAACTTATGCAGTGAAAGCTCGCTGCACCTCTACTTACGCTGTTCCGTAGAGTCACAGCAGAAAAGAAATCAACACAGTCTTAACAAAAAGAAATATGCTATCTCATTTGAGAAGCAATTAGATTCTGGCTGAAATATAATTGTATGGGGTACAGGTTAGTGAAAGAAATGATAAAATATTTCTCTTTTCAGTAGAAAACATATGAGAACTCTAAATTAAAATTAGGAGAATAATTTAAAGTTTGTGAAAGATGAAGAACAAACTAGAAGTTATTTCCTAACTAAATATAAATTTACCATTCTAGAGGGATAAATGAGTGATATATTGCTCTGAGTTTTTCTTCTTCCTCTTCTTCTTCTTCTTCTTCTTCTTCTTCTTCTTCTTCTTCTTCTTCTTCTTTATTACAATTTATTCACTTTGTATCCTGGCTGTAGCCCTCTCCCTCATCTCCTCCCAGTCCCAACCTCCTCCCCTATTATCTGACCCTAGCCTATCAGGTCTCATTAAAACTGTCTGGATCCTCTTTCTCTGTGACCTAGTAAGGCTACCTTGTCAGGGGGAGGTGATCAAAGGGCAGGCAACTGAATTGGTGCCAGAGACTGCCCCTACTCCCCTTATTAGGGAACCCCATGGAGACTGAGCTGTCCATGGCTAATCTGAGCACGGGGATAATACTAGTGTTCAGCTGGCTTCCTCTGTCCTCCATTTTTATTCATTCTGGGTTCTCAGCTGGGGAATGATACTTCCTACACTCAGGAAAGTTCTTCCGTCTCCAGCTAAACATCAACAGAAGGGTTTTCACCAACAAACCCAAAGACTGCCTTCAGAATATCTCTGTCCCATCAAGTTGGTAGAAAATAACCATCACAGTGACTCTCAATTATCAACAACTTCTTAGGAGCTTCTCTCAAACCAGGGTTTTATACTATTGGGGTATCTTAAAACAGACAATAATACATAATTCTATTGTATAATTATTTAACATGATTATATTGAAAGTAATAAGGTGAATCATTTCCTTGTATAAACTACTGTAGCATTTACTAATTTTCTTAGGTGTAATTAATGAACCTTCTTATCTTTTTTGCACTGTAATCTTCTTAGACTTTCAGGCACTGGAGAGGCGAACTGATTCCTGAAGTGTTCTCTTGACTGTTTCTCAGCATGAGCAAAGCTATATAAAAATTTGACCTGAAGATGCCCAAACAAATTTGCTTATGAAAATCCCAGAAGGCCTTGTGTACATTCAATTTCCACTTCTCTCCCTGTCCTTACAAGCTTTCTATCATTGAAAGTTTCTTTCCAAACTTTTCAGAAAAACAACAGCAACAACAACAAAAAAAAAAAAACTTTAGTAAGCACACAGAGAAACTAACTTTGACAAAGAAGTAAAAAGAAAAACTCTCATGTAATTACTGATTAAAATGTAAATTAGCACAGCTTCTAAAACTAAAGACAGAGTTTCCACATTATCCAATCATCCCACTTCCGAGTATATCTTCTAAAATAAATAAAATCATTATGGCAAAGAAATATCTACTATCTTTATTTTACTTCAATGCTATTCATGGCACCCTAAATGATGATAAAACATGTAATAATCAATAATAAACAATACAGAAACTAAGGTATGTAAAAAATACCTTGTACTTTCAAAATCAATCTGGCGCTTTCTCAGAAAATTAGGAATAGTGCTACTTCAAGATCTGGCTATACCACTCCTAGGCATATACCCAAAATATGCCCTGTCATTCAACAAGGACATTTGCTCAACTATGTTCATAGCAGCTTTATTTGTAAGAGGTAGAATCTGGAAACAACCTAGATGTCCATCAATGGAGAAATGGATACAAAAAGCATGGTGCATTTACACAATGGAATATTACTCAGCAATTAAAAACAAGGAAATCATGAAATTTGAAGGCAAATGGTAGGAACTAGGAAAGTTCATCCTGACTGAGGTAACACTAAAGCAGAAAGACACATATGGTATATACTCACTTATAAGTGGATATTAACCATATACTATAGGATAAACATATTAAAATCTATAGTCCTAAAGAAGCTAAACAACAAGGAGGACCCTAGGGAAGATGCTTTTTAATTTTAACTTTTTATATTAATCACAGGCCATAGCTTCCTCCCTTATTTGCTCCCAATCCCACCCTCCCTTTCTCATCTCCTCCCTGCTCCTTTCCAAGTCCACTGATAGGGGAGGTCCTCTTCCCCTTCCATCTGACCTTAGCTTATCAGGTATCTCCAGGACTGGCTGTCATATCCTCCTCTGTGGCCTAGCAAGACTGTTCCTCCCTCGGGGAAGGAGGTAGGTAAAGGAGCCACTTGGATACTGAGCTAGCATGGGCTACATCTGAGCAGGGGTTTTAGGTTATATCCGTACATGGTCCTTGGCTGGAGAAAAAGTCTCATAGAGGACTCCCATGCCCTGATATATTTTGTCATTATGGAGCTCCTGTCCTCTCTTCTTTCATATAACTCTCTGTACTCTGCCCAAGGTTTGGTTATGAGTCTCAGCATCTGCTTTGATACACTGCTAGGTAGAGTCTTTCAAAGGCCCTCTGCAGTAGGCTTTTGTCTTGTTGCTTGTTTTCTAGTATACATGAGTGACCCAAAAAATTCAACCAGAGAACTCCTTCAGCTGATAAACACCTTCAGTAAAGTGGCTGGATACAAAATTAACTCAAAAAAAATCAGAAGCCCTCCTGTATACCAAAGACAAAAGGGCCAAGAAAGAAATCAGGGAAACAACACACTTCACAATGGCCACTAATAACATAATATACCTTGGGGTGCCTTTAACCAAGCAGGTGAAAGACCTGTTTGAAAAAAAAAAAAAAAAAAAAACGAAACAAAAAACTTCAAGTCTCTGAAGAAAGAAATTGAGGAAGATATCAGAGGATGGAAAGATCTCCTGCGCTCATGGATCAGTAGGATTAACATTGTGAAAATGGCCATCCTCCCAAAAGCAATCTACAGATTCAATGCAATTCCCATCAAAATACCGACACAATTCTTTACAGACCTTGAAAGAAAAATTCTCAATTTCATATGGAGAAACAAAAAACCCAGAATCTCCAAAACGATCCTGTACCACAACAGATCATCTGGAGGGAAGATGCTTAATTCCCATTCAGAAGGGCAAACAGGATAGACATCAGAAGAAAAGAAACAGGATAGGAGCCTTCCACAGAGGACCTCTGAAAGACTCTACCCACTAGGGTATCAAAGGAGATGCTGAGACGCATAGCCAAACATTGGGCAGAATGCTAGAATAGAAGAAAAGGGTAGATGAAAGACCTGTAGGGGACAGGAACTCCACAAGGAGAACAACAGAGCCAAAAGACCTGGGTCCAGAGTGGCATGCACAAACTGATACTCCAATCAAAGACCTTGCATAAAGCGGACCTAGACCCCCTGTTCTGAGGTGGCCCATAGACTGCTCAGTTTTTAAGTAGGTTCCCTAGTGAGGGGGACAGAGGCTCACCCCTCTGTCATGTCTCTGACATGAACTCAGTGGCTGGCTCTTTGATCACCTTCCTCTGGGAGTGCAGCCTTGCCAGGCCACAGAGGAGGAAGATGCAGGCAGCCCTGATGAGACCTGATAGGCTAGGGTCAGGTGCAAGGGGAGAAGGTCCTCCCTATCAAGAAACTAGGGAAAGGGCATAGGGGAAGAAGGAGGGTGGGTGAGACTGGGAGGAGATGAGGGAGGGGGCTGCAGAGGGGATACAAAGTAAATAATTGTAATTAATTAATTAATTAATTAATACAAAGAAAATGAAATGTTTCTGTTAATTCAGCCACAAAATAAATGAAATCTTGTCATTTGAATCAACATAATTGAGTTTAAGAAGAAAGTGCATTAAATGTTAAAGACCTGATGCAGAAAAACTAATATTGCATATACGGTCAGTTTTAGAATGTAGTTAAGAATCATGCTGATTTATTAATGTTGTAGTAGGAGGGTCTACTCTAAGATACATGAACTCATTATACCTAGAGTGTTGGCAAGGTTTTTGGTACCAGGCATGATTTCCTTCCTGTTGAATGATCCTGTATTACTGTTCTGTTGTTGTGAAGAAACACCAAGGCAACTCTTATAAGGGTGAATTTTTAACTGGGGGCTTGCTTATGACCTCAGAGGCTTAGTTCTTCATCAACATTGCAGGGGGCATGGTGGCACACAGGCAAGCATGGTACTTCCGAGAGCATTACTTCCAATCCACAGTCAGCAGGCAGAAAGAGAGACACTGAGCTGCCATAGGCCTTTGAAACCTCTAAGTCCACCTGCAGATTATATCTCCTCCAACCAGGGCACACCTCCCAACTATTCCCTTCAATCCACCAACTGGAAAACAAGCATTCAAATATATGATATTATGGGGCCATTCTTATCCAAACCACCACAGGCTCTTAAGTCTAATTAAATGACTGTTGGTTACCAAAAGGATATGAGTACTACTATTGAACCAATGGGGATATCAGGCAATGTTGGTCATTATTGTGATATATATCAGGTTAGTAAGATTGCTGATTTATTCTCAAATTGGCAGTTTTCATAAGAACTGCTGATTGGTACTTTGAAAGTGAGGCCTCAGGAAGCCAAATTTCACTGCAAATTAAGCTTGAATCTTGAGTCTAAAATAATTGTCGTCAGCAATAGGGACATACTTTCAATCTCGGGGGGGTACCAAGGGTAATAGCAATAGTAGCTATTGTTTAGGGAATAAATGTTGGCTTGCCCTGAGAAATAACTCACAAGAAGATATAGGAAAAACAAACAAACAAACAAACAAACCGGTACTGGCACAAAGAGGGAATTTTAGACAAAAATAGGAGCCTCAATGAGTACATGTAATTACAGCCATCTTCTACATAGCAAAGAGGTCAAAGACATAACTGAAAAGATCAACAAAACAATTGACAATAGATGCTGGAAATGATTTGAGGAGAGGAGAACCTTCATTCAGTGTTGATGAAAATGCAAACTGAACCATCCATTCTAGAAATCAGTATGAAATGAAAATGTGGTATAAATATATTATGGAATACTGTTCGGCTGCAAAATGTCTTGAAATTTCGAAAAGTTCATCTTTAGTAAGGTAACCAGGACCTAGAAAGACATTCATGGTATGTACTTACTTATAAGTGGATTATCCTGTACTATAGAGTACAGGATAAGTATACTACAGGGAACAGACCCAAAGAAGATAAGTAACAAGAAGGATCCAAGGCAGGATGCATAAATCTCACTGAGAAGAGGAGATAGAATAGACAGAAGTAGTGGCTGGAGAAAGGGAACAAGGTAGGAGAGGGGGCACAGGGAGTTAAGAGGGTGGAGATCAGACCTAGAAAGAACAGGTCAAAAGGACAGAAGATCTGTAGAGAAAACAGAAACTGAGGGTGGGGACATCTCTGTGACAAACTGAGACCTAAGTCAGGGTAGGCTCCTGGGAGGATATGAGAGGGCTTCAAGCAGAGACTCCTGGTAGCAGAGATCATAGAAATTGAAGAGGACATCCTCTAACTAGACTATTCTTACAGTAAAGGGGCAGGGAACACCAACCCACACACTGAAACTTTGACCCAAAATTTACCCTGCCTACAAGATGGAGCAGATAAGTCCCAATTTACTTCTAATATCAGAGATCAGACTTCTACTCTTGCCTGATGCATCTAAAACAAAAGGGGAACTGTAGAGAGCTGCTTAATGTCGCGCCTTAAAGATGGAGCTGGTTTCTGCCTTCCACCTTCCCGATGGTGAGTGCTCTCTGTCACGAACAACTCCACATTTGGCTAAGGCTGAGGATCTGGCTTGCTTCCATGTATGTGGACCTATCTGCATTGCCCATGTGGCATGCTGAGGTTGGCTACCCAGAGGCTATTTTAAGCTGTGGGCTGGCTTTCCCCAGGGTCAGAAGATTGTTCAAGGTTCCTGAATAAACTGCATTGAGAAGAACAAAAAAAAAAAAAAAAAAAAAAAAAAAGATCAGAAAGAAGGAGAGGAGGACCTCCCCTATCAGTGGACTTGGGGAGAGGCATACATGCAGAAAGGGGGAAAGGGTGGGTCCAGGAGGGGAGGAGGGAGGGGCTTATGGGGGGGATACAAAAGGAATAAAGTGTAATTAATAAAAGTTAAATAAAAAAATTTAAAAAAAGATGGAGCAGATAGATAAAAGATTGAGGGAGTGCCCGACTAAAACCCAGTCCATGGGAGAATTCCAACCCCTGACACTATGAAAGATACTCTGCTAAGTTTGCAGACAGAAGCCGGTCAGAGTTGTCCTCTGAGAGACTCTACCTAGCAGTGCCTCAAAACAGGTGCTGAGACTCACAGCCAAACATTGGGCAATGCATAGGGAATATAGAAAAGTGAGAGGAAAGAGAAAAGGACCTGGAGGTGACAAGAGCTCCACAAGAACAACAGAGCCAACTAACCAGGACCCTGAGGGGGCTTGTTGAGACTGAAGAATCAACCAAGGACCATACATGAACTGGACCTAGGGCCCCCCACATAGAGGTAGCAGATGGGCAGCTTAGCATTCATGTGGTTCCTTTAGTAAGAAAAGCTGGAACTGCACAGGACATGAACTCACTTGCTAGCTTTTTGATCACTTACCCCTGGCAGGACTGCCTTGCCAGGGCACAGGGGAAGAAGACATGCTTAGTCCTGATGCAACTTAATGAGCTGGGGTGAATGGGAAAGGAAGCTCCCCTTTTCTGAAGACGAGGGGAAGCAGGAGGGAAGATGGAGGAAGGGTGGGACTGGGAGGGTATGAGGGATGAGGCTACAACCAGAATGTAAAGTGAATAAAAAATAAATGAATAAATATCAAACAATTTTGATCTAAATAATTGTTCAAGAAAATTTCTTATAATAAACATCTTTCCCACTAAAAGAAATAAAGAAAGAGAAAGAAATAAGAAAGAGAAAAAAAGAAAGAAGGAAGGAAAGAAAGAAAGAAAAGAAAAGAAAAGAAATTTGCAGTGAAATGGATAAAGCTAGAAAAGATAATATGGAGGTAAATCAGAAAGATGAATGCCACTTTGACATGTTCTCACCCATCTGTGGTTTCCAGCTCTAAACTCTCAGGTGTATTTTTATAACCTGAAGTAACCATAGAAAACAGAGAAATAAAAATGGGCCATAGCCTGGTGCTTAGAGAGGAGAATATCAGGATATAGTTGACATGAGGTATAAAATGGGAAAAGTAAAAATGAAGCTTAACTTGAAGAGGTAGCAATGCAGAAGGAGAGGTAGGATAAGGATGAGCAACAAATATTAAAGTTGTTTTAAAAAGCCTGGAGGAATCATATTATTTTATATATATCTATATATGCATATAATATGTATATAAGTGTGGATTTATACAAATAAATATGCATATATCTTAAAAGAACTTATGTAACTTGGCTGGCAGGGCTCACCTCAAGAATATAGCTAAAGAGTAGCTATAAAAAAACCCATTTTTTTTCTTTTTTTAAATTACACTTTATTTACTTTGTATCCCCCCTCTAGTCCCCCCCTCCTCCCCTCCAAATCCCTCCCCTTCTCCACATAGGTTTCTTTTTCTTCCTTCTGATACTGGTCTGTTAGGTCTCATCAGGACTGGCTGCATTGTCTTCCTCTGTGGCCTGGTAAGGCTGCTCCCCCCCTAGGGGAGGTGATCAAAGAGCAGGCCAATCAGTTCATGTCAGAGGCAGTTCCTGTTCCCATTACTATGGAACCCACTTGGATACTGAACTGCCATGGGCTACATCTCTGCAGGGGTTCTAATTTATCTCCATGCATGGTACTTGGTTGGAGTATGAGTCTCAGGAAAGACCCCTGTGCTCAAATTTTTTGGTTCTGTTGCTCTCCTGACCTCTCCAGCTCTTACTATTATTTCCCACTTCTTTCTTAAGATTCCATGCACTCTGCCCAAAGTTTGGCCATAAGTCTCAACATCTACTTTGATAGTCTGCAGAGCAGAGCCTTTCAGAGGCCCTCTGGGGGAGGCTCCTAACTTGTTTTCCGTTTTCTTCTTCTGGTGTACATCCTCTTTGCCTTTCAGAGTGAGGATTGAGCATTTTAGCCAGAGTCCTCCCTCTTGCTTAGTTTCTTTAGGTGTACAGATTTCAGTAGGTTTATCCTATATTATATGTCTATATGAGTGAGTATATACCGTGTGTGTCTTTCTGCTTCTTGGATAGCTCACTCAGGATGATCCTTTCCAGACCCCATCATTTACCTGCAAATTTCATGATTTCCTTGTTTTTCATTGCTGAGTAATATTCCATTGGGTAGATGTACCACAATTTCTGTATCCATTCTTTAGTTGAGGGGCATCTACGCTGTTTCCAGCTTCTGGCTATTACAAATAAAGCTGCTACAAACATGGTTGAGCAAATGCCCTTATTTTGTACTTGAGCCTCTTTTGGGTATATGCCTAGGAGTGGTATAGCTGGATCTTGAGGAAGCGCTATTCCTTGTTGTCTGAGAAAGCACCAGATTGCTTTCCAGAGTGGTTGTAAAAGTTTACATTCCCACCAGCAGTGGAGGAGGGTTCCCCTTTCTCCACAACCTCTCCAGCATGTATTGTCACTTGAGGTTTTCATCTTGGCCATTCTGATGGGCATAAGGTGAAATCTCAGTGTCATTTTGATTTGCATTTCCCTGATGGCTAATGAGGTTGAGCATTTCTTTAAGTGTTTCTCTGCCATTTGATATTCCTCTATCGAGAATTCTCTGTTTAACTCTGTTCCCCATTTTTTTAATTGGATTACATGATTTGTTGCTTTTCAACTTCTTTAGTTCTTTATATATACTGGATACTAGCCCTCCATCAGAGAACGGGTTGGTAAAGATTCTTGCCCAGTCTGTGGCAGTTTTTTTGTTTTGATGACAGTGTCCTTTGCTTTACAGAAGCTTTTCAGTTTAATGAGGTCCCATTCATTGATTGTTGATCTTAGAGCCTGTGCTGTTGGTGTTCTTTTCAGGAAGTTGTCTCTTGTACCAATGAGTTCTAGGGTCTTCCACACATTTCTTCTATCCAATTTAATGTGTCTGGTTTTATGATGAGGTCTTTGATCCACTTGGACTTTAGTTTTGTGCAAGGTGATAAGTATGGATCTATTTGCATTTTTCTACATGTAGACATCCAGTTAGACCAGCACCATTTGTTGAAGATACTATCTTTTTTTCCATGGTATGGTTTTGGCATCTTTGTTAAAGATCAGGTGTCCATAAGTGTATGGGATTATTTCTGGGTCTTCTGTTCGGTTACATTGATCCACCATTCTGTTTCTATGCCAGTACCATTCAGTTTTTATTACTGTTGCTCTATAACACAGCTTCATACCAGGGATGGACAGCCCTCTGGAAGATCTTTTATTGTAGAGGATTGTTTAAGCAATTCTGGGTTTCTTGTTATTCCGTATGAAGTTGAGAATTTTTCTTTCCAGGTCTGTAAAGAATTGTGTTGGTAATTCAATGGAAATTGCATTGAATCTTTAGATTGATTTTGGTAAAATGGCCATTTTTACTATGTTAATCCTGCCAAGCCATGAGCATGGGAGATCTTTCCATCTTCTGATATCTTCTTCTAATTCTTTCTTCAGAGACTTGAATTTTTTTTTCATACATGTCTTTGACTTGCTTGGTTAGGATTACACCATGGTACTTTACATCATTGTGGCTATTGTGAAGGGTGTTGTTTCCCTAATTTCTTTCTCACCCTTTTGTCTTTTGTATACAGGAGGGCTACTGATTTTTTTGAGTTAATTTTGTATCCGGCCACTTTGCTGAAGGTGTTTATCAGCCTGTAGGAGTTCCCTGGTAGAATTTTTGGGGTCAGTCAGGTATACTATTATATCATCTGCAAATAGTGATAATTTAACTTCTTCCTTTCCAATTTGTATCCACTTGATCTCCTTCAACTGTCTTATTTCTCTAGCAAGGATTTCCAGAACTATGTTGAAGAGATATGGAGAGAGTGGGCAACCTTGCCTTGTCCATGATTTCAGTGGGATTGATTTAAGTTTCTCTCTGTTTAGTTTGATATTGGCTATAGGCTTGCTGTATATCGCCTTTACTATGTTTACATATGTGCCTTGTATCCCTGATCTCTCCAAGACTTTAAACATGAATGGATGTTGGATTTTGTCAAATGCTTTTTCAGCATCTAAGGAGATTATCATGTGGTTTTTTTTCTTTCAGTTTGTTAATATGGTGGATCACATTGATGGATTTCCATATACTGAAGCACCCCTGCATACCTGGGATGAAGCTTACTTGGTCATAGTGGATGATATCTTTGATGTGTTCTTGTATTTGGTTTGCGAGTATTTTGTTGAGTATTTTTGCATCAATGTTCATAAGGAAGTTTGGCCTGAAATTCTCTTTCTTTGTTGGGTCTTTGTGAGGTTTAGGTACCAAGGTGACTGTGGCTTCATAGAATGAGTTTGGTAGTGTTCCTTCCATTTCTATTTTGTGGCATAGTTTGAAGAGAATTGGAGTTAGCTCTTCCTTGAAGGTCTGGTAGAATTCTGTGCTGAAATCATGTGGTCTTGGGCTCTTTTTTTTTTTTTTTTTTTGGATGGGAGACTTTTGATGACAGTTTCTTTTTCTTTAGGGGATATAGGACTATTTAATTGATTTACCTGGTCTTGATTCAGCTTTGGTAAGTGGAATCAATCAAGAAAATTGAAAATCGTCCATTTCATTTAGATTTTCAAATTTTGTGGCATATAGACTTTTGAAGTAAGTCCTAATGATTGTTTGGATTTCCTCAGTATCTGTTGTTATGTCCCTGTTTTCTGATTTTGTTGATTTGGGTGGTGTCTCTCTGCCTTTTAGTTAGCTTGGCTAAGGGTTTGTCGATCTTGTTGATTTTCTCAAAGAACCAGCTTTTTGTTTCATTGATTCTTTAAATTGTTTTATTTGTTTTTAATTGATTGATTTCAGCCCTGAGTCTGATTATTTCCAGCCGTCTACTCCTCTTTGGTGTGTCTGCTTCTTTTTTTTTCCCCTAGGGCTTTTACGTGAGTCATTAAGTCACTGGAATGAGAGATTTCGAATTTCTTCTTGTAGGCAGTTAGTGCTATGTACTTTCCTCTTAGCATTGCTTTCATTGTGTCCCATAAGTTTGGGTATGTTGTGCCTTCATTTTCATTGAATTCTAGGAAGACTTTGATTTCTTTCTTTATTCCTTCCCTGACCCAACTGACATTGAGTAGCAAGTTGTTTAGTTTCCATGTGTGTGTGTAGGATTTTTGTTATTTCTGTTCTCACAGAGATCCAGTTTTAGTACATGGTGGTCAGACAGGATACATGGTATTATTTCAATCTTTTTGTATCTGTTGAGGCTTGTTTTGTAACCAACTATATGGTCTATTTTGGAGAAGGTTCCATGAGGTGCTGAGAAGAAGTTAAATTCTTTTGTGTTTGGGTGAAATGTTCTGTAGGTCCATTTGATTTGTGACCTCTGTTAGAGTCTTTGTTTCTTTGTTTAACTTCTGGTTTCTTGACCTGTTCTTTGTTGAGAGTGGGGTGTTGAAGTTTCCCACTATTAATGTGTAAGGATCTATGTGTGCTTTCTTTCAGTTTTATTAATGTTTCTTTTACAAATGTGGGTGCTCTTGTGTTTGGGGCACATATGTTCAGAATTGTGGTGTCTTCTTGGTGGAGTTTTTCTTTGATGGGTATGAAATGACCTTCCCCATCTCTTTTTATTAATTTTGGTTGAAAGTCTATTTTATTAGATATTAGAATGGCTACTCCTGCTTGCTTCTTGGGTCCATTTGCTTGAAAACCATCTTACAGTCCTTTACTCTCAGATAATGTATATCTTTGTGACTTAGGTGTGTTGCTTGTATGTAACAGATTGTTGGGTCTTGTTGACCTATCCATTATGTTAGTCTGTGTCTTTTTATTGGAGAGTTGAGTCCATTGATGTTAAGGGTGATTAATGACCAGTGGCTGTTAGATGCTTTGATTTTGCTGTTGGCTATGGTAGTGTGTTTGTGTGTTTGGCTACTTTTGGTTTTGCTGTAGTGAGGTTATTTGTTTCCTGTGTTTTCCTGAATGTAGTTAGTTTTCCTAGGTTCTATTTTTCCTTCTAGTATCTTTTGTAATGCTAGATTTGTGGGTAGGTATTGTTTGAATTTGTCTTTGTCATTGAATATCTTGTTTTCTCCATCTATGATGACTGAGAGTTTTGCTGGATATATTAGCCTGGGCTGACATCTGTGTTCTCTTAGGGACTGCATTATATCCGTCCAGGCCCTTCTTGCTTTCACAGTGTCTGTTGAGAAGTCAGGTGTGATTTTGATGGGTTTGCCATTATATATTACTTGGCCTTTTTCCCTTCAGCTTTCAGTATTTTTTCTTTGTTCAGTATACTTACTGTTTTGATTATTATGTGGCAGGGGGATTTTCTTTTCTGGTCCAATTTATTAGGGGTTCTGTAGGCCTCTTATAATCTTATAGGCCTCTTCTTTATGTTGGGGAAATTTTCTTCTATGATTATGTTGAAAATATTTTCTGGGCCTTAGAGCAGGGAATCTTCTTTTTCCTCTATTCCTATTATTCTTAGGTTTTCTTGTTTCATATTGTCTTGGATTTCTTGGATGGTCTGTTTCAGGAATTTTTTGTATTTATCATTTTCTTTGATGAATACATTGATTTCTTCCATTGTATCTTCTACACCTCAGATTCTTTCCTCTATCTCTTATAGTCTGTTGGTTATGCTTACCTCTGTAGTTCCTTTTTTCTTCCCTAAATTCTTCCTCTCCATTATTTCCTCCATTTTTGTTTTTTTTTTTAATTTTTTCAACTCTATATTCAGATCTTGAGTTGTTTTGTTTATTTCCTTCACATATCTGATTGTATTTTCCTGTTTTTCTTTTAGTTCCTTCAACTCTGTTTTTTTTCTTTCTTTCAGTGATTTAATTATTTCTTCTCTGAAGGCCACAAACTGTTTGGCTGCATCTTCCCATATTTCTTCACGGATGGCCATAATCTGATTGTCTTTAACTTCCTCCATTTCTTTATGGATAGCCATGATCTGTTTGATTTTATCTTCCTTTCATTCTTTACATATTTTATTTGTTTCCTCTATTATCTTCTTCATCAGCATAGATGTAAGGTCATCTTCTTGATTTTCTATTATGCTGGGGTGTCCAGAGCTGCTCGCCCCTGGATGGCTGGGTTCTGGAGATGCCATATTTCTCTGTCTTTTGTTGGTTGAGCTTTTACCCTGACCTCTACCCATTGGGCTGTTTTAGGTGTTGTCTGTTAGTTTCTGGTGCTTCCTGGAATCCTGAGGTAGGGAGAAAAGCCTTGGCAGGAAGATGATTTTTCCTGAAGGAGGCCTCCTCTGCTTTTTGGGTATGGTCACTGTATGTCCAGTGCTTCTCAGAAATTGCCACTGCTCACCTCAGGCATATAGACCTGAGTAGTAGCTGTGGTCTTTGTTAGTCAGGCGGCTCTCATCTCATCCATAGAAGTCCTCAAGACGCCTTCCCTGCTACTGGGTTTCTCCTCCTGAATTTAGTGAGCTGCTGCTATTACCGTTTTGCAGATACAGCCCTCTTGAAGAACCTGCTGATTCCCTAGCTGTGGGGTTTTCTCCCAACAGGGAAACTCAGTCCGGTACCCTCGGGCACACAATTCTGTCTGGGAAGATGAGAGGAGTGCCCAGCAAGTCTCTGGGCCAGAGGCTGAGTGCTTGCTCTGGGCAGGGAGATTGTGTGCCCAAGTTTGAGATGGCAGTTGCGGTTGCCACTCTGGTCTGGAGTCTGTGCACTTCTCTCTAGGCTGGCAACTGAGGGCTCCACTCTGGTCTGGAGGCTGGGCTCTTCACTCTGGGCCGGAAGCTTTGTGTCCCTGTCTGGGATGGCAGCTGGGGGCACCGCTCTGGTCTGGAGGCTGTGCACCCTCGTCTGGAATGGCGGCTGCAGGTGCTGCTTTTGTCCAGAGGCTCCATGCTCTGATCTGGGCTGGCAGTGTGTGTCCCCTTCTGGGCCAGAGGCTGTGCACGCTTCTCTGGGCTGGCAGCTAAGGGCTCTGCTCTGGGTTAGAGGCTTGGCACCTCACTCTGGGCTAGAGGCTGTGGCCCCTGGTCTGAGATGGTGGCTGGGGTCGCTGATCTGGGCTGGCAGATGTCCACCCAGCTTTGGGCCAGAGGCTGTGCACTCTGTTCTGGGCTGGCAATTGAGGTCTCCGCTCTGGTCCGGAGGCTGAGCGCCTCACTCTGGGCCAGAGGCTGTGTGTCCAGGTCCTGGATGGCAGCTGGGGGCACCGCAGGAGGCTGTGTGAGCCAATCACCCGCTGGTCCCCAGGACCTTTACCAGGTATTGACTGAGTGACCTGAGGTCAGTCCCAATTAATTTCCACACAGTAGGCTTTCCTCTCACCTGGCAATCACAAACCCTGGTGTTTTAGGTCCCTGAGTTCAGTCTCCTGGTTGCTGTGCCAACACTGCTGTCCTGTTCCTCAGACCCCATTTTTTTTATAATTAAATTTTTATTTTTTTTTTTAATATTAGTTAGTTTATTTACTTTTTCCCCAGCTGTAGCCACCTCCCTCATTCCCTCCCAATCCCACCCTTCCTCATCTCCTCCCTGTCCTTCTATAAGTCTACTGATAGGGGAGGTCCTCCTCTTCCATCTGACCCTAGCTTAGCAGGTCTCTTCAGGAGTACCTGCAATGTCCTCCTCTGGGGCCTAGCAAGGCTGCTCCTCTCTCAGGGTGGGGTGGTGGTGGTGGTGGTGGTGGTGGTGGTCAAAGAGCCCACCACCGAGTTCATGTCAGAGACAGTTCCTGTTTCCCTTACTAAGGAAACCCACTTGGATACTGAGCTGCCATGGGCTACATCTGAGCAGAGGTTCTAGGTTATATCTGTGAATGTTCCTTGGTCAGAGAAACAGTCTCAGAAAAGACCCCTGTCCCAGATATATTTGGTCCTTGTGGAGCTACTGTCCTCTCTAAGTCATACTAACTCCTCCTTCTTTCATATGATTCCCTGCACTCTGCCCAAGATTTGGTTATGAATTCTTAGCATCTGCTTTGACACACTGCTATGTAGAGTCTTTCAGAGGCCCTCTTGGTAGAATAACCCAACTTTTAACAAAAAAATTAAAAATTATTACTGAGATGTTTATATCCTCTTTTCAAATACAAACTCAGAAATTTGATGCATATTTTATATTTTCATTACAAATCAATGGTTAATCTTCTCATTTCAATTGCCCGTAAACACAAGTATCCAGAATTACATGTGCATACACATTATATGCACATATATTATAGGTATAGATTGCCATGTGTGTGTATGTGTTTATGTTTGTGTATATATACTGAAAGAAATAGACAAGCAAAATCTCAATTCAGTATTCTTTCCAAAATAAATTGTACCACTACTGTATTGCTTTGTTATAAGACATTGGATTACATTATATATAACATTACAGTAAACAAAACACACAGAAGTATAATTTTAGAAAATGAAATTTCCCACCATTTGGTGCCAATCTTACACCTATTGATAGATATATGATAACCAGATAGATAGATAGATAGATAGATAGGCAGATAGACAGACAGACAGACTGATAGATAGAGATATCCCTCTTTGTGATCCACATCAGAAAAATATAAAACATTCAAAGGGCCATGAGTAAAAATACTGTTTGAAAACATTAAATTTTTTAAAAAATAAACAATTCCTTTAAGAAAAACTCTTTCAAATACAACCAAAGGCTGATTTAGTTGTTGAAGATGTCGATATTTTTCTTTGTTGGTTGGTTAGTTGGGTTTTTGCTTGTTTGCTTGTTTGTTTTCAAATAGCTACTTAGTAACTATTTTAGATTTTGTGGACCACAGTCTGTGATAATTATTGAACCCACAGTTGCTGTGGGAATAAAGAAACCACTGACAGCATGTAAACAAATGTACACTCAATGCCAATAAGCCTTTCATTAAAAGCTAATATTTTAATACTTCTTGTCTAAATTACTACCATTGCTCCCACACTAAAAGTTCCATATAGTTAGATACATATTGGCAATGACTTGCCCATTTGTATCTCCAGGTTTAATGTCCTTGCTTCTTTGATCTCAGATGAAAAGAGTTAAATCTCTTTTCTAGAAAGCCAGGCATTATAAAGAATGTGAATCATCAGGAGTGGCTGCATTGTCTTCCTCTGTGGCCTGGTAAGGTTGTTCCCCCCTCAGGGGGAGGTGATCAAAGAGCAGGCCAATCAGTTCATGTCAGAGACAGTCCTTGTCCCCATTACTATGGAGGACACTTGGACACTGAACTACCATGGGCAACCTCCGTGCAGGGGTTGCAGGCCATCTCCATGAGTGGTCCTTAGCTGGAATATCAGTTTCAGAAAAGACCCCTGTGTCCAGACTTTTTGGATCTGTTGATGTCCTTGTAGAGCTCCTGTCCTTTCCAGGTCTTACTATCTCCCACTTCTTTTGTAAGATTCCCTGCACTCTGCACAAAGTTTGGCTATGAGTCTCACCATCTGCCTCAATACCCTTCCGGGGTAAGCCTTTCAGAGGCCCTCTGTGGTAGGTTCCTGTCCTGTTACCTTTTTTCTCCCTCCTCTGATATCCATCCTCTTTGCCTTTCTGAATGGGGATTGAACATCTTAGTCAGAGGCCTTCCTGATTAGCTTCCTTAGGTGAACAGATTTTGGTATGTTTATCCTATATTATAGGTCTAATATCCACTTATTAGTGAGTATATACCCTGTGTGTCTTTCTGCTTCTGGGATACCTCACTCAGGATGATCTTTTCCAGTTCCCACAATTTACTTGCAAATTTCATGATTTCCTTGCTTTTTATCGCTGAGTAATATTCCTTTGTGTAGATGTATTACAATTTCTGTAACCATTCCTCAACTGAGGGCTATCTGGGCTGTTTCCAGCTTCTGACTATTACAAATAAAGCTGCTACAAACATGGTTGAGAAGATGCCCTTTTTGTTTACTTGAGCATCTTTTGGATAAATGTCTAGGAGTGGTATAGCTGGATCTTGAGGAAGTGCTATTCCTAATTGTCTGAGAGAGCCCCAGATTTATTTCCAAAGGAGGAAGACCTCCCTTATCAGTGGACTGGTAAAAAGACAGGGGTGGGGAAGAGGGAGAGTGGGATTGGGAGGGGAAGATGGAGGGAAGTACAGAGTGAATACAAAGTGAATAAACTGTAATTAATAAAATAAAAATAATTATTTAAAAAAGAAATTTGGTTGGCACTCTAAAGAAATAGGACCTTGAGACCTCCTTCCTCCTTGGCACAGCGGCACAGTGGACTCATCTTTCTCAGCACAGACCTAACTGCCTGAGGACTACAGCCACTGAGGCAGAGCTCCAAGCCCGTTAGCGGCAGGCAAAAGCCAGCAGTACGTGTCCCTGGGTCCCAGATTCGCTCAGCGGCTGCACCATCCTCCCAGGGCCCGAGTCTGCTAGATGCCATCCAAGCTCTGCAGGATCGCCATCACTGACGGTATGGACTGCCCAATCCCACAGTGACAGAGAATACGCTATATACTCACCAAAACCAGGCAGAAACACCATACAGCCTAGACACACCAGGCTCTGGGCCTCCCAAGCTTGGAGAGCACAGTGAAGAGACCCCAGGACTTCCCAGAAAGCATCAGCACTAGCTACCTGGTCTCCAGATACAGCAGGACTTGGCGGCAGAGCAGCACTGAGCTGGCGGGGCAAAACAGCCCTCCAGTTTAAGACTAACCAGGGCCAAACCAGAGAACAGAGCGCCTGGTTACGCCGATCCCTACTGACGTGACCACCCTGAAATCTCCAGCTGCAGCAAGACCTCAGAACCTGGCAGTGACAGCAGCACAGAACTGGCAGAGCACATCAAAGAAGCAGGGCCAAACCAGAGAGCAGAGAGCCCGGATATCCGATCTCTGCCAAGTGACCTGCCTGTAAGGGAGTGCACCCTTGAGAATCTGCAGATCCCCAGATCCTGGGTCCTTCTAAAACAAAAGCCAGACATCGAACCCCCTCCCACCCACATACCCACTTTGGGAAACAGAGGGGCACTTGAGATATTGAAGTTCCTGCTCTTTGGATCTGACTGAGGAGTTAAGGCAGTTAATGCCAGAAATTGCACTGCGATCATCACTAGCGCCTGCGACATATACAGTGCAGAGCCCCTCCCACACACTCAAGGGTTCAACATTAGCCATCACTCTGTTCCTCAAGACACACGTCCACGCACACTTACACACACACATACACACACACACACACACACACACACACACTTGCATTTGCCCTGTTTGCGCCTGCGTACTTTCCTCCCACAGGTACAGCTAGTCCTCAGCACACACTGAGAGTTCTCAGCTTCCTGAAGAACTCTCCAGACACCAAAGAGAGACAGTACCAGTCTGATCTGCAGAATCCAAAAGCAAACAGGGAAGGTTTTAGATAAGCCAATGGCCAGGGGTAGGCGAAAGAACACTTCCAACATAAATCAGGACATCATGACTTCACCAGCAAACCCCAAAATCGATGGATACTCCAATTCAGCAGAAGCACAGGAAAATGATTTTAAAGCCATGCTTACCCAATTATTTGAGACTCATAAGGAGGAAATGAACAAATCTTTCAAAGAGTTGGCCAGTCAATTGGAGCTAAAGTAAAAAGAAATAGACAAAATCCTTAAAAACACACAGGCAAACATAACCAAACAAATAGATACACAAGTAGAGGAAAAATTAGTGGCATAAAAAAAGGAAATGAACAAAGAAATAGAGGCCATCGTAGACAGACAGGAATCCAAATTCAAACACATGAAAGAAATGGTACAAGGCATGAAAACAGAATTAAAATCAATAAAGAAAACACAAAATGAGAAAACCCTTGAGCTGGAGAACTTGGAGAAAAGATCAGGAACTACAAAAGTAAGCATCACCAACAGAATACAAGAGATGGAAGAGAGAATCTCTGGAGCTGAAGACACACTTGCAGAAATTGATACTTCTCTCACAGAAAAAGTAAAATCAGAAAAGTTCCAATCACAAAATATCCAAGAAATCAAGGATGCTATGAAAAGACAAAATCTAAGAATAATAGGAATTCATGAAAAAAAGACTCCAGGCTCCAAGGTCCAGAAAATATTTTCAAGAAAATCATAGAAAAAAATTTTCCCAACTTAAAGAAAGAGATGTCCATAAATATACAAGAGGCCTATAGAACTCCAAATAGACTAGACCAGAAAAGAAACACATCATGTCACATCATAGTCAAAACACTAAATCTACAGAACAAAGAAAAGATATTAAAAGCAGCAAGGGAAAAAGGCCAAGTAACATATGAAGGTAGACCTATCAGAATCACACCGGACTTCTCATCAGAAACTATGAAAGCCAGAAGGGCCTGGGCAAGTATCATAGAGACTCTAAGAGATCACAAATGTCAACCCAGACTATTATACCCTGCAAAGCTTTCAATCAACATAGATGGAGAAAACAAAATATTCCATGACAAAACTAAATTTAAGCAATATCTACACAGCAAACCAATGCTACAGAAGATACTAGAAGGAAAACTCCAATCCAACGAAAACAAATTCACCCAAGAAAACAGGGCATACAGATAATATCCCAACAAAAATGAAAAGAAAACAAGCAATGAAACAAGGTTAGATCACCGACTCCATTACAAAAGGAACTAACATGCATTGGTCACTATTATCTATCAATATCAATGGACTCAACTCTCCAATAAAAAGACACAGGCTAACAGAATGGTTACGGAAACAGGATCCAACATTCTGTTGCATCCAAGAAACACACCTATGCAACAAAGATAAACACTACCTCAGAGTAAAGGGCTGGAAAACTGTTTTTCAAGCAAATGGTTCCAGAAAACAAGCTGGAGTAGCCATCCTAATATCTAATAAAATAGACTTTCAACCCAAGTTAATCAAAAAAGATAAGGAGGGCCATTATATTCTCATCAAAGGAAAAATCCACCAAGAGGACATCACAATCTTGAATATCTATGCCCCAAATACAAGAGCACCAACATTCATAAATGAAACATTATTAAAGCTTAAATCATGCATTGATCCTAATACCTTAATAGTGGGAGGCTTCAACACTCCACTCTCACCAAGAGACAGATCAACTAGACAGACACCACATAGGGAAATAAAAGCACTCACAGAGACCCTAAATCAAATGGACCTAATAGATGTCTACAGATCGTTTCACCCAAATTCAAAAGAGTACACCTTCTTTTCAGCACCGCATGGAACCTTCTCCAAAATAGACCATATAGTGGGTCACAAAGCAAGCCTCAACAGATACAAAAGGATTGAAATAATCCCTTGTATTCTATCTGACCACCATGGACTAAAGCTAGACATCAACAACAACAGAAACAACAAAAAGCCAACACGCACATGGAAACTGAACAACTTACTACTCAATGACAGCTGGGTTAAGGAAGAAATAAAGAAAGAAATTAAAGACTTCCTAGAATTCAATGAAAATGAAGGCACAACATACGCAAATTTATGGGACACATTGAAAGCAGTGCTCAGAGGAAAATTTATAGCACTAAGTGCCTGCAAGAAGAAATTTGTAACATCACATACAAACAACTTAATGGCCCAACTGAAAAACCTAGAAAAAAAAGAAGCAGATACACCCAAGAGGAGCAGACGGCTGGAAATAATCAAACTAAGGGCTGAAATCAATCAATTAGAAACAAATAAAACTATCCAAAGAATCAATGAAACAAAAAGCTGGTTCTTTGAGAAAATCAACAAGATAGACAAACCCTTGGCCAAACTAACTAAAAAATAGAGAGAAACTATCCAAATCAGCAAAATCAGAAATGAAAATGGGGACATAACCACAGACACTGAGGAAATCCAAACAATTATTAGGTCATACTACAAAAGCCTATATGCCACAAAATTTGAAAATCTAAATGAAATGGATAATTTTCTTGACAGATTCCATCTACCAAAACTAAGTCAAGATCAGGTAGAAAGACTGAATAGCCCTATATCTCCCAAGGAAATTGAAGCAGTCATTAACAGTCTCCACTCCAAAAAAAAGCCCTGGGCCAGATGGCTTCAGCGCAGAATTCTACATGATCTTCAAAGAAGTGCTAACTCTAATTCTCCTCAAACTATTCCACAAAATAGAAACAGAAGGAACACTACCAAACTCATTCTATGAAGCCACAGTCACCTTGATACCTAAACCACACAAAGACCCAACAAAAAAAGAGAACTTCAGACCTATCTCTCTTATGAACATTGACGCAAAAATACTCAATAAAATACTTGCAAACCAAATCCAAGAACATATCAAAGATATCATCCACCATGACCAAGTAGACTTCATCCCAGGCATGCAAGGGTGGTTCAACATACTGAAATCCATCAATGTAATCCACCACATAAACAAACTGAAGGAGAAAAACCACATGATCATATTCTTAGATACTGAAAAAGCATTTGACAAAGTCCAACACCCATTCATGTTTAAAGTTTTGGAGAGATCAGGGATACGAGGCACATACCTAAAGTTAGTAAAGGCAATATACAGCAAGCCTATAGCTAACATCAAACTCAATGGAGAGAAACTTAAATCAATCCCACTGAAATCAGGGACAAGACAAGGCTGCCCATTGTCTCCATACCTCTTCAACATAGTACTTGAAGTTCTAGCCAGAGCAATAAGACAACTAAAGGAGATCAAGGGGATACAAATTGGGAAGGAAGAGGTCAAAGTGTCACTATTTGCAGATGATATAATAGTATACATGAGCGACCCCAAAAATTCAACCAGAGAACTCCTTCAGCTGATAAACACCTTCAGCAAAGTGGCAGGATACAAAATCAACTCAAAAAAATCAGAAGCCCTTTTGTATACCAAAGACAAAAAGCCTGAGAAAGAAATTAGGGAAACAACACCCTTCACAATAGCCACTAAAAACATAAAGTACCTTGGGGTGACTCTAACCAAGCAAGTAAAAGACCTGTTTGAGAAAAACTTCAAGTCTCTGAAGAAAGAAATTGAAGAAGATATCAGAAGGTGGAAAGATCTCCCATGCTCATTGATTGGTAGGATTAACATTGTGAAAATGGCCATTCTGCCGAAAGCAATCTACAGATTAAATGCAATTCCCATCAAAATATCAACTCAATTCTTTACAGACCTTGAAAAAAAGATTCTCAGCTTCATATGGAGAAAAAAAAAAAAAAACCCAGAATCTCCAAAATGATCCTGTACAACAACAGATCATCTGGAGGTATCTCCATCCCTGATCTCAAGCTGTACTACAGGGCAACAGTAATAAAAACTGCATGGTATTGGCATAGAAACAGAAAGGAGGATCAATGGAACTGCATAGAAGACCCAGAAATAAACCCACACACCTATGAATACTCGATATTTGACAAAGAAGCCAAATCCATTCAATGGAAAAAAGACAGCATCTTCAACAAATGGTGCTGGACCAACTGGATGTCTACATGCAGAAAAATGAAAATAGATCCATATTTATCACCATGCACAAAACTAAAGTCAAAGTGGATCAAGGACCTCAACATAAAACCAGATACTCTAAATCAATTGGAAAAAAAAGTTTGGAACAGCCTAGAACTCATTGGCACAGGAGACAACTTCCTGAACAGAACACCAACAGCACAGGCTCTAAGAGCAACAATCAATAAATGGGACCTCATGAAACTGAAAAGCTTCTGTAAAGCAAAGGACACTGTCATCAAAACAAAATGACTGCCTACAGATTGGGAAAGAATCTTCACTAACCCTTTATCTGACAGAGGACTAATATCCAGTATATACAAAGAACTAAAGAAGCTGAAAAGCAGCAAACCAAGTAATCCACTTAAAAAATGGGGAACAGAGCTAAACAGAGAATTCTCGACAGAAGAATATCAAATGGCAGAGAAACACTTAAAGAAATGCTCAGCCTCATTAGCCATTAGGGAAATGCAAATCCAATCGACCCTGAGATATCACCTTACACCCATCAGAATGGCCAAGATAAAAACTCAAGTGACAACACATGCTGGAGAGGTTGTGGAGAAAGGGGAACCTTCCTCCACTGCTGGTGGGAATGTAAACTGGTACAACCACTCTGGAAACCTATCTGGCATTTTCTAAGACAATTAGGAATAGTGCTTCCTCAAGACCCAGCTATACCACTGCTAGGTATATACCCAAAGTTTGCTCAAGTACACAAAAGGGATGCTTGCTCAACCATGTTTATAGCAGCTTTATTTGTAATAGCCAGAACCTGGAAACAACCTAGATGTCCATCAATGGAAGAATGTGTACAGAAATTGTGGTATTTCTACACAATGGAATATTACTCAGCAATCAAAAAGGAGGAAATCATGAAATTTGCAGGCAAATGATCTAGAAAAGATCATTCTGGGTGAAATATCCCAGAAGAAGAAAGACAAACACGGTATATACTCACTTATATAGACCTATAAGATATGATAAAGATAATGAAATCTATACACCTAAAAAAGATAATCAAGAGAGCGGACATGGGGTAAGATGATCAATCCTCGTTTAGAAAGACAGAGGGGATGTGTATTGAACGTTTGACAGGAGTCTACTGAGCACATCTGAAAGACTCTAACTAGCAGTGTTTTCAAAGCAAAGACTCATGACCAAACCTTTGGCAGAGTACAGGAAACCATAAGAAAAATTGGGAGTTAGTCTGATACAGAAAGAATAGGAGCTCCACAAGGACCAAATATATCTGGGCACAGGGTCTTTTCTGAGACTGACAATCAACCAAGGACCATGTATAGATATAACCTAGAACCTCTGCTCAGATGTAGCCTGTGGTAGCTCAGTAACCAATTGGTTTCCCAAAGTGAGGGGAACAAGGACTATTTCTAACAGGAACTCACTGACTGCCTCTTTGGCCTTCCCACCCCCCAAGGGAGGAGCAGTACTATTAGGCCACAGATGAGGGCTTTGCAGCCAGTCCTGAAGATACCTGATAAAATAGGATCAGATGAATGGGGAGGAGGTCCCCCCTATCAGTGAACTTGGAAAGGGGCATGGTGGAGATGAGGGAGGGAGGGAGGGGCTGGGAGGGAATGATGGATCGGGACACGGCTGGGATACAGAGTTAATAAAATGTAACTGATAAGAAAAAATAAAATTAAAAAAAGAGAAAACACACACACACACACACACACACACACAAAAGAAATAGGACCTTAAATTAGGTTCCTGTTTTTACAGAGATTTGGAATTGTCCTTTGGAAATTTGACCTATTTAATCTATCTCAATGAGAAGAATAAACCAAATTGATATTACAACTATGCGAAACAGGAACCTACTGCAGATTTTTAACATATAGTTAATGTAAATCTATGCTGTTAATGATAGTTTAAGTAGTCAATGGGAATTCCTGAGGATCCTAAGAAACTGCAGAAAAAAGAATGCATGTCTTACATATGCTATACTCAAAATAAATGTCATCTTTACTAAAAAAAAAAAAAGTGAAGCTTCGCTTACATTACTTGCTCATTCCTGGATCAATATTTACTCTGAAATGAAACCCTTCATTGGGTGCCATGTACAAGAAGAAAGAAATAAGTATGACTATGTAGCCTCCGCAAATGAGAGAGAAGCAGTTTATAAAGTATACAACAAAAAGTTATGAAAAAGAATGAAAGAAATTAATTTAGGGCTCTCTTATTCTAATCACTTTGATGATTTTTGCATGCATTTAACTTCACATTGAAAGCAACTGCCAATGTTAAGAATCCTCAGAGGGCCAGGTGGGGAAGAGGCTAGAACTCATTGGCACAGGAGACAATTTCCTGAACAGAACACCAACAGCTCAGGCTCTAAGATCTACAATTAATAAATGGGACCTTGTGAATCTGAAAAGCTTCTATAAAGCAAAGGACACTGCCAACAGAAAAAAAAATCAGCCTACAAAGTGGGAAAGATCTTCAGCAATCCTATACCTGATAGAGGGCTAACCTCCAGAATATATAAAGAATTCAAAAAATTAAACACCAATAAACCAAATAATCCAATTAAAAATGGGGTACAGAGCTAAACAGAATTCTCAACAAAGGAATATCAAATGGCAGAGAGACACTTAAAGAACACCACAGCACAAGCTCTAAGAGCAACAATCAGTAAATGGGACCTCATGAAACTGAAAAGCTTCCATAAAGCAAAGGACACTGTCGTCAGAACAAAACGACAAACTACAGATTGGGAAAGGATCTTCACCAACCCTACATCTGACAGAGGGCTAATATCCAGAATATATAAAGAATTTAAAATGTTAAACAGCAACAAATCAAGTAACCCAATTAACACATGGGGAACAGAGCTAAACAGAGACTTCTCAATAGAGGAACAACGAATGACAGAGAAACGCTTAAAGAAATGCTCACATCCTTAGTCAACAGGGAAATACAAATCAAAATGTCCCTGAGATTTCACCTTATACTCATCAGAATGGCTAAGATCAAGAACTCAAGTGACAACACATGCTGGAGGATGCAGAGTAAGGGGAACCCTCCTCCATTGCTGGTGGGAATGTAAACTTGTATAACCACTCTGGAAATCAATCTGGAGCATTCTCAGACAATTAGGAATAGTGCTTCCTCAAGATCCAGCTATACCACTCCTAGGCATTTATCCAAAAGATGCTCACGTGCACAACAAGGACTTTTGCTCAGCCATGTTCATACCAGTTTTATTTGTAATAGCCAGAAGCTAGAAACAACCCAGATGTCCCTCAGTTGAGGAATGGATACTGAAATTGTGGTACATTTACACAATGGAATACTACTCAGCAATTAAAAACAAGGAAATCATGAAATTTGCAGGCAAATGATGAGATCTATAAAAGATCATCCTGAGTGAGGTATCTCAGAAGCAGAAAGACACACATGGTATCTACTCACTTATAAGTGGACAGTAGTCATAGAATATAGTAATATAGAATAATCAAACTAAAATCTGTACACCTTAAGAAGCTAATCAAGAAGGAGTACCCTGGATAAGATGTTCAATCTTCATTCAGAAAAGCAAATTCAGAAAAGCATCTGAAGAGGGAGAAAACAGGGAACACTACAGGAGCCTACCACAGAGGGCCTCAGAAAGACTCTTCCCAGTAGGGTATCAAAACAGATGCTGAGACTCATAGCCAAACTTTGGGCAGAGTACAGGGTATTTAATGAAAGAAGGGGAGATAGAAAGACCTGTAGGGGGGGGAGCCAAGATGGCGGCGCCGGGAGAGCACCGTGTCTGAGAAGCAGGACAGCACTCTCCGTGCAGCGACCAGGAGACTGAACTCTGGGCCCTGAAACCACAACGGTCTTGTTTCCCAGGTGAGGGGAGGCTCCCACGGCGTGGGAATCGGTCGGGTCAACTCTCAGCTGCCCAGCCAGAACCCAGAAGAGATCCTGGGTGGCGTGGGCTTTGGGTCTCCCGGCTGGTGCCTTAAGCCTGCGTGTTCCCATCACTTTCCCAGGCTGATCGGTGGGCACAAGGGTGCCTGAGGCTGGGAGTCCCAGTCGAGGGGGGACCCCACGGGGAAGCAAGGTTGCAGGTCTGATCGCGGGTCACCCAGTCTTTCCCCAGAAGGTCTCTGGGACGGAGGTTGCCCGACTCCATCACAGCTGAGCTCCTGCCACGCGCAGAGAGCTGCGCACTCAGCTCAATGGTACAGACCAGCTGTGCGCCCCAGTACAACAGGGACTGGGAACCCCTGTCCAGAGAGGACCCCACAGAGAAGGAAGAAACCATGCTGCTGGGGTCACCTAGGGAAAGTCTAGCAGACTGCAGATTGCAAACAGGCCAGTACACACAGCCATCACAATTCTGGGCCCAAACAGGGAGCACAGAGTGATTGGAAACTCAGCTCCCGCAGACTAGCAGGTGGGTGCACGCTCCGACAGCCCAGAGGCCTGCTTTGTACCAACTACTCCTTACAGACAGAACTGAGTGCCCCAAGACACCAGAGCAGTACTCACCCGCCACAGATTACCTCTTGGGTTCTGGGGCACAGAGCCCGAACCTCAGACCTACAAAAGACCGGGAACCCTGAGATCAACCCCCAGATACTATTCCAAGGGGCAACCAGTTATCCCTAACAAAACCGACCAAACCACAGGACACACAGGTTACAGCAGCTGATCACTAAATTTACAGCAAGAAACCCAGAAGGAGGACAGCTGTCGCCAGGACTTCTCCCAGGGAGAGGAGAGCCCTCTTGACTAATCAGGACCACAGTTACCACCCAGGTCTCTATGCCTGAGGTGAGCTGTAGCAACTCCTGAAAAACACTGGACATCCAGGGACTATACCCAAAAAGCTGGGAAGGCTTCCTTCAGGAAAAACCATCTTCCTGCCAAAGGGATTCTCTCCGCTACAAGAGTCCAGGATCAACCAGAAACTAAATTCAAACAACTAAGATAGTCCAATGGGTAGAGGACAGCGTAAAAGTTCAACCAACAAAAGCTAGAGCATTATGGCATCTCCAGAACCCAGTTATACAGGGGCAAATAGCCCTAGACACCCAAGCATAAATGAAATTCAAGGAGATGACCCAACATCTATGCTCACGAAGATGATAACAGAGGAAACAAATAAAATATGAAAAGAAATAGAAGAAGCTGCAGCCAAACAGTCTGTGGCCTTTAAAGAGGAAATGCTTAAATCACTGAATGAAATAAAAGAAACAGTGGATTGTTCAAACAAACAGCTGAAGGAATTGACGGAAAAACATGAAAATACAGTCAGATAGGGGAAGGAAACCAACAAAAGAGCTCAAGACATGAAGATAGAATTGGAAAACTTTTAAAAAAAAACACAAATGGAAGAAATTGTGGAAAGAACTTAGGGAAGAAAGCAGGAACTACAGAGGTTAGCATAACAAATAGGCTACAAGAAATGGAAGAAAGAATCTCAGGTGTGGAAGATACAATGGAAGAAATACATGTATCTGTCAAAGAAAATGTTAAATCTAAAAAATTCCTGACACAGAGCATCCAAGAAATTCAAGACAACATAAAAAGACAAAACCTAAGAATAATAGGAATAGAGGAAAAAGAAGATTCCCTGCACCAAGACCCAGAAAATATTTTCAACAAAATCATTGAAGAAAATTTCTCCAACTCAAAGGAGAAGCCAATAAGAATACAAGAGGCCTATAGAATATCCAATAAATTAGACCAGAAAAGAAAATCCTCCCGCCACATAATAATCAAAAGTATACAGAACAAAGAAAAAATACTAAAAGCTGCAAGGGAAAAAGGCCAAGTAACATATAATGGCAAACCCATTAGAATCACACCTGACTTTTCAACAGAGACTATGAAAGCCAGAAGGGCCTGGACAGATATCATGCAGACCCTAAGAGAACACAGATGTCAGCCCAGGCTACTATACCCAGCAAAACTCTCAGTCCTCATAGATGGAGAAAACAAGATATTCAATGACAAAAACAAATTAAAACAATACCTACATACAAATCCAGCATTACAGAATACACTAGAAGAGAAAATACAACCCAAGAAAACTAGCTACATTCAAGAAAACACAGGAAATAAATAACCCCACTACAGTAAAACAAAAAGCAACCAAGCACACAACCTTATGACCACAGCCAACATCAAATTCAAAGGATCTAACAGCCACTGGTCATTAATCTCTCTCAATATCAATGGACTTAATTCTCCAATAAAAAGACACAGAATAACAGAATGGATTCGTAAACAAAACCCAGCAATCTGTTGTATACAAGAAACACACCTAAGGCACAAAGATAGACATTACCTGAGGGTAAAGGGATGGAAGACGGCTTTTCAAGCAACTGGATGCAAGAAGCAAGCAGGAGTAGCCATTCTAATATCTGATAAAATAAACTTTCAACCAAAATTAATCAAAAGAGATGGGGAAGGACACTTCATACTCATCAAGGGAAAATTCCTCCAAGAAGACATCACAATCCTGAACATCTATGCCCCAAATACAAGGGCATCCACATTTGTGAAAGAAACATTAACAAAACTTAAACCAAACATAGATCCCTACACACTAATAGGTGGAGACTTCAACACCCCACTCTCAACAAAGGACAGATCAACAAAACAGAAATTAAACAAAGAAACAATATCTCAAAGAGAGGTCATGAATCAAATGGACCTAACAAACATTTACAGAACCTTACACCCAAACACAAAAGAATTTACCTTCTTCTCAGCACCTCATGGAACATTCTCCAAAATAGACCACATAGCTGGTCACAAAGCAAGCTTCAACAGATACAAGAAGATTGAAATAATACCTTGTATCCTGTCTGATCACCATGGAATAAAGCTGGACCTCAGGAATAACAGAAATAGCAAAAAGCCTACACGCACATGGAACTTGCTACTAAATGACAGCTGGGTCAGGGAAGAAATAAAGAAAGAAATTAAAATCTTCCTAGAACTCAATGAAAATGAAGACACTACATACCCAAACTTGTGGGACACAATGAAGGCAGTGCTAAGAGGAAAGTTCATAGCACTAAGTGCCTTCAAGAAGAAATTTGAGACAGCGCATTCAAGCAACTTAATGGCTCACTTAAAAACCCTAGAAAAAGAAGAAGCAGACACACCAAGCAGGAGCATACAACTGGAAATAATCAAACTCAGGGCTGAAATCAATCAATTAGAAATAAATAAAACAATTCAAAGAATCAATGAAACCAAGAGCTGGTTCTTTGAGAAAATCAACAAGATAGACAAACCCTTAGCCAAGCTAACTAAAAGGCAGCAAGACACCATCCAAATCAACAAAATCAGAAATGAAAAGAGGGACATAACTACAGACACTGAAGAAATACAAGCAATCATTAGGTCTTACTTCAAAAGTTTATATGCAACAAAATTTGAAAATTTAAATGAAATGGACAATTTTCTTGATCGATTCCACTTACCAAAGCTGAATCAGGACCAGGTAAATCAATTAAATAGTCCTATATCCCCCACGGAAATAGAAGCAGTCATCGAAAGTCTCCCATCCAAAAAAAGCCCAGGACCTGATGGTTTCAGCGCAGAATTCTACCAGACATTCAAAAAAGAGCTAACTCCAGTTCTCTTCAAACTATTCCACAAAATCGAAACAGAAGCAACATTACCAAACTCATTCTATGAAGCCACAGTCACCTTGTTACCTAAACCTCACAAAGACCCAACCAAACAAAAAGAAATTCAGGCCAATCTCCCTTATGAACATTGATGCAAAACACTCAACAAAATACTCGCAAACCGAATACAAGAACACGTCAAAGATATCATCCCCCATGACCAAGTAGGCTTCATCCCAGGTATGCAGGGGTAGTTCAATTTACAGAAATCCATCAATGTGATCCACCATATTAAGAAACTGAAAAAAAAAAAAAAAAAAACAACATGATAATCTCCCTAGATGCTGAAAAAGCATTTGACAAAATCCAACATCCATTCATGTTTAAAGTATTAGAGAGATCAGGGATACAAGGCACATATCTAAACATAGTAAAGGCAATATACAGCAAACTTATAGCCAACATCAAACTGAATGGAGAGAAACTTAAAGCAATCCCACTGAAATCAGGGACAAGCCAAAGCTGCCCACTCTCTCTATATCTCTTCAACATAGTTCTGAAAGTTCTTGCTAGAGCAATAAGACAGTTGAAGGAGATCAAGGGGATACAAATTGGAAAGGAAGAAGTCAAATTATCACTATTTGCAGATGATATGATAGTATACATGAGTGACCCCAAAAACTCTACCAGGGAACTCCTACAGCTGATAAACACCTTCAGCAAAGTGGCCAGATACAAAATTGATTCAAAAAAATCAGTAGCCCTCCTGTATACAAAAGACAAAAGGGCTGTGAAAGAAATTAGAAAAACAACACCCTTCACAATAGCCACAAATGACATAAGGTACCTTGGAGTAACCCTAACCAAGGAAGTCAAAGACTTGTATGAAAAAAATTTCAAGTCTCTGAAGAAAGAATTAGAAGAAGATATGAGAAGATGGAAAGATCTCCCATGCTCATGGCTTGGCAGGATTAACATAGTAAAAATGGCCATCTTACCAAAAGCAATCGACAGATTCAATGCAATTCCCATCAAATTACCAACACAATTCTTTACAAACCTGGAAAGAAAAATTCTCAACTTCATATGGACTAACAAGAAACCCAGAATTGTTAAAACAATCCTCTACAATAAAAGATCTTCTGGAGGTATCTCCATCCCTGATCTTAAGTTGTACTATAGAGCAACAGTTTTAAAAACTGCATGGTACTGGCATAGAAACAGAACGGTGGATCAATGGAACCGAACAGAGGACCCAGAAATAAACCCACACACTTATGGACACCTGATCTTTGACAAAGGCGCCAAAACCATACAATGGAAAAAAGATAGCATCTTCAACAAATGGTGCTGGTCCAACTGGAGGTCTACATGTAGAAAAATGCAAATAGATCCATACTTATCATCCTGCACAAAACTGAAGTCCAAGTGGATCAAAGACCTCAACATAAAACCAGACACATTAAATCAGCTTGAAAAAAAAAGTGGGGAATACCCTAGAACTCATTAGTACAGGAGAAAACTTCCTGAACAGAACACCAACAGCACAGGCTCTAAGAGCAACAATCAATAAATGGGACCTCATGAAACTGAAAAGCTTCTGTAAAGCAAAGGACACCGTCATCAAAACAAAACACCTGCCTACAGATTGGGAAAGAATCTTCACCAACCCTTTATCTGACAGAGGACTCATATCCAGTATATATAAAGAACTAAAGTACCTGAAAAGCAGTAAACCAAGTAATCCACTTAAAAAATAGGGAACAGAGCTAAACAGAGAATTCTCTGTAGAGGAATATCAAATGTCAGAGAAGCACTTAAAGAAATGCTCATCCTCATTAGCCATCAAAACAAATCAAAACAACCCTGAGATTTCACCTTACACCCATCAGAATGGCCAAGATGAAAAACTCAAGTCACAACACATGCTGGAGAGGTTGTGGAGAAAGGGGAACCCTTCTCCACTGCTGGTGGGAATGTAATCTTGTACAACCACTCTGGAAATCAATCTGGTGCTTTCTCAGACAACTAGTAATAGCACTTCCTCAAAATCCAGCCATACCACTCCTGGTTATATATCCAAAAGAGGCTCAAGTACACAAAAAGGACATTTGCTCAACCATGTTTGTAGCAGCTTTATTTGTAATAGCCAGAAGCTGGAAATAACCCACATGCCCCTCAACTGAAGAATGGATGCAGAAATTGTGGTACATCTATACAATGAAATATTACTCAGCAATGAAAAATAAGGAAATCATGAAATTTGCAGGTAAATGGTAGGACATGGAAAGGATCATCCTGAGTGAGTTGTGCCAGAAGCAAAAAGACACATATGGTATATACTCACTCATATAGACATACAACATAGGACAAACCCACTAAAATCTGTGCACCTAAAGAAACTAAGCAAGAGAGAGGACCCTACCTAAACCGGTCAATCCCCATCCTGAAAGGCAAAGAGGATGGACATCAGAAGAAGAAGAAAACAGGAAACAACCTAGGAACCTACCACAGAGGGCTTCTGAACGCCTCTGCCCTACAGACTATCAAAGCAGGAGCTGAGCCTGATGGGCAACTGCTGGGCAGAGTGAATGGAATTTTATGTAAGAACTGGGAAATAGTAAGAGCTGGAGAGGACAGGTCTCCACAAAGAGAGCAACAGAACAAGAAAATTTGAACACAGGGAACTTCCCAGAGACTCATACTCCCACCAAGGACTATTCAAGGAGATAACCCAGAACCCCTGCACAGATGTAGCCCAGGGCACTTCAGTGTCCAAGTGGGTTACATAGTAATGTGAAGAGGGACTGCCTCTGACATAATCTGACTGGCCTGCTCTTTGATCACCTCCCCCTGGGGTGGGGGGAGCAGCCTTACCAGGCCATAGTAGAGGACAATGCAGCCACTTTTGATGTGAACTGATGGACTAAGATCAGAAAGGAGAGGAGAACCTCCCCTATCAGTGGACTTGGGGATTAGCATGTATGCAGACAGAGGAGGGAGGGTGGTATTGGGAGGGGAGAAGAGATGGCCTTATTGGGGAATGCAGAATGAATAAAGTGTAATTGAAGAAAAATTTTAAAAAAAAGGGAAAAAAAAGTTAATTTAAGAACCTTAAATGACTTTCAAATGTGGAGGAAAACATGGAGTTAGTCAATTGGCATGGAGCACGTCTCGCCCCTGGGGGCAATGGTCTCCTGAACCTTCTCAGACCTCGAACACCACCACTGTTAGTTCTAGAACTGATGCAGGATATTCCAACGAGGGGGTTAAGGCTTCTTATAATATTTCCTATAAGCCCACACCTGTTTGTCTATATCACCCATTTTTATTCATTGTTAGACAGATAGAGCCAAGTAAATGTGGTAATGATACTTGCTTTTTTGCCCAATGCTGGAATACTAGTGAATTTAGGTATGCCCTGGTTACTTGCATGCCTCGCTGGGTGCCTGTGCCTGTTGATGCCCCTCACGCTATGACTCTCTTCAGACAGAAAAGGGATCTTGGAATTACAGCCACCATTGTTACTGCCATCTCATTGGCGGCTGTTGGAGCTACCACCGGGGCATTAGCCATGAGTCATACTGGGCAGACTGCTCAGACCCTGAATAATCTTTTAGCCAATGTAGCTCGTGCCTTAGATGTACAAAAAGGAATTAATGGTCAACTAAAAGGAGGCTTGATGGTGTTCATTCAGAGGATTGACCTTGTGCAGGAGCAAATTGATACCCTATGGCAAATCGCTCAACTTGGCTGTCAATGGAAGTATGCTGGACTTTGTGTCACTAGCATACAATATGAGAATTTTTCCTGTGCTGCAAATCTGTCTAAACAATTGTCTAGCTATATTTTAGGTAATTGGACTGGAGAATTCGATACTACGATGGAGCAGCTGAGAGTGGCCATTGTCACAGTAAATTCTACCAGAGTGGATGCAGGACTAGCCACAGGATTATCATCATGGATTGCTGCAGCCATGAATCATCTGAAGGAAAGGGCGGGCATGGGAGCGTTAGCAGGCCTTCTGGTGTTGGTCTCCTTGGTTTGCCTGTGGTGTATAAGCAAGATTAGAGTCTCATAACAGCGTAATGCAGCCATGACCATTCAGGCCTTTACAGCCATTGAAGCAGGACAGTCTTCCCAAGCATGGGAGCTAAAATGTTATGCTCAGGATGTGAGGCTAAGCACTGCACTCAGGGTCAGCCGCTTTGGACCCAGAGAAGGGCATCTCTGATTGCATGCAGGTTGAAGCCCCAGGTCCCGCCTCTGAGAAAATGGTATCGGACGGGTCTGATGCTCTTTGGGTGGATGACACCTAAATGAACATCGGTACAAAGTCCCAATTTATTTCTAATATCAGAGATCAGACTCTCTACTCTTGCCTGATGTGTCTAAAACAAAACGGGGGAACTGTAGAGAGCTGCGTAATGCAGTGCCTTAAAAATGGAGCTGGTTTCCGCCTTCCACCTTCCCGATGGTGAGTGCTCTCTGTCACAAACAACTCCATATTTGGCTAAGGCTGAGTATCTGGCTTACTTCTGTGTATGTGGACCTATCTGCATTGTCCACGAGGCACGCTAGGGTTGGCTACCCAGAGGCTATTGTAAGCTGTGGGCTGGCTTTCCCCAGGGTTAGAAGATTGTTCAATGTTCCTGAATAAACTGCATTGAGAAGAACAACAACAACAAAAAAAAAAAAAGATCAGAAAGAAGGAGAGAAGGATCTCTCCTATCAGTGGACTTGGGGAGAGGCATGCATGCAGAACGGGGGGGGGAGGGTGGGACCAGGAGGGGAGGAGGGAGGAGCTTATGGGGGGATACAAAAGGAATAAAGTGTAATTAATAAAAGTTAAATAAAAAATTAAAAAAAGAAAGACCTGTAGGGGACAGTAGCTCCACAAGGAGAACAACAGAACCAAATAATTTGAGCACATGGCCCCGTCTTTTCTGAGACTGATATTCCAAACAAGGACCATGAATGGTGATAACCTAGAACCTCTGCACAGATGTAGCCCATGACAGCTCAGTGTCCAAGAGGGTTCCCTAGTAATGGGAACAGGGACTGGTCTCTGACATGAACTCAGTAGCTAGCTCTTTGATCACTTACCCCTGAGGGGGGAGCAGCCTTACCAGTCCACAGAGGAAGACAATGAAGCCATCCCTGATGAGACCTGATAGACTAGGGTCATATGGAAGGGGAGGAGGACTTCGCCTATCATTGAACTCGGAGAGGGGCATAAGAGAAGAAGAGGATAGGAGGACAGGTTTGGGAGGGGGCTACAGCTGGAATACAATGTGAATAACCTATAATTAATAACAATAAAATAAAATTAAAGAAAGAAAAACAAATGTTCAACATCCTCAGTCATCAGGGACATGCAAATCAAAACAACTCTGAAATTCCATCTTACAGCAATCAGAATGGCTAAGATCAAAAACTCAAGTGACAACACATGCTGGAGAGGGTGTGGAGAAAGGGGAACTCTCCTCCATTGCTGGTGGGTGTGCAAACTGTTCAAACAATTTGGAAATTAATCTGGTGCTCTCTCAAAATATTGGAAATAGCACTACCTGGTTATATTCCAGTCCTGGGTATATACCCAAAAGATGTCCCACCATTCAACAAAGACATTTTCTCAACTATGTTCATAGCAAGTTTATTTGCAATGGCTAGAATATGAAGACAACCTAGATGTCCTCAATGCAGAAATGGATGCATAAAATGTAGCACATTTACACAATGGACTACTACTTCAGCTTAAAAACAATGAAATCATGAAATTTGCAGGTAAATGGATGGAACTAAAAAAGATGATCCTGAGTAAGGTAACTATGAAACAGAAAAACAGCATGGTATACACTCACTAATAATCAGATATTAGCTGTGTAATATATAGGATAGCCATACTAAAATCTACAGACCTAAAGAAACAAAATACTAAAGAGGACTCTAGGGAGGGTGCTTAAATTTCATTCAGAATGGCAAACAGGATAGACACCAGAAACAGTGGAAGAGAAGAAACAAGATGGAAGCAGTATAGAGGGTTCTCTGAAAGGCCCCACCCAAAGGGGGGATTGAAGTAGATGCTGAGGCTCACAGTCAAACATTGAGCAGAGTGCAGGGAGTCTTATGGAAGAAGATGAGGTGGGCAGAAGGATATGGAGGGGACCGGAGTCCCACAAGGAGACCAACAAAGCTAAAAAGTTTGAACCTAGGGTGTCCTGTAGAGACTAACGGACCAACTAAGAACCATGCACAAAGAGTACCTAGACCGCCTGCTCAGATGTAGCCAAATGGCAGCTCAGTCTCCATGTAGGTTCCCGAGTAAGGGGTGGAGGAGCTGCCTCTGTCATGCCTGCTCTTTGATCACTTGCTCCTGGCAATGTGGTCTTGCCAGAACACAGAGGAAGAGAATCCAGGCAATCCTGATGAAGATTTATAAGCTAAGTCATATGGCAGAGGAGGAGAACTCTCTCTCTCTCAGTGGACTAGGAGAAGGAAATGGGGAGAAGAGGGAGGGTGGGACTGGGAGCCATTGAGGGAGGCGGCTTCAATCTGGATATATAATGAATAAATTGTGAAAAAATTAAAATATATGTGTATATTAAATATATATTAATTAATAAACATTAAACAATATATTATGCATTCTAATATAATATATAATATACATATCTCATATTAATAATATATTAGGAGCAAATTGGAAGTCATTTATCAACAGTATTTAATTGTAGGAAATTGCCACTGTTGACCCAATAACTCCAGGGAGGAGAAAGAAAACAAAGCAGGACTTTATCCTCAGAGAACACAGGGAGCAGGGCTGAGGCGGAGAACAGACACACCTCTCAAGCATTAATGAGATCCAACTGATAAACAGATGAATAATGTCCAAATAGAAAAGATAGTCACTCACTGGGCCATCTTTGAGGATAATCATTGAAGAGCGACAGTATTTCCATGAAGCAAGTGAGACAGCAAGACATAAGATTTGTTTAAAGGTATTTGTATGTAGGTTGTGTCCAAGGAGGAATGGATATGAGCCTTGGAGTATTTGAAGTATCTACCATTGAGGTTTTTAAAATGTGTTTGCAGGTGGAATGAAGAATACAAGTTCAATTTCAAAGTGAAAAGTTCAAAGATCTGAGTAGTGTGGAAGGCCAGGTTACTATATCCTATATATTACACAGCTAATATCTGATTATTAGTGAGTGTATACCATGCTGTTTTTCTGTTTCATAGTTAGCAACTGTTGGTTTGGATTGCTTTCATTCCTACACATCGAAAGATTTTACTAAAACACGAGACAAGACTGAGACTAAAGACTGATCAAGACTATAGGAGGGGAAGAAAATAAGGAGTGTAGGAAGAAAATGCAGAAGCTGAGAGATATATGTGAAGATATTTTGAAGATTATATGGACTTGTTTTGTTTAGTTTTAAAATGATTTGAACTCTGTAAACAATTAGTTTTACGGGTTCTTTTTGTTTATTATAGAAATAATATTTCAATGTTTTCTATGACCTATTTTGAGGTTGTATCCAAGCAAATGGAAACTATTTTCCAAGTAGCGACCTGAAAGAGTAAAAATTTCATCCAACAGAATAGGGTTTGTATTTAAAAATACATCAGGACACAGATACAACAGTCATAAAAACACTCCCAAACATGGTGGCTTGAAGGACAGCATTACATTTCTGGAACAGGACAATCTAGGGAAGTGTAGGCTGGCATCTCTGGTCTCCAGGGCTCTGCAGATCCCAGATGTCAGAGCTGCTCAGCCACCCTTAGTTTCCATCTCTAAATTTAAGGCCATTGCACCAGCTTTTACCCAGTCCCAGGTGGTAGCAAGAGAAATGACAAAAGAAACAATAACTACTTCGCAGATAAGGAAGTAGCAAGAGGGTGTTACGTACTCTCTCCAATTAAATCTTATTGGTAAGAATTCCATCTTTTGGCTGTTTCTAATTGGTGACCAAAGCTAGGGGTAGGCGGCAGCCCTTATTAAATAAAGGAGATTGTATATTAAAGCTTGATTACCAACATCATCTACCTGTCAATGCTTTTAATAAGCATCTTAATAAAGACTGGGAAGGACTCAATTATTACTCAAAATAATGATGGACTAGTTTTAGAGTTATAGCCTAAGCCTCTGTCTCATAAGGCACATGATATAATAAATGGGCCCAAGAAAATCATTTGGGTAAAGTGTCCAAAGAATGCTTATGAGGGTCCCAGAGAGAAAGCACTACTGCTCACATGAAAACATTCAAGAGCAGGTTCACTCTTGAAGTAGTATTTGAGCAAAATTTTTAAGATTCTTAGAGTTCACTGGAAAAATGTGTAGATTTTTTTCACTCAATTCTATCATTTAGTTATGGATATGGCTTAAGCCTATTTTCCAAAATTTATGTGAGCAGAAAATACACTAAATTATGTCACCAAAGGCATCTCTGTGTGTCTGTCTATCTGTTGATTTGTCTTGGGTTTTGTTTGTTTGTGTTTGTGTGTGTGTGTGTGTGTGTGTGTGTGTTAGCACAGAAAAATAAGTAAGGAAGTGAATAAAGATAATCCAAGAAGGATGCATAAGAACTACTTTCTGAATAACTTTGTAAGGAATTTTATAATTATGAAGCCAGTGAAAGATTTTAACTAAGCTGGGCACAGTGGCACACACTATTTTTTTTAATTTTATTTTTAATTTTTATTCATTACAGTTTATTCACTTTGTATTTCAGCTGTAGCCCCCTACCCATTCCCTCCCAGTCCCACCCTTCCTCCCTCTTCTTCTCCTATGCCCCTCTCCAAGCCCAGTGATAGAGGAGGTCCTCCTTCCCTCCCATCTGCCCTCATCACGACTGGCTTCTTTGTCTTCTGTGGACTGGTAAGGCTGCTCACTCTTAAGGTGGAGATGTTCAAAGAGTCAATCCATGAGTTCATGTCAGAGACAGTCCGTGTTCCTATTATTGGGGAACCCTCTTGGACACTGAGCTGCCATAGACTACTTCTGTGCAGGGGTTCTAAATTATCTCCATGCATGGTCCTTGTTTGAAGCATCAGCCTCAGAAAGACCCCTGTTTACAGAATTGTTGGTTCTGATTCTCTCCTTGTGGAGCTCCTGTTCCCTCCAGGTCTTTTTATCTCCCCCTTCTTTCATAAGTTTCCCTGCACTTTGTCCAACACACTTTTAATCCCAACCCTCCAGGAGTCAGAGACAGAAAGATCTCTGTGAGTTTGAGGCTAGCCTGGTCTACAAATCAAGTCCAGGACACCCAAAGCTACACAAAGAAACCCTGTCTCAAAAAAACAAAACAACAACAACAACAAGGAGGTAATGAAGCTGATTAGCACTTCAGAAATTACATTTTTGTTGAACCCTCATCTTACAAGGGCTATATTGAAAGAGATTGGTACTCCAAACCTGAACCTGGAACCCCTGCACAGATGTAGCCCATGGCAGTTCAGTGTCCAAGTGGGTTCCATAGAAATGGGAACAGGGACTGCCTCTGACATGAACTCATTGGCCTGCTCTTTGATCACCTCCCCCCGAGGGGGGAACAGCCCTACCAGGCCACAGAGGAAGTCAATGCAGCCATTTCTGATGAGACCTGATAGACTAGGATCAGAAGAAGGACAGGAAGACCTCCCCTACCAGTGGACTTGGGGAGGGGTATTTGTGGAGAAGGGAGAGGGAGGGTGAGATTGGGAGGGGAGGAGGGAGGGAGTTACGGGGGGATACAAAGTGAATAAAGTGTAATTAATAAAAATAAAAAATACAAAAACAAACAAAAAAGAATTTGAATTGGATATTTTGTTACTACATAATTGGCTCTAGTTATATACACTCCAAAACGTTTGTCAGTATATTAAATACACAGTTTCTCTTTTGCTTAACGATTATATCATCCAATTCATTTAAAATTATTACACTACTGCAGATACTGAAAATGGAAGGAAGAAATAAAATTCTAGAAATATCCTCTAGATATTAATGTTATGCCTTTGTACCACCAGATGGCGGTATTTAGTTTTTTAAAACCATTTTCACAGTCCAGCAGCCAAGTATTTAAAGTAGTTTAATATGAATGAATAGTCTTGTCTTAAACAAAAGAACCATCAACAGAATGGTCTAATATCTTTTCTTTGTTGCAGCATCATCCATCTGTGCAAGCTGTTCCTTCCTTTGAAATATACTGAAATTTAAATATGTATAAGACACACACTGGGGCAACAAGAGAGAATGGGGCTACAAGTGCCCATATTTGGCAACAGATGGTTTGAAAAATGAAGACGATAATCAATAATGATGATGCCTTGACAACATGAGCAGCTGCTTCCCCATAGCTCAAGAGCCTCTCATTATCCCTTACTGTCCCAACACAGTTATGCTACCTAGTGGATACTCTCTTATCTTGTTAGTTTCTTTTCTTTTTCTTTTGTTTTATGTTTGTTTGTTAGCTCCAGATAATAATAAACCTTCCTGACACAAGAGAGCAACACTTATGCTTGGCTGTACACCTATACAAGAACCCTGCAGACTGTTTTACAACGAAAATTTTAAACCTTTCATAAATCAATAAAATGGAAAAGGAAAATTAAGGAACACTGAAATATTTGTTTAAGAAATTTTGCCTCAAGAATGTATCTTAGATCAAGATGAGTTATTTATACAAGCTTTGAGTTAGAATTGAAGGTATTTGATTATTAGAGAATACTTGGAATATTTTTCGCCAACTGATACTCTACAAATTTCTCCTCAGCCCTAAATCTTTTGATTACTAAAAAAGAAAAAAAAAAAACAACCCCCCCACAAAGATCTTTATTTTAAGGAATAAAAAAGTTTGTTAACATAGCTTACATACTTGTTAATGTAGACAAAAGTTTAATCTTAAAGTCTATTTTATTACATTTATTAATTTGTGTGTGTGTGTGTGAATGTACTTTCCATGGTGTGTGTGTGTAACTTCTCAAAACCCAGAATCTGTATGTGAGTGTGCAGCAGATTTATCAAACCACACACATGACGCTGAGTCAGGAGGATTTTGAGGTCAAAGTCGTTCGGATTTACAACCAAGATTGGAGCCAAGGTGCACTACAAACACACACATCCAAACTCTGTGAATGTTAGCCTGCTAGAAAATAAAAAAAAATCAATCCTCATCACCATCTCCACCCAACACTATCACTTCCCCTTTTTGTAAACATTATGGGTAGCTCCTTGGATTTATAGTTTTGTTTTGTTTTTTCCCCATTAAATAATGAGATACGTCCAACTTTTAATGCCAGTCCCACATTTTTCTCTCAACTCTTCCTTCCATGTGTGTCTAAATCATGAAGGTGAACATAAAAGCTCCTAGTGTCTCTGTTTGTGTTTATACATTTATTGGATAGCAATCATAGGATGCCATGTGATAAATAAAACTTTTTGGAGATTAACAGCCAAGAGCTCTGTCCTCCCTCCACTAGGCAAGGCTCATTGTGAAGTTCCTACTGGTTTCCAGAAGGATGGGTCTCTGCTAAGAAATAGAGTTGGGATTATTTTCTCATTCTGCATTTCTCTGGTAGCAACAGAAGTTAAAGAGAAGCTGTATTCTTTATAAGTTCCTTTACTTGTTACTTCCTTTACTCCTTTTAAATTCTTTTTCTTATTGGATGTGGATGTATCTACATAGGCCTCATGTTTATGTACATATGTGGAGTGCAGAAGGTGACTTTGAGGGGTGGATTTTCTCCTCCCACCATGTGGGTTCAATGATCAAACTCAGGTCTGCAGGCCAGCCATACTCATACCTTTCTTCTTCTTCTTTTTTTTTCTTAAAGAGCCACAGTACTTTTTATTATTAACTTTTTACATTACGGTCTATGATTTTTTTCACTTTTTTTTCTCAAAAGGCTGTTAAGTTTCAGTATTTGGGTAATACTAATGAAATGTAAGTTTTTTATTATCTTTATTTTTTATTAATTACAGTTTATTCACTTTGTATCCCAGCTGTAGCCCCCTCCCCAATCCCCTCCCAATCCCATCCTCTCTCCCTCTTCTCCTATGCCCCTTCCCCAGTCCAATGATAAGGTAGGTCCTCCTCCCCTTCCATCTGCAATTCTGAGAGCCCTTCCTCTTCTGACGCTGCTGACCTGTGAGGGACCTGGAATACAGAACCTCGAAGAGACAACAGCATCTCCAGACACAAAATAAGTGCTCAGTGGCAACGAATAGCAAGGAAACCCAAATCAATGAGATCTGTTTCAGCCTAGGATAATTTCTCAGGCTAGTTTCTAGTCTGGTGAATCTTTAGAATGGCTTAGCAGTTAGGAATTCTTTGTAACTAAGACTAATCCTAGCAAAGCCTTGTTTTAAACCCACAGTCATCCCAAATTCCCTCCATACGCCCCAGAATCATTACCCCTAAATCTATCTCATTTATAAGGATTTTTAAAGGCTTTTGGAAGACTTATTTATGTTTTATGGAGTACGTTACACATAAAATAATGGTTAATAATAATAAAGAGTAGGATTCCAAAGACTATTGAGAAAACATAAGTTAGTATCAAATAAGACAAAAGCATGTAACATGGCTGTGAGAATAGGAGATTACATGGTATTCATCTATTCCTTCTTGTAACAATTTAACTTTCTAGGATTGCGATCTTTGTCATGTAATTGCTCACGTAACATCTTATTATGTTTCCATAGGACTTTAGATATACACCTTATTATTTTCATGTCATGGGGAGATTAAGAAAGATAGCTTATTTAACTTAAAATCATGAACAAGTTGTAATCTTGTATTCACAGTCTTGTCCTTTCATTCCAAAACCAGTTTTCCCTTTATACATTTTCATGAGGCATGACATTGTCTTAGAAGAGACACCCCCCAGTGTACTTTGGCAAGATGTCCAGAGTTCTTTAGTTCAGTGCTGTAACCCATGGGTCAAAGGTATGCTCTAGAGCATACCCTTGTCAGGTTTGTGTAGGAGAGGGAGGATAAAGCCTCTTTTCTCGGGGTGAGACAGGAAGTTTTTTTTGTTCTTCTCTACAGGGGACATGTTGCTGTGCTCTGTAGAGTAAAAACTGAAAAACTGAACTGACTGTTCTTTATACAGTAATGAGGTGGGAGGATTCTCAATATTAATGTCAGCCTAAGTGTGATGGAGCCATTGGCCTAGCCAGACAAGTGGGCATGGCTCCCTGAGCCTGCTCCTCAAAACAGACACTCAAAGAAAGAGGGACAGCTTCAGCATAAAAGGCAAGAGAGCACACAGAAAATGCCAGTGGCTTATTAAAGGAATTGACAACCATGGAGATCAGTGAGCTCTCCTTTCATAAGCTGTCCTCTGAACTAAGGCCAGCCTTCCACCTAGTTTGCCTTTGGAGTCATGTCACATGACAAAAGGCAGATGTGTCAATTCACCATTAATGAACTCAGAGTCCAGCACATACACTAGCAATTTTTTTAAATATAAAACCATTCTGAAAGCAGAATGCATAACATGTATAACTTCATTGTTTTTCAGTATTGCAAATTCAGTATCTATCATCTGTTTGTAAACAGCAGCATGGTAGTAGTTTCTGTCCATCCACCAAAGCAGACTGGAGATTAGTAATTGCTCTACTCAGGTTTTACTTTCACTCTTCATTTTAGTTTTCTAACTCTCTGGTATTGACAATTAATTTTAATCTATTGGAGAGAACATTTACTGTTATATCACAACTTTTTTCAGAATTATTTTGACAAAGATTTAAATTATTTTAAAAATATTTTTCTGTGAAAAGATTGTTTTAAATCAATATTCTTAAACATTTGCAATTAAATAATAAAATCACTTTTCTTCAAAAATTTAACTTTACCCTTAATTCTTTCTGTGTGTCATTCTCTCTCTCTCTCTCTCTGTGTGTATGTGTGTGTGTGTGCATGTTGTCATTCCTTAGGTACCATATACATTGTCCGTTTCATTTTATTTAACATGGGGTTTCTCATAGCCCCGAGACTCATTGAAACATGCAGACACCTCCTATCTCTGCATCTTCAGTGCTGGAATTGTAGTATACACCGCCATGCCAACATTTTTTTACATGGGTTCTAGGGATCAAATTTGGGTCTTCATACATAAAGCAAACACTTTATTCACAGAGCTATCTTCCCAGCTTTGATTCTCAATTTTAGTAGAAGTATACATGTTGGTGATTAATGCATGCATATATCTCCATGTGTGTACAACGGTTCATAAAGCATCAGATCCCCATTATTGTACAGAAAAGGAACAGTGTCTTAAATATGTGACTATTATCTGCTTTCAGACCATAACTTTCTGAGCTCAACACTGTTCTCCAAACCAACTCTGCTTGATCCAAGCTTTTTAGAGGAATTCTCCATACCCAATCCAAATATGGCTATTGGCATTTCACTGTAATTATACTTTTTCCAAGCTAAAACTTAAATAGGCATGATATTTTTTACCCCAGTGTCACTTTAGAGTCAGAGGGGGCTTTTCTGTCTTGGAGGCTTAATGTCTTCCAAGAGCACTATTTATTTCTTATTTAACTTTTTATTGATTTTTTTGTGAATTTCATAGCATGTACCTCAATCCCACTTATCTCCCTGTCACTTCATATGTGCCCTCCACTCTTGCAACCTTCCCCCCCACAAAGGAAAATAATCACATTGTACTTCTGTCTAGCATCTTCAGAAATTTCTAACACCTTCCAAATGACAGCGATGGCTTCACTGCAGCCTTCATAAATTAACTCCTATCTTTATAGGTAACATGGTACCGCCCTTGTGTTTTTCTTCAAAAGCCGTATCATTTGTCATCATCCTATGATGTATTGGGAAGTTAAGAGCCACTTATGTATTGTGATATTGTAAACCTTCCTTATATCAATGATGGAGTTCTTCCTCTGGTTTAGGGAATACACATTAAGACTATCATGTCCAACAGAGTATCGAAGCAGATGCTGAAACTCAGAGCCAAACTTTGGGCAGAGAGCAGAGAATCCTATGAAAGAGGGGGGAGATAGAAGACCTGGAGGGACCAGAGCTCCACAAGGAGAGCAACAGAACCAAAAACTCTGGACACAGGGGTCTGTTCTGAGACTGATACTCCAACAAAGGACCATTCATGGAGATAACCTAGAACCCCTGCACAGATGTAGCCCATGGCAGCTCAGTGTCCAAGTGGGTTCCCTAATAATGGGAATAGGGGTTGTCTCTGACATGAATTCAGTGGGTGGCTCTTTCATAACCTCCCCCTGAGGAGGGAATAGTCTTACCAGGCCACAGAGGAGGACAATGCAGCCACTCCTGATGAGACCTGATAGGCTAGGGTTAGAGGGATGGGGAGGAAGAACTACCCTATCAGTGGATTTGGGGAGGGGCATAGGAGGAAATGAGGGAAGAAGGGTGGGATTGGTAGGGAATGAGGGAGGGAGCTATAGCTTGGATGTAAAATGAATAAACTGTAATCAATAAAAAATAAATTTTGAAAAAGAATATCGTGTCATCTAAAAACACAACTGTATTTTGAAGATCTCAAGAGTTCTGCAGACCTTTCTTATTCCCTCCCCATTCACACTATTCAGTCTCCTCTCTTTATTGTTGCTCTCGTTTACTGACCTACAGTGCACATGGCCCTTGATCATTATATGAATCTTATTTTTTTACTGAATTATTGAATGAGTGATACTTTTCAGATACTTACTATCTCACTTAAACTATCCAAAAGGAGACTGAGATCTGTGATATGCAAAGGATAATCACATATAATACTTGTCTACATACATCTTATAGTTCAGTAGTGGGCATTGCTAGCTATTTTTTCTTCAAGTAAATGGCAGCGACTGTCTTAATTTATGTAAGAGTTAATGTGGTCTTTCTAGTCATCCATCTTGTTAATTTAAACTCTTTATGTACACAGAAAAATACTTGTGACTGAGATAGGTAGAGATAGATAGATAGATAGATAGATAGATAGATAGATAGATAGATAGATAGATAGATAGATAATCTTTCCCATTGCATTCCTCTACAGATTGCTGGTGGCCATATCAATACTGAAAAACAACTTGACTAAAATAAAGGTTTTTAAGGTAGAAATCTTTCTTATTATGAAATCATCAGGAAGTTCTCTAATGATTGGTTTCCTTGAAATGTCAACCACATAATCATTATTACTAAAAAAAAAATCTAACAACGACAGAAAAAAAATCTAAATTCAGGCCCATTAGTCAAATAGTTAAATAGTTGCTTAAATTCAATATGTGGATTTTTCCTAGTTTTCTTTCTTGTTGCTGTGACAGTATACTATGGCAAGACTAACTAAAGGGAGAAACAATTCATTTTTGTTTACAGGTCTAGTTATAGTATATCACTGGGAGAAAGTGCTGGCGGCAGGAACTTGAAGCCACTAGTCAAGAGTGGAGAGAAATGAATCTATGAGTTCCTGTGTTCAGCTAGCTTTCTCTATTCTTATTCAGATAATTAATAGAGAATATTGCCACTCACAGTGAACAGATCTCTCCCATTCAGTTAACTAATCAAGATAATCTCCACAAACACCCCTTGCCTAAACTGAGCTAGGCGACTCCTGGTAAAGACTCACTTCCCAGGTAATTCCCGATTGTGTCAAGTTGACAATTAAAAGTAACCATCACAGAGTTCTGTTGAAATAAGCCCAATTTAACTACTGGTTTTCTTTATGTAGTAGGGTTAACAAAAATAGTTTCACATATCAGAAAAAATAAAAAATAATAAAATAAAAATAACATTCATGAATTTATGTCAAGAGGTTACAAGACAGCTCAGTCAGTAAAACTCTTTCTATAGAAGCATGAAGACTCATCCTTAGTCTTCGAATAAAAATCCAGAAATGGCAGTATGCTTCTTGATAGGCAGAAACAGGAGGATCACCAGAACTTTCTGGCCACCTATTCTAGCAGAAATTACCCACTTCAGGACTAGCCAGGGTTCTTATATCAATATTAAAGTGGAGAAGCAATTGAGGAAGACATTCATTCAGTGTTAAATTCTTTTCTCATATACAAACAGCTGCTCTCTTCTCTCTCTCTCTCATTTATATATATAGATCCTATACTTATTTTTCACCTATATAATTCATGCTTATTGTTCAACAGATTGAAGGGTTTCTCTTTTTATGAAGAAAGATACATCAGAATGTATTGGGAGCTGTTCTAATGCTGGCCCTCAAGATCTGGTTACACTTACCATTCTGTTGTAAACCTGCCTAAAACATACCTGATTGGTTGATTAAACAGCCTATACCTGGGCAGGGCAGAATGGGGTAGGCGTGGCTAAGGTTCCAGGGCATCAGGTTCAAAAGAATCATGGCAGACAGAGGGGAAGAGAGGAGAAAGGAGGATGCCATGATACAAACAATGGGTTAACATGGGGAAGAAACCTCATGGTCTAGGAGGAAAGACCCTTTTCTGGTGTGAAAAGGCCCAGATGAAGAACACAAGAAAATATATTGGCTTTATGGATGGAAGATTGTTCAGATGAGGATGGTTAAGGAGGATGGCATTGGATAGAGGCTGGGAGATGGATGGTGAGGTTATTGAGGCAGCATAGGTGAAATAGCCACCCAGCCCAAGAAAAAAAGGCAATTATAAACTCCAACAGGTGTCTATGTCTTATTATTTGTGATTGCAGGTTAAATAATACCACCACAATAATCATAGTGCTAATAATAAACATTATAAAGCCCAGCAGTTATGTTTTTACTTACAAAAAGAATGTTAACAAATAAGGACAACAGACATTTTCCACTATGTGCTCAATGACAGTCACCTTCAGAGCATTATAGAGAAAGATCCAGTAGCTTATAGGGAAACAACTCTGGTTCAGCGTGGTTCATTTCTCATTGCAGGAAGGATAAAGTGTACATTGGTGTGGCTTTGATTTGCTTTCATTTTATTTCATGTTTTTCTATGGAGAACTCATCATAGACAGCACTAATAAAATCAGGTTAATGAGATGAAGTATAATTGGAAACACAATAGTCCCCCTGAAAGATGAGAGGGTAAGAAATGAAGCAATGAGGAGGCGGCTAAGAGAAGCTTAGTGAACTTAAGCCTGTAGTGCATGGTTGTTTCTTAACAAGGTGTTTATGAAAATTTTCAAGGTCTTTTGTAGTAGTAGGTCAACTACTTTTTCAGTTTGAGAGTTTGTACATTATATAGGTCCGAGATGGTTAGGGATGTGATTCTATTTGAAAAAGAAAACAAAAGACAATGACCTAGAAAATTATAACATAAATGATTCATTAACGTAGCTGGGAAGAATAGTGTGAGGAGCCAAGGTAGTAGGGTGTGGATTGCTCCTAGGGTATAACCCTAAGCTAGCTCTACGCTTCACAATGCACACAAGCATTTGTGCACACTCACCCTGTACACCTACATACACAAAAATATGCAAGGACATATATACATAGAAAAGAGGATTCTACATGTTACTTATCAATATTATAGGAAAATTATGTACAAATGGCAGCTAAAGAATATGCTAAATTATCAAGCATAATTTGAAAATTAGATATTTCCTTCTTCACAGTGAAATGTCTAGATAAGGAACAAAAAGGGGTCAGGAAGAAACAACCCCCCAACACCAAGAAATCATGACACAATTACATGTACAGACTTGACATTTAAGCAGCCGATTTAAATCCTCATTCAGTTTTTTATGGGTAATAAGATTTGGAAAAAATTTTCAGTGTTTTCAAGTCATTTTCTTTTTTCCAATTTAAATTTATTTATTTTTTATCATTTATTCACTTTACACACTGATTGTAGCCCCCTCCTTCCTCTCTTCCTGGTCCCACCCTCACTCTCCCCCCCATTTCCTTCCCCTATTTCTCAGGGCTCCCCTACCAACTGACTCCAGACTATCAAGACTCCCTAGGACTGCCTGTCTCCTCTTTCTCTGTAGCAAGGTAATGCCCCTCCTACCAGGAAAGAAGTGATCATAGAGCAGGCAACAAAGTCCATGCAGAGACAGACCCTAGACTACTAGGGACCTCACAGGGAGACTGAGCTGCTTATTGGCTGCATCTGAGCAAGGGGTCTAGGTCCCCTTCATTGATGGTCCTTGGTTGGTGCATCAGTCTCTGCAGGCCTCCATGGATCAAGATTTGTTGACTCTGTTGTTCTTCTTATGGAGCTCTGGGTCTTTCTAGTCCCCTGGTCCTTCCCTGCACTCTGCCGAAGTTTGGCTGTGAGTCTCAGCATCTGCTATGATCCTCTGCTGGGTGGAGTCTTTCAGAGGACATCTATGGCATGTTCCCATCCTGTTCTCTCTCTTCAACCACTTCCAGTGTCTATTCTATTTGTGCTTCTGAATGAAAGTTAAGCATCCTCCCTAAGTTCCTCCTTGTCATTTAGCTTCTTTAGGTCTGTGGATTGTAGTATGGTTATCCTGTACTTTATGGCTAATATTCCTTTATAAGTGAGTATATTCTATGTGTATCTTTCTGCTTCTGGGTTACCTCACTCAGGATGAACTTTTCTAACGCCATCCATTTGCCTGAAAATTTTTTTATTTCCTTGTTTTTAATAGCTGAGTGGTATTCCATTATGTAAATGTACCACTATTTCTGTATCCAGTCCTCAACAGAGGGACATTTGGGTTGTTACCAGGTATCAGTACCCCTGCAGTATAAAAAAGACAAATGGGCTGAGAAAGAAATTAGGGAAAGAAAACCCTTAATACAATAAGAGTTAGTTCTTAATCTTTAAAATATGATAACAGTATCTAACAAGCAGAAAATAATTTACTAGAGTGACTGTGCAATTAATGATAGCATTGGGCAACGCAGTGATTTATTAACTCATTTATCTACGCCACGAAGTATGGGTCTAGGGCATAATTAGCATTTCATGTTTACAGTTTTTTCTTTTTAATATATTTTTATTTATTACAATTGATTCACTTTATATTCCAGCTGTACCCCACCCTCATCCCCTCCCAATCCTGCCCTCTCTCCCTCCCTCATCTCCTCACATGCCCCTTCCCCAGTCCACTAATAGTAGGGGACCTCATCCCTTTCCATCACACTCTAGTCTATCAGGACTGCTTTTCATAGTCTTCCTCTGTGGCCTGGTCAGACTGCTGATCAAAGAGGCAGCCACTGAGTTCATGTCAGAGAACTTTTTCCCTTGTTCCCCTTTTTAGGGAGCCCATTTGGAGACCTAGCTGCCACAGGCTACCTCTGTGCAAGGGGTCCAGGTTATCTCCATTAATGGTTCTTGGTTTGAGTATCAGTCTCAGAAAAGACCCATAGGCCAAATTTTTTTAGTTCTGTTGCTCTTATGGAGCTCCATACCCTTCCAGGTTTTTCCATCTCCCCATTCTTTCATAAGGTTCCCTGCTCTCGGCCCAAAGTTTGGTTATGAGTCTCAGCATCTGCTTTGATACCCTGCTGGGTAGAGTCTTTCAGAGACCCTGTGTGGTAGGCTCCTGTACTGTTCCTTATTTTCACCTTCTTCCAATGTCTATCCCATTTGCCTTTCTGAATGAAGATTGAGCATCTTACCTAGGGTACTCCTTCTTGATTAGCTTTTTTAGGTGTATAGAGTTTAGTATGACTATTCCATATTATAGGTCTAATATCCACTTATAAGTGAGTATACACCGTGTCTATCTTTCTGCTTCTGGGATACCTCACTCTGGATGATTTTTTCTAGATCCTACCATTTGCCTGCAAATTTCATGATTTCTTGTTTTTAATTTCTGAGTAGTATTCCGTTGTGTAAATGTACCACAACTTCTATATCCACTCCTCAACTGAGGGTCATCTTAGTTGATTCCAGCTTCTGGCTATTACAAATAAAGCTGCTATGAACATGGTTGAACAAATTTCCTTGTTGTATACTTATGCCTAGGAGTGGTATAGCTGGATCTTGAGGTAGTGCTATTTCTAATTGTCTGAGAAAGCTCCCGATTGATTTCCAAAGTTGTTGTACAAGTTTACATTCCGACCAGCAATGGAGGAAAGTTCCCCTTTCTCCACTTCCTCTCCAGCATGTGTTATCACTTGAGTTTTTGATCGTAGCCATTCTGATGGGTGTAAGGTGAAATCTCAGGGACCCTTTGATTTGCATTTCCCTGATAGTTAAGGATGTTGAGCATTTCTTTAAGTGTTTGTCTGCCATTCAATATTCCTCTATTGAGAATTTTCTGTTTAGCTCTGAGCCCCATTTTTTAATTGGATTACTTGATATTTTGCTATTTAACTTCTTGAGTTCTTTATATATTCTGATTATTAGCCCTCTGTAAGGAATAGGGTTGGAGAAGATCCTTTCCCAATCCGTTGGCTTTCATTTTGTTCTGACGACAGTGTTCTTTGCTTTATAGAAACTTTTCAGTTTCATGAGCCCTCCTGTATACAGAAGATAACTGGGCTGAAAAAGAAATTAAGGAAACAACACCCTTCACAATAGCCACAAAGGACATAAAGTACTTTGTTTTAACTCTAACCGAGCAAGTCAAAGACTTGTATGAAAAAAAAAAAAAAACTTCAAATCTTTGAAGAAAGAAATAGAAGATTTTAGAAGATGGAAAGATGCTCATGGCTTGGCAAGATTAACATAGTAAAAATGGCCATTTTACCAAAAGCAATTTACAGATTCGATGCAATTCCCATCAAATTAACAACACAATTCTTTACAGACCTTGAAAGAAAAATTCTCAACTTTATGTGGAATAACAAGAAACCCAGAATCTCTCAGACAATCCTCTACAATAAAAGATCTTCCAGAGGGCTCTCCATCCCTGATATGAAGCTGTACTCTAGAGCAACAGTAATAAAAACTGCATTGTACTGGCATAGAAACAGGCTGGTGGATCAATGGAATCGAATAGAAGCCCCAGAAAAAAACCCACACACTTATGGACACCTGATATTTGACAAAGATCCCAGAACCATACATTGGAGAAAAGATAGCGTCTTCAACAAATGGTGCTGGTCTAACTGGATATCTACATGTAGAGAAATGCAAATAGATCCATACATATCACCCTGCACAAAACTAAAGTTAAAGCGAATTGCAGACTTCAATTCAATACCAGATACACTAAATCTATTAGAAGAGAAATTGAGGAAGAGCCTTGAATGTATTGGCACAGGAGACAACTTCCTGAACAGAACACCAACAGCACAGGCTCTAAGATCAATAATCAAAGTTTAGAGTTTTTACTTCATTCTCAGTAGTGCAGACCGATAGAACTTCCGAGCAAATGTAAAGAAGAATGACAAATGACTTGTTCTGGGCATGAAACAATTTTAGATACAGCAAGAGCAGAGATTTTCCCTATCCGAATGAAAGGATTTGTTGATAAACTTTCTGCTGGTTATGGCAAGTAAGGACTAAACGTTGAAACTGATACATTGCACCAGAAACAGAAATGACCAATGATATTCATTCCTGAGTCTAGCCTCTTTTTGCACTTTCTACTGCTATCACGGATACATACAAGAAAAACTACAAACCTGCTAGTGGACAGTCATGTGTACATTTTATGATTATTGAATAATTATGATTAGTTGAATCCAGATGGAGGTTTTATAACTCAGATGAACTGAAGGGTAAATCAGATATCTGTTCATCCTTTCAGCAAAGACTATAGAGTTATCTTTAGACAGCAGGTGCTTAGAATACAGATGCATAAACAGTATGGTTCTTGCCTTGCTCATTGGAAAGTTCTGAGTGGCAAAAATATAAACAAAAACTACTATAAAGTTAAAGAACTATTGAAATAGGCACACCACCCATCAGTGTACAGAGAATAAAACCTCGATATTGGCTTGGTTGTTAAGTGCTGTTGGAGGTTGCTTTAAAGAGAAACAGGGCATTCACAGGACAAGGAAGTATGTTAGCCTCCACCCCAAGTCTGCATACAACTCCAAGGCTTGATGCCCTGACTGAGGCAGCCAGTCCTTGAAATATCTCACTTTGTATTTAGAACCATACACAGCTTTTTTAAGAACTGTCACTCAGAGCCCAGTTTTCTTATATTTAAGCTATGTTTGATGATGTTTCCAAGAGTAGCCGTTATTGTACTATATGAGTTAATAAAAAGCTGTTCTGTCTGATAGGGTAGTTATCATTATCAAGCCTGGAAGAAATTTTTAGAAGTATTTCAATGGAATTGATACTGTGTTCAAACATCCTTGAGATTTTTGTGATTTGGATAACGAAGAGTAATTATTATTGCTACAATTAGAGGTGAAAGAAAGCCCAGAGGATTGAATAAGACTTTTCACAATGGTGATGACATTTGACTGGGGACTAGAATGAAGTTGGCTAGTAGGAATAGAGACATACCTTAGAAAATTCAAATTAAAACACAAGATCACATATTTAGACCTGGATTTGAAAGCTATGGTGAAAAATATGTGACAGTGTTTAATAATTGTCCTATGTGCTATGAATTGCTAAAAGATTTATTGACCTTAGTAAAGCATTCATATTTCCTGAAAGAACTTGATCAACAGGATTAATTAGCAGGCACTGTGAAATTGTGCCATACATTAGGGTTATTTTCCTACTTTATTTTCTATAAACTACCCACATGAGATGTCCAGCTTCAACTATAATATATCCCAATTTCAGTCCTTTTAAATGCTTTTGAAAGATTGTAAGCAACTAATTATCTCAATGCTCTTATCATTCATTGATGACATCAGTGCCCCACTTGGAGCAGTGATTCTCAGTATATCTGTGGTCTTTATTTTTAGTCTGGCAAATACCAATACATTTGTAAGGCATGGTAAAAACAAAATACTAGATAAGTAAAATTACAAAATCAAACACACACACACACACACACACACAAGCCCAAGACCAAATTGTTCTTTACTGTATTCAACAAATAAATTTCACTTCATCAAATTTACATTTACCAAAAGTTCTAAGTGCTTGTTTTTGACTTCTTTATTTGTCTTACCAGCCATAAGTCATAAGTCAGGTCCAAGAATTACATTTGGAGAAAAACAAACTTAAGCCCTAAGGAATAAGCATCTCTAACTGAAAAACTGTTGTTCAGTAGGAAGGACAGAACAGAACGATGTAATAAGGAGTTGCTAAAAGCCTGAGGCCATAGGCCAGGAGCCCTGTGCTCTCTCTCAGCTCTTTTGATCTATTAAAACCCCAGACCTTCAGTTTTCCTGTGTAGATGATGATATTTGTGCAGTTGATTTGATCAAGTATTTTCCAGCAAGAGAATCTCTTATTCCTTGTCTAAAGATTTGGAAGTAGTGTTGTTGGAACAAAAAATAATGGAATAAATTATAAAGGAGAAGAAAATGTAGAATTTATTATGGTGAAGAGAAGGTTGGAAAACTCATTAATTTTGATAGTACTATACTTGCATAAATTTAAGTCTTCCTATTTCACATGGCTGTCAACCAAATAATTACCATGGTAAGGACAAATAGGAGAGGCATCTAAATCTCCTATTGACATTCCTCTCATAATTACAACTCTGTTGCTTGTGCCTGAGACCATATACAAGAAATTTTATATAATACGGAGAACTTAGATCAATAATATTTCATCTATGAAGCATGGAGCAAGGTGGCATGGAATTAAATTTTTCTATGGGAAGATACATATGGATAAACAGAGATACCTGCTTAAACCAAGCACTGCTTAACTGAAATGGTTCACAGGGAAAAGTATGTGCTTTTCTTCTTTGAAGACTGTTAATAAGAAGGTCCATTACTTCCCTAAAATGGTCTGGTAATCATCAGCATTAAGGCAAGGCAATGGGAATAAAGGACCTCTGTGTAGCAATTTGTTGCTATATAATTGTTTAAGCTTAAGAAAAACTTAGCTGATGAGATTATTTAGTTTCATTCTTGTGGAGTTAATGACATTTCTATCTTCAACTCCTTCAACTCCAGGCCATTTTTTTTTTTAAGCTCAGGCTATTTTCTTGATTTCTCTAGTCTATTATGAATATCCCAAAATCCCCCCTCACTCCTCTTCTCTCTGCTGCTTTAATACTACTTTTCTTTCACATGCCTTCTATCACAAATTATTCCTGAAGAGATAAACAAAGACAGGAGACCATAGAACTACTTTTCTGGACCACTGAATATTTTGTCTATTGGAGCAGTTACTTCCAGTTCATTCTTTCTCAACAATGACACATTATAGCTATCAGGTTTAGAGATTGAAATCATCACTATCTGCCAACTTCAAGGGTCTTTGAAAAGATGGATGCTGCCTCTGCTACAGAAACATTGGAAAATTAGTATCTAAGTATTCTACCTTAGTGAAAATATCCATCTTATCAAACTCTAGAAGTAAAATATCTACTTTTCCTTGCACAGAATGAAAATCACTGGAGAACACCTAACACAACATTGGACTTCAATGAAGACTCAGTTTTATCACCACTTGCATTTAGTTTTCAATTACTGACCCAGTACTTGAGCATAAGCTATATGGATTTATTGCAGCTGAAATTAGATAAAAGTGTGTTCCAAGAGTTAATACAATTCAACAAAACAAAATAGGTCATAGCATCTATTTAAAAAAAAAATCTAGTTGTGTCAAGTAAGATGAATCATTGCCCTCGAGAAATGCCAGTCATGTTGAGAAAGATGCTCAAACACAGATGACCCTAGCAAATGTCAAATTCAAATACATACAACAAAGGATGCCCCAAACACTTGAAGAAGTTAAAAGAGAAATTGATTCAGAGTATGGATAGATTCTTAAATGTTGAAGTTTAAATATGAAGAACAAACATAGAAAGGGGATGAAGTCCTGATTGGATATGGTGACATGGGACGAGTATGACCAGTTCAAGAACCCTACGGGGATTGTAAAGCCTTCTCTTTGTCCTTGTGGAAGTGTGAGCAGGGTGTCTTGAAAGTATTGGCTGGAGTTTCTTTCTCCTGACTAACTGAAACCACAAACTTCACTGCTTTAGAGACCTACCAAGATTCGCTAAAACAGTCCCTTGTTCAACTGTGTATAATAAATCCTCTTCCTCAATTCATACATGTAAAGTAAAGAGATGAGTTTCTGGCTGCTGCTGGTGTGTCTCCTTATAAGTGTGTGGCCCACCTGATGCCAGCTTTTCTGCCCAATGTGTTTGTGTTTGTCCTGTCTTTATTCCTTCATTGTCCTATTCAAGTCAATCCCTAAAGCCAAGCAGCTTAAAAGTCTTAATTTTTTTACTATAATATTAATATAACTCATTATAGGAAAGAAAAGCACAAAATGCTATAAACTTAAAATAAAATAATTAATTTAACAAATCATACTAATGTTTTTGTCTACCTATATGTCAAAAGAATTATGCTTTAAGTTAATTGAATCAATAATGTGTGTCCCTTGGTAATTATATCTTTTCCCCCATACAGCATACATTGAACATTTTTCTCTGATATTTGAATATTTATACAGTAGGTCTGATTCATAAACTCCACATTATCTTTTATTTTTAATCTGGTCTATTACTACTTAGAGCTTGATTCTGAGACCATGTTAATAAAAGAAATACTTAAATCTATAATCTATTAAGCATTGTCTTTCCAAGTCTATACTATACTTGCTCAAACTACCAAATATCAACTGAGCAAATTAACTCCACATGCTATTTGTCATATCACTGGAAATAAATTTTAACCAATTTCATATCTTTGTGATATTTAGGTTATTTTCCCATTATACATAGCTCCATTATGGGCAGTCTTATGAATAGTTACATACATTTTGCATAATTATATTGTTAACAAAACTTTTTAGAATTATAATTACTGAATAAGAATATATGCAAAGTTCCAAGATTTTTTTTAAAACATTGCCAAGTTATAGCCCAGAAAGTTTATGCTAATTTAAATATCTTGAACGTATATGCAAATGCAGTAACTTTCTGGCTCCATTCTAGTTCACCAATCCAACTTAGTACATAATCAATTTTATAAAGCTTATGGTACTTTTGCAACTGCAAGCAACTGCAGGTTAGCATCCAAGAAATAACTCTGATGATATGTTGAAACAGCACACAAAGATCTACTACACATCATCATCATCATCATCATCATCATCATCATCATCATCAATATTTTGCTATGTTAATTCAGAGGTTACTGACTTGGAGAATATCTTCAAATTTGTCACTATGAGTTTTTCTGTTCAACTGTCTTAATGTCTATTTAAGTTTCACGTATGTTTTGATGTTATATTGTGCACTGTATGAGAAAAGTGTGTCTACTTGAAGGGCTGGCTGCTCACTGTATTGTGAAATGTCACTATCTCTGTTAACCTCTTTCATTTTTGAAATATTATTTTCCATATTCTAAGACCACTTTGCAATGGTAAGTTTCAAAATCTGGATTTTTTAAAATCTCATCTGCCGTATAATAAGAAATTGAATTTATTAATGTAATTAACATGTAAGACATATTTTCACTTATATCTTGCTTCTGTATTTTTGTGATTCTTTTTTTTTTTAAATTTAGTTTTGTTCATTTGCTTTCTTAGAAGGAGGCTGGGAGTCAAGTCCAGAGCTATGCACAGGGTAGTCAAGAACTCTATCACTGAGCTATTGTTGGTTTGTTTTTTTTTTTTTTGTTTATTAAAAAAAAAACAACAACAGGCTCTAACCATACAGCTCATAATGACTTTGAGCTCATGACCCCCCAATCCTTCAGCATAAGCCAGTACCATATGCATACACTAGCTAATTTCCTTCTTTTTAAAATTTATTAATTACACTTTATTCACTTTGCATCCCCCCTGTACCTCCCTCTGTTGGTATAATGTTCTTTTAAAATGTATACACCTTACCCTTGTTCATTCAAATGCTGATTTCTACCCCCCACTCTCCAGTTTCAATCCGGATATTGCATTGTGATACTCATTTTAAGCATCCTGTCTCAACTCTTGTGTAAACAGGACAAAAATAAAGCAACTAGACACAATGTTGAGCAGGGAGGAGCCAGAGGACAGGAAAGAGGGGAGGAGCCAGAAGGCAGGAAATGAGTGGGAAGAGTAAGGGGGAGAGGATTGGAGAACAGAGCTGGATGAGAGATCTTGGTGCAATCCATCTCTCCACATAGTTCCAAGATCTCTCAAATGTGGGAAATCTAAATGTTAGGAAACTATAAGGGATTGGAGATTTAGGATGGAGTAGCTATTGCCCAGCATTGTGTTCTAGGTTAACTGAATAAACCCAGTGTCTGTGTGGTGATTTGGGTATACAGCTGCTTAGGATTAACAACAGCATTACTAGAAGATAATTAATAGTAAATATTAATAGTTACTTACAACATCCCTCCCTCCTCTCCTCCCAATCCCTTTCTTCTTTCCCCTTCTCCACGCATGCCCCTCCACAAGTCCACTGATAGGGGAGGTCTTCATTTCTTTCCTTCTGATCCTAGTCTATCTAGGTCTCATCAGGAGTGGCTGCTTTTGTCTTCCTCTGTGGCCTGGTAAGGCTGTTTTCCCCTCAGGGTGAGGTGATCAAAGAGCAGGCCAATCTGTTTCCATTATTATGGAACCCACTTGGACACTGAACTGCCATGGGCTACATCTGTTCAGGGGTCTAGGTTATTTCCATGCATGGTACTGGGTTGGAGTACCAGTCTCAGGGAAGACCCCTGTGCTTAGATTTTTTTATTCTGTTGCTCTCCTTGTGGGGCTCCTGTCCTCTCCAGATATTACTATTTCCTACTTCTTTCATAAGATTCCCTGCACTCTGCCCAAATGTTGGCCATAAGTCTCAGCATCTGCTTTGATAGTCTGCATGGCAGAGCTTTTCAAAGGCCTTCTGTGGCAGGCTCCTGACTTGTTACCTGTTTTTTCCTTCTTCTGATGTCCATCTTCTTTGCCTTTCTGGATGGAGATTGAGATTTTAGTCAGAGTCCTCCCTCCTGATTAGTTTCTTTAGGTGTACAGATTTTAGTAGGTTTATCCTATATTATATGTCTATATGAGTGAGTATATAAAGATCATCCTGAGTAAGCTATCCCAGAAGCTAATTTCCTTCTTAATCCTATACCTATAGCTGATTTCACAAAGTATTCTCTATTCTTTATATTAGTGTTGCTGCCATTTAATCTCATATCTTAAGTTATATATAAATCAGTTATAGATAACTATATATAATTCTACCCAGACACTCATTATTCCACATACTGATCCTCATTTAGACAAAGACACCGGGGGTACTTAATCCCACCTCCTGTGTTGCTGTTCCATTTAAATTGTTATTAACAAGAACTTTTAAAAGAAAGATATAGACTCATTTTAACCACACAGAAATAAATTCCACCAATTGTTTTTGTCAATTTCTGAGTTTACTATTATTGTTCTTGTCTCTCTTGCTTTTTGTTCATTTTACATTTTGTGAGTCACTATGGTATGTGTGGATCGTACACTCCTTCAGGTTTACAGTGTCTGAAACATCAAACATTTGCTTTGTTCTTGATTTATAGCTTATCTAGATATAAAACAAGGGCCTGAAGATTATTTTTCCATATTCATAGAAAACAACCCTTTGTGTTTTTCAGTCATTTGGTCCCATTGTATTTCCTGTCCATGAGAGGTAACCATTCAGCAGCTTCAACCCCCCTTTTTTACTTTGATGTTTGACTGCCATGTTTCTAGATATGTATTTATTATTGTTTTCGTTAGTTCCTACAGTTTCCTTGATCTTATGACATTATTTTGATCAATTTGGGGAAACTTTTAGGAGCTATCTCACCAAGATCCACCAAGTAGTGAATCTTTGACATTACTTGAACTCCATTTCTTATCAATAGATCTCTTAATTGCCTTTTCATTTTGAATATATACTACAACACCTGTAACCAATAAAATAAATGGAAACTCCAGAATATTGGAAATATTAGCACCATGAAACATTTGCCAAAGAAACCTGAAAGAAGAGAGTAGAGTTGCCCTGAAAGAGAGGTCACTTGTGTTGTAGAAATTCAGAGCCTAGTGGAGCTCAGATGACAGCATCTTTAGTTTCAGAGGGTAAAGAGGTAGGTGCAGAATTTACTATTCACCATGTAGATATTGGTATTGTTTTTAATACAGTTTTTCTTGGCTCTTCCTTTACTTACATTTTAGAATAAAAATGCTTATTTTGTGTCATTGTCCATTAGAAATATCTAACTTTTAAAATTATTATTACTTTAGAGGTTCTTACAGTTAAAAGTTTGCCTCGAGTCCCCCAAAATACATTCCTCTACAGAAACTGTAAGATTTGAGGCACAAAAGAGACCTTGGACTACAAAAAAAATGGCAAAATTTAGGGAATTTTCGTAGTTAGGTAGGTTACAAACTGAATTACATGATGCCTGTGAACCTATGGAGGCGAGGGGTAGGATGCTATGATTTGGTTATAAATGTCCCCAACAAACTTCTGTGTTTCACACTTAGTCTCCAGCTAGTGGCATGGTTTGTAGAGGTTGTAGGACCTTTAGGAGGTGACATACTAGAGGAAAGAGGAGAGTGGTTATTTCCCAAGCCCATACCAAACCAAGCCCCTGAGCCACCTGATTCATGGATATGTGAGCAAGCAGCCGTAAGCCACACCCATCGCCTTGTCTTCTCTGCCAGATTGCTTGTATCCCCTAAGCTGTAAGTCAGAATAAATCCTTTCTTCTTTAAGTTGCTTTTGTCAGCCATTTTAAGTCACAGAAATTAGAAAACTAATAAATTAAAATCTATTAAAAATGGAAACAATACATTCAAGTTTCTCTTCTGTTGTAATAAAATATCCTGCCCAGACCAACCTACAATAATAAATAGAGGCCCAGTTCACCAACAATTTGAGGCTACAGTTTATTATTTTAGGGCAATTAAGGCATGAACACTTAAAACAGCTAATTACATCAAATTTCCAGTAAAGAGCAGAGATGGATGAATGCATAAGTGTTTGTTTGCTTGCTTTCTTGTGCTCAGCTTGGTTTCTCCACACATAGATTTCAATACCCCTGGCCTAGGCAATGGTTCCTCCTGCACTGGACTGGATCTCTCTGCATCAATGAAGTAAATTAAAAGTCCCCCACAGACATGTCAGCAGGACAATCTGATCTAGGCAATCCCTCATTAACACTTTCTTCTGAGGTGATTCTAAGCTGTATCAAGTTGACTATCACACCAGCGCCGAGATCTTGCAAGTGTGGTAGAACGTGCTTATAGGTATTGGGAAATGATAGAAAGTAATGAAGATGGCATTGAAGGGAGAGGTCTAAAAGGGCCCAAGGCAGGGAAGAGAATCAGGGTATGCCACAGGATCTGCATCCTTGGAGTCCCCTGGAAATGGAGGCAGAGAGAAAAGAGAGGTCTCAGTACATAGCCTGCTGCAAAGCTAGGGATGACTGGGAAATTGGAATTTGAGAACAAAAACATAGGGTGAAGATTACCTACCTCTACACATGCAATTCATTTTCAAACTGTATTTCTATCATCTTCCCCTTCCTGAGTACTGGACTTTCAGGTCTGTGTTACCTACATGGCTGACATAAGACCCTCCTCTAGTACGTTGTCACTACAAGTACAGTGACCTGTTTTGGCCACCATTTTCCACTCTGACATCTCCCTACATCTATTTATTGTCCAGGGATAGATCCCCAAACAGACATTCCATCTTGTATCCCAATAACCACCTGGCCTGATTGTCTTATTCCCACAGTTTGATTTAGATAAGGCAAAATACAGAGATTATTCCTGATTCACTGAGCTCAAAATGGTTTTTTCAATTTAATGGTGCTATCCGGCAGTGGAAGTGATTCCAGAACCCAGAACTCAGGCCCTGGAGCTCATGACAGAGTCACAAGGTAGTCTTTTCCCTCAATTTAGGTATTAGATCTTCTAAATGGTACCTCTATACCTGTTGGGATTATTAGCGTCATAGTCAGGCATCTCTGAAGCATAAAATTAGCCTGGGAACAAAAGAACATAGGGCAGAGACTTAAAAAAGCTAGGGCCTGCAGAGATTTGGATCCTCTCCTTGGAAACTCTGATCAAATTCCAAACAGACTTGTCTACTATCATCTGGTCTACCTCAAAAGAAAATTGAGTTTATGTACTTCTGAATCCTTGTTGTCTAGCACAGGGTGTGGCCAGAGGATTATGTTTAAGAAGTGAAAGGTGTGACTGTGCCCAGAGGCATCAAGTCTTACTCAGGCATGTCTTTAAAAATTTGTTTCTTTCCTGGACTGTTCTGGAGTTGTCTCCATGCTCCTCACTATACTCCAAGAAGCTTTGTGCTTTCTATATTGTGGAAACATACAAGCTAAACCTAAGCTCTTACATTTTCTCTCTTCCTGGAACATCCTGTTCATTTACCTGCTCAATTTATTTCAATACTCACAGAGTTATTAGATGTTACAAGAACTATAGGTCTTGTCCTCCAGAAAGCCTTTTGTGATTCCTCTGGAAGACATCATCTTCCCAGGGAATCTGCACATAGATTCACTTTTCTGCCACTAGACCAGCATAGAAATCAGACACAAGTCAACTTTCTGTAGCCACAACTTCACACAGAACTAGGTCCAGGGGAACATCTCAAGAAGGTACCATTTTCTAAGGAAAAGAGCCACCTCTGGGGCATGCAGATCGTGGCTGGGATCTTGCTTATGAAGTTTGATAACTAAGTTTGGTCGATTTTTTTTTTGTTCTACTGATCACTGATTTTTCAGGGCTCATGGGATTAGACTGAACCAAAATGGATGATCTAGGATAATCTCTATATGGAATGTCCAGAATCTTAATTGCTAATTGTGTCTGTAAATTTCTTTCACATCAATACATAGATTAGTATGTCACTGAGAAACTTGAAGGGCCTTCAGGAACATCTGAGGATCTGTCTTACAGAAGTAATTGACAACTGAAATTGTAGGACAGGAAAAACAGAAACGGAACTTCAAGGCAGAGAGAATGTAAGAATTTTTTCTTCTAAGGTTTGGAGGGATCAAGAGAAGTGAGGAGTTATATTTATATCAGGAAAATTTAACTCATAAACCACAAGACTCCTCATTTTTTTTAAATGAATCAGAGAAGGTTGTTACTAAGACATAGGCTGAGTTAAAAATCTAAAGTATTTTGCACAACACATAAAGATAATTAAGACTATTGTGTCAGGTGTTTTCATCCAAGTACATGACAGGAAGTTAGGATCTAAATGAGAAATGCCTTGTGTCTTTTTTTTTCTTTCTTTCAAATTAAGCTTCACATCAGCTCCAATCTTCAGTAATGTCTGCCACCATAAAAAATGACTTCTGTTTATGTTTCAGATCCAGCTAAGAGGAAAACTGGTGAATACTATGCTTGGGTGCACAGAGAAGAAGCAAGTGGATAAAATGAGGTAAAATGCTAGAGATATAAAATTATGAAGCCAGAAACAACTGAAAAAAACCCAAAACATGAGAATCTCTGCCCTCAGAAATCACAGTTATTTAATGAGAACCTAGAGGTTTCCACAGGATGAAAACTTGAGCCAATTTTGCACTTCAAAAAAATATAAATAAATAAACTTTCCTAAAACCTGAGTTACAATTTAAGATAGTTCTCAGTCTTAGCAGAATGTTTAAACCACCTAGGGAGCTATCAATAAAAACTTCCTATACTTGGGCCGTATCCCAAAGCAATTAAAACAGACTCTCTCAGGTTGTTCTCGAACATTGTTTATATTTAAAGCATTCTCAGGCTTCTGTACAGCCTTGGTTGAGGATACAGGAGGATCTTAAAAGTATGCTCAGTGACCACTGGAAGAAAAGTACGTAGATCAGAAGCTCAGACTACTAGGAGGAAAAATACTAAGTCAAAGCCATTAGGGTGATTTGATTCTGCAGTGAATTTGAGTGCATGAGACTATAAAAGAAGCCTTCAAATTCAACTAATACAAGGGCATCAGTTTGCTCTATGAAGTGCATTAGTACAATAGTAAGGCCAAGGTGCAAATTACAAATCTCAGGAGAGCAAATGGAGGGAGAAGCCTGCCTTTCAAGGCAATAAAGGGGCAAAGGACAAAAAATGAAGACTAAAGAGACTGTTCCTCATTCTCACGTCTCTTGGGCAGAAGGCTGGGAGAGTTAGCCCAGGCTGGCTTCAAACTTACTATCTAAACAAGGAATGCCTTGAATTCCTGGTCCTCCTGCCTCCACTTCCATAGTGCTGGACTGTGTGTCACTATGCAAGCTCTCCATACATTTTTTTAATAGTCTTAGGTGATAGAATTAAAAATCATGTCATTTTTCTCCATAAGAGAAGGAAGAATAAAAAATAAAAATCATAGCAGTAAATATATCTAGCTTTAATTTAACTTATAATTTTACTTTCTCTGATTCTCTGTCTTAAATTTCTATGTTTTGTGATATAGAATGTTTACACTAAAAACTTACAGAAAATAAATGAGCAATGTATGCAAATGTCCTCAGCTCTCAACAGTCTCAGAAATATTTGTTTTTTGAAATACAAAAAGCCAAAGACAGGTTTTGTGGTACACACTTATAACCCAGGCATTTAACAAAGGAAGACCAGGAATTCAAGAACATCTGTAGGTACTTAGAAAGTTCAAGACTAACCTAGGTTACATAAAATTCTGTCTTACGAAACAATTATGTAGATAGAAATATAATATATATAAATTTATATAATTTGGGAATTTGAAGGAGAAAGGCTTCAAAATTTCTTCCTTTGAAGCAGAAGGCTATTGACCAAGCTTGGTCTCTGGATAGACATGAGTTCTTTGAAGCTGACTCAGTAAAACAGCCCATTCTTCCCACTCTCTACTCTGATCCCATGTTATGGAAGAATGCCAGGTTTCACTCACTGAGACCCAAGGTAACTTGGATCCTGAGGGAAATAATGAGAAGAAGGTGAGAATTATTGCAACTATTGTCATATGTGAGACAGATTTCTAAACCAGACTCAGAATATCAGTAAGAAAATCTCCTCGTACTTCCCAAAGATAATAAGCAAAATTATATCTTTTTTTTAACGTATTCATTTAGTTGTTTATTTTTTTTAATTTTTCATCAATTACACTTTATTCATTCTGCATCCACCCATAAGTCCCTCCCTCCTCCCCTCCCAATCCCACCCTCCCTCCTCCCTCTGCATGCATGCCACTCCCCAAGTCCACTGATAGGGGAGATTCTCCTCTCCTTTCTGATCTTAGTCTATCAGTTCACATCAAAAGTGGCTGCATTGTCCTCTACTATGGCCTGGTAAGGCTGCTCCACCCCCAGAGGGAGGTGATCAAAGAGCAGGCCAATCAGATTATGTCAGAGGCAGTCCCTCTTCCCATTACTATGTAACCCAATTGGACTCTGAACTGCCCTGGGCTACATCTGTGCAGGGGTTCTGGGTTATCTCTATGAATAGCCCTTGGTTGGAGTATGAGTCTCTGGGAAGTTCCCTGTGTTCAAATTTTCTGGTTCTGTTGCTCTCCTTGTGGAGACCCTGTCCTCTCCAGCTCTTACTATTTCCCAGTTCTTACATAAAATTCCCTTCACTCTGCCCAACAGTTGCCCATCAGGCTCAGCATCTGCATTGATAGTCTGTAGGGCAGAGGCTTTCAGAGGCCCTCTGTGGTAGGTTCCTAGGTTGTTTCCTGTTTTCTTCTTCTTCTGATGTCCATCCTCTTTGCCTTTCAGGATGGGGATTGGACATTTTAGTTAGGGTCCTCTCTCTTGCTTAGTTTCTTTAGATGCACAGGTTTTAGTGGGTTTGTCCTATGTTGTATGTCTATATGAGTGAGTATATACCATGTGTGTCTTTTTGCTTCTGGGACAACTCACTCAGGATGATCCTTTCCAGATCCCACCATTTACCTGCAAATTTCATGATTTCCTTATTTTTCATTGCTGAGTAATATTCCACTGTGTAGATGTACCACAATTTCTGCATCCATTCTTCAGTTGAGGGGCATCTGGGCTGTTTCCAGCTTCTGGCTATTACAAATAAAGCTGCTACAAACATGGTTGAGCAAATGTCCTTTTTGTGTACTTGAGCCTCTTTTGGATATATGCCCAGGAGTGGAATGGCTGGATCTTGAGGAAGCGCTATTCCTAGTTGTCTGAGAAAGCGCCAGATTGATTTCCAGGGTGGTTGTACAAGTTTACATTCCCACCAGCAGTGGAGAAGGGTTCCCCTTTCTCCACAACCTCTCCAGCATGTGTTGTCACTTGAGTTTTTTATCTTGGCCATTCTGATGGGTGTAAGGTGAAATCTCAGTGTTGTTTTGATTTGCATTTCCCTAATGGCTAATGAGGTTGAGGATTTCTTTAAGTGCTTCTCTGCCATTCGATATTCCTCTACAGAGAATTCTCTGTTTAGCTCTGTTCCCCATTTTTTCAGTGGATTACTTGGTTTGCTGCTTTTCAGCTTTTTTAGTTCTTGATATATACTGGATATGAGTCCTCTGTCAGATAAAGGGTTGGTGAAGATTCTTTCCCAATCTGTAGGTGGTCGCTTTGTTTTGATGACGGTGTCCTTTGCTCTGGAGGTATCTCCATCCCTGATCTTAAGCTGTACTATAGAGCAACAGTTTTAAAAACTGCATGGTACTGGCATAAAAACAGAATGGTGGATCAATGGAACCAAACAGAGGACCCAGAAATAAACTCACACACTTACGGACACCTGATCTTTGACAAAGACGCCAAAACCATTCAATGGAAAAAAGATAGCATCTTCAACAAATGGTGCTGGTCCAACTGGATGTCTACATGTAGAAAAATGAAAATAGATCCATACTTATCACCCTGCACAAAACTGAAGTCCAAGTGGATCAAAGACCTCAACATAAAACCAGACACATTAAATCGGCTTGAAAAAAAAGTGGGAAATACCCTAGAACTCATTGGTACAGGAGAAAACTTCCTGAACAGAACACCAACAGCACAGGCTCTAAGAGCAACAATCAATAAATGGGACCTCATGAAACTGAAGAGCAAAATTATATCTTATGAACTCTTAGTGTTGCCAAACTGCTAGATACAGTAGTTTATCCCCAATGTATTTTGCAGATCACCATGATCTTGTAAAAAAATAAAAGACTTCTTGTTTTGTTGGGTTTTTTAAATATATGTTTTATATTTATGTGATTTATTATATTCTGTATATCATTTAACTTATAGTTCTTCTGTTTTCCTCTAGAATGCACACATTCTTCTGGAAAATCAAAAACAAAGGCTTGTCATTGGCTTTCTTGAGTCCCTCTGTCCACTTTAGACTTTATAACAACATTGAAAGATGCCTTGCAGAAAACAACTATTCTTTTTCTTTAAATTTCTTTATTTATTTATCTATTTATTTATTCGCTTTACCTCCTGTTCACAGCCCCATCTCCCTCCCTTATTTCTCAGAAAAGGGGAGCCACTGCCTTTCCATCCACCCCATCAAGTTGTATCAAGGCTGAGTGTGTCCTCTTCCTCTGTGGCATGGCAAGGCAGGTCCTCCAGTGGGAAGTAACTGAAAAGCTGACAAGAGCATTCATGTCAGAGAGAGCCCCTGCTCCCCTTACTAGGGAACACACATGAGGACTGAGTTTTGCCCTTCAGTAACATCTTTAGAGGTAACCTAGGTCCAGTCCATGCCAAGTTCTTGGTTGGTGCTTCAGTCTCAGCAGGTCCCTCTTGGTCCTGATTAGTTGTCTCTGTTGATCTTATGAAGCTCCCACAAGAAGTGCAGGTATAAAGAGAGAGCAGATATAGCAGAGACTGAGGGAAGGTTCAACCCAAGATCCAACCCATGGGAGAGAACCAACCCCTGACAATCTTAATGATACTTTGCTTTGTTTGCAGACAGGAGTCCAACAGAGTTGTCCTCTGAGAGGCTCCGCCCAGCCTCAAAACAGATGCAGAGACTCACAGCCAAACATTGGGAAAGGAGTAGCGAGCCTTGTAGAAAAGTGGGGAGAAAGAGAAAAGGACCTGGAGGTGAAAACTATTTTTAACAGACCCTGGGGAAAGGGCACTCAAGTTCCTGGATGCAAGCATGGAGATGAGCCTCATGAGCAGTTGGCTGCAGCCAAGTTTAACTATGGGTTAAAAATCACCTGTGAGCAGCCAACAGCCTCTCCAGTCAAAAGGATAGCATATTCTCCTGCATGGGACAGATCCTTCAGTTAATACCCAATTAGAGGATTATATTTGAAGATAAGTATCAAGAGTAAAGACATTGAAGGTTGGATGGGGTCATTTTTAACAGAATTTAAATGGAATGATACAATACTTGGAATCCCATTTAATAGATAATGAGGATGTGAAGGATCAACAGTGGCCTCTGCTGTTGACACTGAGATTACTTGGCCAACCTTTCTTTGTTTTGCAGTAACATCATCATTTATTAAAGATCTTCAGTGTCCGGGGTATAATAGGTAAGTTGTTTTTCTCATATAACACAATATGGTAAGCATGCTCTTACCCATAGGTGAGATTTTTCGAACCTTAAATATGTTAAACAGTTTAATCAAGGCCAGGAAATTAATAACAGAATTAAAATTTGTGTCTTGGACCCATTTGACTCTGGATAGACTGACTCAGATCTACTTATACTTTTTTTTATTACCTGTATTACATGTTTTCTGTATGTTTAAGGAAGTTTCATAGTACAATAAGAAAGGACATTCAACTCTCACTGCTGGCAGAATTTCAGCACTTCACAAAACTGCTGGTGAGAAGGATTATATACAATATGGATAACACTTTATCTTTATCTGAGATTGCTATTCCTAGAAAGGAAGAGAGATTTTTCTGGCTTGGATCACAGCACCCAGGCTTTTGTTCAGTGAATAATCTTAGAAATCTTAGGCTGAACTTATAATATTAACATAAAGATTCAAAATAATATCTGTCTTCATAACTGCATCAGAGACCATGTGAGATGATAACCTTAAGACAGTGAAACAGTTGTAAAATAGAAATAATAAATTATAGTAACTTATGAAGTTAAATGGATTCATAGCCAAGAAATAATAATAAAGTTCTTTATTTTGTACGTGTTGTTTTGGTTTTTATTTACTTTTTGTTGATTACATTTGCTGACAATTTCATACATGTATATGATATATTGTTTACTATCAATACCCACCCTCTCTTATCTCCACCCAGACCTTGTCATTCTCCCTCCTCCCTAAAAGTTTACTGTATTTATGTCTTTTGAGGTTATATTTGGGTTTTTTTGTTGTTTGTTTGTTTTGAAACTGACAGCTTTTAAGCAAGGCCACCTGTATGGGAAGAATCCATTGTTGCCTGATGGGTTGGCCATTGGGTACAAAGCTGAAGACAATGACCATCCATTCCCAGAATCCACAAGTAGTCACCGGTTTATCCAGAATCCATGACTGATTGTTGAAAGGTCCAGTCTTGTGCAGGCCCAGTGCAGACAACTGTGGCTGCTGTAAGATGTTTGCACTGGCTTTGCTGTTCCCCAACAATGGCAATTTACAGCCTTTCTCTCTTCATCCAGCTCCTATGTTATTTCTGCTCAATCTTCCATAATGTTTCTCAAGTCTAAGTGGAGGAACCATAAATGTCCCCTTTAGAGTGAGCACACAACTGTAACTTATTCTTAGCACCTTCAGCAGCCATGAGTCCTGCATTCACTGCTACACTGCTTAAAGAAGCTTCTCTGATTAAAGTATATTTGCCCATGCGTATAAACGTAATAATTAGAATGTAGGTTATTTCCACATCAATTTAGCTAACAATAGTGACTTCCTATGTAGGGCATAAGACCTTTAACTGTAATAGACATACATTTCTTTCCTTGAAGTGGGCCTCAACTCCAATTCAAGAGTGGTTTGTTTTCCCTTTAGAGTTGTGCCACTATTGTGTGATTGGGCACAACCTGCTTCATCAGGAATTGTAGGGATCACAGCTGACTAAAGACACAGCAGCCTATATAACTCCTTTTGGCACATGGAAATTCCCAGCAGAGAAGTTTCAACCTCTGTTGTGGTTCAATTTCTCTATGGCCTTCACCCAAAACAAATGACATCTTTAGCAATAGGGTCTTATCATCTAATTCTCAAGGACAGCTAAGAGGAATGTGAAAAAACATGGAAGTTTCTGTGGCCTCCTCAATGCCCAGAGGTGGTATGGAAGATACTGTGAGGCTGTGGGGAAATGAGAACTCTTATTCACTACTGGCGGGAGTATAGACTGATGCAGCCACTATGGAAATCTGCATAGAAGTTCCAACACACACACACACACACACACACAACATTCCAGCTAGATGTGGTGGTGCACACTTTACTCACAACACTCTGAACACTGAGGAGATTCACAAGTTTGAGGGCAGCTTAGGCTGAATAGCAAAATCCTATCTCAAAGAGAAAGAAAATAACAGAAAGAAAATAACGTTTCTGATCTCTCCCCACAAATCTTATATCTGAAGCCTTCTATCACTGAGCATGCATTTTGACATTTCTATTTGCACATCTCAGAAACCTCACATTCAACATGTCTAGACTTGAGATTGTTTTTCTCTCACTGAAAATATTCTCTTCGGTTCTTTCCATCTCTCTAAGAGATGACACACAAGTTAGCAATACTTTGGAAATATCTTTGACTTGCTCCCCATCTGTCCATATCTAATCACCCTGTCGTGTTGATTTTTTTCTATTAGCTATCTCTTTCACCAAACATTTACTAAGTGCTACTATCTGGATTCAAATGGGAAGATGCAGAACCCACTCAACAAAACTCCTCACCGGATGATAATGCAGTATGAAAGAACCACATTGACTGTATCATAGAAAAATGGGCACGTATATTATTTTAAAGTCTGTATTAAGTAGTTTAAGAATGGACCTTCAAACACAATGCACTGGAATGGGCAATTGCAATGACCCAATTCTTCTAATATTTTTATTTTAATTAGCATATTGTGTTATATACGATGATGAGATTTTTTTTAAACAAAGTATATTTCTGTGGTCTTCCTTTCCATACCTACCCTCTCCTGCTCCCCTTGGTAGTCTCTAATCTCATCTCCCCTAGATTTCTTTTCTCTTTCAAGCCCCTGATATCCCCTTTTTTCTCCTTCCATCCCCATGTTTCCTTTTCACACAATGTTACATTCCACTGACCTTCTTTCTAGATTTTAGACTTTGCCCAAATTTTGCATGCTTGTGTGTGTGTGTGTGTGTGTGTGTGTGTGTGTGTGTGAGAGAGAGAGAGAGAGAGAGAGAGAGAGAGAGAGAGAGAGATGGGGCTGGGGGCAGGGCTAAGATTAGTGTATGAGTGAGAACACGTGGTTGTTGTTTGTCTGAACTAGTCTGACCTTGCTTAATATTATACTTTTTAGACAGACCATTTTCCTGTAAATTCTATGATTCAATTTTGTTTATAGCTGAATTGTATACCACTGTTTATATGAGACTACAATTTAATAATCCATTCATCTGTGGATAAACATCTAGGCTGGTTGTACTTCATGACTATTGTGTGTAGAGTGATGATTAACATGGGCGTGCAAGTGTCTCTGTGGAAAGACAGAGAGATTCCATATGCTCTGGGCTGTGGCTGGGTCATGTGTAAGTTCTACCTTTAAGTTTTTTCGGGAGCCACCATACTGATTTCCATTAACAGGTATACTAATTTACATTCCAAACAACAGTGAGTCAATGTTCTTCTTTCCCCCTCCTATTTAACATTAGTTGAATAATGATCTAGGTCTTTAGGACTAGTTATCTCATCAATTTAAAGGGTTTAGTAAGTTCCTAAGAAATGTGCCTTGCTGCTTTTCCAGGTTCATCTAAAATTGCTTGCTACAAGGTAACCCTATGTTGGTGCTGTCTATATTTGGTACAAAGAATACTCCCTGTAGGTCCATTATTAACCGCTATTCCAGCTCAGTCTAGTGGGGGGGGCAGTAGAACCTTTAGGATGTGGAAGCAATTATTTGGGGCTTAGTGGTGGTTATCTTTGGGGATAGCATGTGCCTTCTCCACAGGCAAGGAGGAATCCCAGACTGCTTTGAGCAGGTGCTTTTTGTGGTATGATATCAAAGGCCTGCCATTATGGTGAACAATTACTTGCATAAGATAACATAGACTCATCACAGAAATTTTTTATTGCTGATGTTTTGAATCACAGGAAATTTCAAGAGAAGCAAGAAATAAGGTGTTTAGGTAATAGTCTTATTTTGAAATTATTTATTGTATAGACAAAACAAAAGTAAACTCATTCCCCAAAAAGGTGGTTGTCATTCTCTGGCCTAGCCTGGAGCCAGGCCATGCCTAACTTTGTATCCAAATGTAATTTAAGTTCTTAAAAAATAAGCCTCTGCCTCTTTACCAGACTCATCTCAATAGCCACAGAATGATGATATCAACTTATTTGAGTGCTGGGATTACAGCCATGTGCTGCCATATCTGGCTTGTCATAGGCATTTTTAACAGTAACAAAATTCTACCAAACACAAATGACACTATTTTTCTTGTATTAGGTTTATCAGAGTTCCTACACCTTTGAAAATTACTATTTTCATAGCCAAGAATCCTTTCTGGTATACTGTTTAGTAAACTTCCATTCGTAGAAATACATTTGTTTTTATTTTTAGTCTGAATGTCTTTTTGTTGTTGTTGTTAGAGATGAGCACAGTTTTATAATGCAAATGCCTATCATCTTAGTGTTTAGAAAGTGGACACAAGTAACAGGACAGGAGCCTATCACAGAGGGCCTCTGAAAGATTCTACTTAGCAGTGTATTAAAGCATATGCTGAGACTCATAGCCAAACTTTCAGCAGAGTGCAGGGAATCATATGAAAGAAGAGAGACTTAGAAAGATCTGGAGAGAAGGGAAGCGGCGGGGCAAGATGGCGGCGCCAGGAGCCAGGAGGACTCTCATTCTGACCAGCAGCACAGCAGGATTGGCACAGTGACCAGCAAGCAGAACTCAAGGCCATAAAACACAAGTGATTGTGTTTCTCAGGTGAGAGGATACCCCACAGTGGGAGGTTTAATCAGCTTTAACTCACCCGGCTAAACCGCGGAAGAGATCCTGGTTCCAAGAGGCGCTTGGTCGCCAGCCCAGAGCTACACACCAGCGTGATCTGGTCACTGTCCCAGACTGAACTGTGGGCCCACAACATCACAGACTGGATTTTCCAATCGAGAGATAACCCCACGGAGCAGGAAACGATTGGGACCGACCTTAGGTCACCCAGACATTCCCTGGAAAAGACTCAGGTTCCGCAAGTGCCCCAGGAGCCAGCCCGGAGCCAGAGCCCGGGACCCAGGCACCTGCACAGAGCCCTGCCTGCTCGCCTGATTCTCCCCCTCAGATAGAACTGTGGGCCCCAGAGCACCAGAGCCTCAGTTTCACCATTGGGTGCAAACCCACAGGGAGGGAAACGGCTGGTCTGATCTCAGAGCACTCAGCTGATACCACCACCCTGAAAAGGTCTTGGGAAAATTACCCAGTTTAGGCAGCCGTCCAGGCTCCCAATGGCCAGAAAGGCAGAGCCATGGGTGGGCGTCTGTGCCTGTGGGTTCTGCTCGCCGCCACCCCAGACAGAATAGCGGTCCCCAAAGCAAAGACTGGGTGGCCCTGGCAGGAGGAAACCCCCAGCGGGGTGATCATCAGGTCTAATGCTCAGGACACCCAGCACCAAAAGACTCTCTGGATTCATGCAGACTCTAGGCTCTAGCTTTCTAATGCTGGCAAGAGCACTGTGCTCAGCCGCCATTATTGAGTACCCCTAGGGCACTAGGGCACACAGCTGCATCCTCAGACCTACAAAAGCCAACAGCCATTACAGCAGCCCGCAGATACTGTGCCAAGGATCAACCAGTTACCCCTAGCTAGACTGACAAAACTGTGGGAACTCCTGGTCCTTCAAGAGGGCTGTACCCACAGCGTCCAGACCAGAGCAATGCCTGCAGCTGACATCCCAGACAGGGACACACAGCTTCTGATCCAGACTGAGGCACCCAGCCTCCAGACCAGAGCGGTGCCCCCAGGTGCCAACTCAACCTAGGTGCAAATTCTCTAGGTCCAGAGCGAAGCACTCAGCCTCTAGCCCAGAGACTTGCTGGGCTCTCCTCTAACTTTCCCGGACAGAACTATGTGCCCCAGGATAACAGACTGAGTTTCCCTGTTGAGAGAAAACCCCACAGCTAGGGAATCAGCAGGTTCTTCAAGAGGGCTGTACCTGGAAAACTGTAACAACAGCAGCAGCTCACTAAATTTATAATGAGAAACCCAGCAGTGGGGCAGCTGTCTTGAGAACTTCTATGGATAAGAGGAGAGCCCCCCCCCCTGCCTAACAAAGACCACAGCTACTATTCAGGGCTAAACACCTGAGGTGAGCAATGGCAATTCCTGAGAAACACTGGCCATACAGTGACCATAACCAAAAAGCAAAGGAAAAATAATCTTCCTGCCAAGGGGATTCTCCCTACCTCAGGACTCCAGGAAGCACACAAACTAACAGCCAACACATAAAACAGCCCAATGGGTAGAGGTCAGCGTAAAAGCTCAACCAACAAAAGACAGAGCAATATGGCATCTCCAGAACCCAGCCATCCAGGGGTGAACAGCCCTGGACAACGCAGCACAATAGAAAATCAAGAAGGTGACCTTACATCTATGCTGATGAAGAGGATAATATAGCAAACAAATAAAATATGTAAAGAATTAGAGGAAGAAAAAAACAAACAGATCATGGTTATCCGTAAAGAAATGGAGGAAGTTAAAAACAAGCAGATTATGGCCATCTGTGACGAAATATGGGAAGATGCAGCCAAACACTTTGCAGACTTCAAGGAAGAAATAATTAAATCACTGAAAGAAGTAAAAGAAACAGAGTTGAAGGAACTAAAAGAAAAAGAGGAAAATACAATCAGACAGGTGAAGGCAGTAAATAAAACAAATCAAGACCTAAAGATAGAACTGGAAAAATTAAAGAAAACACAAATGGAAGAAATAATGGAGAGGAAGAATTTGGGGAAGAAAACAGGAACTACAGAGGTAAGCATAACCAACAGACTACAAGAGATGGAAGAAAGAATCTCAGGTGTAGAAGATACAATGGAAGAAATCAATGTATCTGTCAAAGAAAATGTTAAATCCAAAAAATTCCTGACACAGATCAAGAAATCCAAGACAATATGAAAAGACAAAACCTAAGAATAATAGGTACAGAGGAAAAAGAAGACTCCCTTCTCCAAGGCCCAGAAAATATTTTCAACAAAATCATTGAAGAAAACTTCCCCAAGTTAAAGGAGAAGCCAATAAGAATACATGAAGCCTATAGAACACCCAACAAATTTGACCAGAAAAGAAAATCCTCCTGCCACATAATAATCAAAACAGTAAGTATACAGAACAAAGAAAAAACACTAAAAGCCGCAAGGGAAAAAGGCCAAGTAACATATAATGGCAAACCCATTAGTATCACACCTGACTTTTCAACAGAGACTATGAAAGCTAGAAGGGCCTGGACGGATGTTATGCAGACCCTCAGAGAACACAGATGTCAGCCCAGGCTACTATATCCCACAAAACTCTCAATCCTCATAGATGGAGAAAACAAGATATTCAATCACAAAAACAAATTTCAACAATACCTACATACAAATCCAGCATTATAGAAGACACTGGAAGGGAAAATACAACCCAACAAAATTAACTTCTTTCAAGAAAACACAGGAAATAATTAACCTTACTACAGTAAAACAAAAAGCAACCAAGCACACAACCTTATGACCACAGCCAACATCAAAATCAAAGGATCTAACAGCTACTAGTCATTAATCTCTCTCAACATCAATGGACTCAACTCTCCAATAAAAAGACACAGATTAACAGAATAGATTCGTAAACAAAACCCAGCAATCTGTTGCATACAAGAAACACACCTAAGGCACAAAGATAGACATTACCTGAGGGTAAAAGGTTGGAAGACAACTTTCCAAGCAAACAGACCCAAGAAACAAGCAGGAGTAGCCATTCTAATATCTGATAAAATAGACTTTCAACCAAAATTAATAAAAAGAGATGGGGAAGGACACTTCCTACTCATCAAGGGAAAATTCCACCAGGAAGACATCACAATCCTGAACATCTATGCCCCAAATACAAGAGCACCCACATTTGTAAAAGAAACATTGATAAAATTTAAACCACATATAGATCCCCACACATTGATAGTGGGAGACTTCAACACCCCACTCTCAACAAAGGACAGGTCAACTAAACAGAAATTAAACAGAGAAACAATATCTCTGACAGAGGTCATGAATCAAATGGACCTCATAGACATTTACAGAACCTTACATCCAAACACAAAAGAATTTAACTTCTTCTCAGCACCTCATGGAACCTTCTCCAAAATAGACCACATAGTTGGTCACAAAGCAAGCCTCAACAGATACAAGAAGATTGAAATAATCCCTTGTATCTTGTCTGATCACCATGGAATAAAGTTGGACCTCAGTAACAACAGAAATAGCAAAAAGCCTACACACACATGGAAACTGAACAACTTATTACTAAATGACAGCTGGGTCAGGGAAGAAATAAAGAAAGAAATTAAAGTCTTCCTAGAACTCAATGAAAATGAAGACACAACATACCCAAACTTGTGGGACACAATGAAAGCAGTGCTAAGAGGAAAGCTCATAGCACTAAGTGCCTTCAAGAAGAAATTCGAGACAGCTCATTCAAGCAACGTAATGGCCCACTTAAAAACACTAAAAAAAGAAGAAGCAGACACACCAAAAAGGAGTAGATGGCTGGAAATAATCAAACTCAGGGCTGAAATCAATCAATTAGAAACAAATAAAACAATTCAAAGAATCAATGAAACCAAGAGCTGGTTCTTTGAGAAAATCAACAAGATAGACAAACCCTTAGCCAAGCTAACTAAAAGGCAGAGAGACGCCACCCAAATCAACAAAATCAGAAATGAAAAGGGGGACATAACTACAGACACTGAGGAAATCCAAACAATCATTAGGACTTACTTCAAAAGTCTATATGGCACAAAATTTGAGAATCTAAATGAAATGGACAATTTTCTTAATCGATTTGACTTACCAAAGCTGAATCAGGACCAGGTAAATCAATTAAATAGTGATAAATCCCTAAAAGAAATAGAAGCAGTCATCAAAAGTCTCCCATCCAAAAAAAAAAGCCCAGGACCAGATGGCTTCAGCGCAGAATTCTACCAGACCTTCAAAGAAGAGCTAACACCAATTCTCTTCAAACTATTCCACAAAATAGAAACAGAAGGAACATTACCAAACTCATTCTATGAAGCCACAGTCACCTTGGTACCTAAACCCCACAAAGATTCAACAAACAAAGAGAATTTCAGGACAATCTCCCTTATGAACATTGATGCAAAAATACTTAACAAAATACTTGCAAACTGTATCAAACACATCAAAGATATTATCCACTATGACCAAGTAGGCTTCATCCCAGGTATGCAGGGGTGGTTCAATATACAGAAATCCATCAATGTGATCCACCATATTAACAAACTGAAAGAAAAAACCCACATGATAATCTCCCTAGATGCTGAAAAAGCATTTGACAAAATCCAACATCCATTCATGTTTAAAGTATTGGAGAGATCAGGGATACAAGGCACATATCTAAACATAGTAAAGGCAATATACAGCAAGCCTATAGCCAACATCAAACTAAATGGAGAGAAACTTAAAGCAATCCCACTAAAACCAGGGACAAGACAAGGCTGCCCACTCTCTCCATATCTCTTCAACATAGTGCTGGAAGTCCTTGCTAGAGCAATAAGACAGTTGAAGGAGATCCAGGGGATACAGATGGGAAAGAAAGAAGTCAAATTATCACTATTTGCAGATGATATGATAGTATACGTGAGTGACCCCAAAAACTCTACCAGGGAACTCCTACAGCTGATAAACACCTTCAGCAAAGTGGCAGGATACAAAATTAACTCAAAAAAATCAGTAGCCCTCCTGTATACAAAAGACAAAAGGGCTGAGAAGAAATTATAGAAACAACACCCTTCACAATAGCCACAAATGACATGAAGTGCCTTGGTGTAACCCTAACCAAGCAAGACAAAGTCTTGTATGAAAAAAATTTCAAGTCTCTGAAGAAAGAATTAGAAGAAGATATGAGAAGATGGAAAGATCTCCCATGCTCATGGCTTGGCAGGATTAACATAGTAAAAATGGCCATCTTACCAAAAGCAATCTACAGATTCAATGCAATTCCCATCAAATTGCCAACACAATTCTTTACAGACCTGGAAAGAAAAATTCTCAACTTCGTATGGAATAACAAGAAACCCAGAATTGCTAAAACAATCCTCTACAATAAAAGATCTTCTGGTGGTATCTCCATCCCTGATCTCAAGCTGTACTATAGAGCAACAGTTATAAAAACTGCATGGTATTGGCATAGAAACAGAATGGTGGATCATTGGAACCAAACAGAGGACCCAGAAATAAACCCACACACTTATGCACACCTGATTTTTGACAAAGATGCCAAAACCATTCAATGGAAAAAAAATAGCATCTTCAACAAATGGTGCTGGTCCAACTGGATGTCTACATGTAAAAAAATGAAAATAGATCCATAGTTATCACCCTGCACAAAACTAAAGTCCAAGTGGATCAAAGACCTCAACATAAAACCAGACACATTAAATCGGCTAGAAAAAAAAAGTGGGAATACCCTAAAACTCATTGGTACAGGAGAAAACTTCCTGAACAGAACACCAACAGCACAAGCTCTAAGAGCAACAATCAATAAATGGGACCTCATGAAACTGAAAAGCTTCTGTAAAGCAAAGGACACAGTCATCAAAACAAATCGACTGCCTACAGATTGGGAAAGAATCTTCACCAACCCTTTATCTGACAGAGGACTCATATCCATTATATATAAAGAACTAAAGAAGATGAAAAGCAGCAAACCAAGTAATCCACTTAAAAAATGGGGAACAGAGCTAAACAAAGAATTCTCTGTAGAGGAATACCATATGGTAGAGAAGCACTTAAAGAAATCCTCAACCTCATTAGCCATTAGGGAAATGCAAATCAAAACAACCCTGAGATTTCACCTTACACCCATCAGAATGGCCAAGATGAAAAACTCAAGTGACAACACATGCTGGAGCGGTTGTGGAGAAAGGGGAACCCTTCTCCACTGCTGGTGGGAGTGTAAACTTGTACAACCACTCTGGAAATCAATCTGGCGCTTTCTCAGAGAACTAGGAATAGCGCTTCCTCAAGATCCAGCCATACCACTCCTAGGCATATATCCAAAAGAGGCTCAAGTACACAAAAAGGACATTTGCTCAACCATGTTTGTAGCAGCTTTATTTGTAATAGCCAGAAGCTGGAAACAGCCCAGATGCCTCTCAACTGAAGAATGGATGCAGAAACTGTGGCACATCTACACAATGGAATATTACTCAGCAAGGAAAAATAAGGAAATCATGAAATTTGCTGGTAAATGGTGGGACCTGGAAAGGATCATCCTGAGTGAGTTGTCCCAGAAGCAAAAAGACACACACTGTATATACTCACTCATATAAACATACAACATAGGATAAACCCACTAAAATCTGTACATCTAAACATACTAAGCAAAAGAGAGGACCCTAACTAAAATGTTCAATCACCATCCTGAAAGGCAAAGAGAATGGACATCAGAAGAAAAAGAAAACAGGAAACAAACTAGGAACCTGCCACAGAGGGCCTCTGAAAGCCTCTGCCATGTAGACTGTGAAAGCAGATGCTGAGCCTGATGGCCAACTGACGGGCAGAGTGAATGGAATTTTATGTAAGAAGTGGGGAAATAGCAAGAGCTGGAGAGGACAGGGTCTCCACAAGGAGAGCAACAGAACCAGAAAATTTGAACACAGGGAACTTCCCAGAGACTCATACTCCAACCAAAGACTATTCATGGAGATAACCTAGAACCCTGACAATGCAGCCACTTCTGATGAGAACTGATATACGAAGATCAGAAAGAAAAAGAGGAGGACCTCCCCAATCAGTGGACATGGGGAGGGGCATGCATGCAGAAAGGGGGGGAGGGGGGACCGGGAGGGAAGGAGGGAGGGGCTTATGGGGGGATACAAAATGAATAAAGTGTAATTAATAAAAGTTAAAAAAAAAAAGAGAAAGATATGGAGAGAACAGGAGCTCCACAAGGACCAAATATATCTAGGCACAGGGTTCTTTTCTGAGACTGATTCTCCAATCAAGGACCATGTATGGAGATAACCTAGAACCCCTTCTCGGATAGAGCCCATGCCAGCTCAGTATCCAAGTGGGTACCCTAGTAAAGGGAACAGGGACTGTCTCTGACTTGAACTCAGTGGCTGGCTCTTTGATCTCTCCACCCCCAAGGGAGGAGCATCCTTGCTAGGCCACAGAGAAGGACACTGCACCCAGTCCCGATGAGACCTGATAAACTAGGGTCATATGGTAGTGGAAGAAGACCTCCCCTATCAGTGGCCATAGAGAGGAGCAGGGAGGAGATGAGGGAGGGAGGGTAAGATTGGGAGGGAATGAAGGAGGGGGATACAGCTGGGATATAAAGTTAATAAACTGTAATTAATATAAAAAATAAAAATTTAATAAAAAACAAAAAATAAAATTGACAGTCAATAAACACATGAATAACATAAATCACAGACAAAAATAAAGAAAAAAGAAAGTGGGCACAAGTCGGTTTAAGTTCTTAGCCAGTCTGGCAGCATATTGTTGCCTTATCTCAAAATACCAAAACAAGTTTTTAGGTAAATTCCTTGAAGCTACAAAATTAAAGCAAAAATCAAGAATCAGGATTGTAGAGGTCTATTGGTTCAGAATTTTATGCATCACCCATCACACACCTGGCTTCTGTTTTCTCCTTGAATTATTTATGTTTGTTCCTTTTCACCACTTACCCGGGGTTAATTAAGAATAGGGATTGCGTTTTATTCATCTTGTACCACTAATAACTAGAATATAATATGTATTCAACTAATAATTTTGAACTAAAGTATACTGTATATTTACCTTTTGGTGTTTTATTTTTGAGACAGGGTTCCATTACATGCCATGGACTTGAGATCACTAATGTTGCACAGTCTGGTCTCAAACTCACAACTTTGCTACTTCAGTCCTCAGAGGCCTGAGATTACAGGAACACAATGCCATGCTTCACAGCAAATGGTATTATAAATGCAAATTATATTACTCTGTCTTTTTGCTGACTTACTTAATACATTTTATTCACTCTTAATCATTAAAAAAAGACTTCAATGTAATATTATTCAAATTCATTACCTTCCAGAAGATAGTGAACTAAAAATCAGGACTGTTGTCATTTTGATGCTGTAATACTTGATTCAAAAAATTACTTTTCTGGGCATGCTTTAGGAAGCAGAACACTAACTTTCTAGGTTCTAAATTCCAAGTCTCAATTCAGCTAGGAAGTCTTAGCTCAGGAAAGAGCTTTAACCAATGATTTCAAAAAATACATGCAACAAGTGGGATATCCTCTCTCTGTCCTGAAAAGAAATGTCCATGTGTGATAATATTGTATTTTCTTCTATAAGCGTTGTGTGACTAATTTACAGTCAATAAGACATAATAATCTAGAGCTATCTCCTATAAAGAGAAAGAATTTGTTCACAACCATTGAACTGTCTTCTTAAGTTTCCCACAAGAATAAAACACTTGGCCTAAAGGAAAGAAAAGACCAACCTGTTGAGAACCTCAGTGGGTGAGATGTATGTGTGCAGTTTGAATCCACCAACGTCAAAACCAGTATTTATTTACCTTTTCTCTACCTCTTAAGGCATCAAGAACAATGCTGTCTATAAGGTTAGCTACAATTCTCAATCTAGGAGAAACAGGAGCTGAACAGGAAGATGTCTACTTCGAGATAATCATTCAAATATCATTCAAAACAGCAGGCGTTGTTCGGAGCTCCCCTACATGTATGATTCAGATCAGGTGTCGCCCTGGAAGGCTGACTCCTAGCCTCTTTCTTGGAATACTCCTGTACCTCAAAGACATTTTATTCTAACAGGTGATTTGGCTAGGTTTTCTTGGGGATATTTGATTCTGGGGCTGAACTGAATTGTGTGTGAATACATACTTCTGAAAAGGGAGAGATGCTTTGAAGTGTTCTAAAACATCACTCTCCAGAGGTGCTGCAAATACGTCAGTCTTGGTATTTTGGTAAAAAGAGGCAAAGGAAAATATTCCACTTCAAAGAAGAAAGTAAAGCCCTTTGGGAGAGTGTCAAGCATAACTATCTGCATTACACTATCACAGTCAAATGCCTTGCTTCTTTCCCTTACTCAGAGGGCCAAAGAAAAGTAAGAGTTTGTCCCAAACTACTCCATTAGTACCCTCACTCAGCCTTTTTATCTACTTACATGCATATGGGAATACCCAGAAGGGAGCCCACTTCATACATAGTCAGCCATGCCTGCTACACTGCAATTTCACTGCTTTCAATTATCACTAAGACGTAAGTTAAGTCATTATGCTTTTTGATATTCAAATAAAATTCATTGTCTCTAGGGACCTTCCAGAACTTTGATGTCCCTGCTACCATCTGGGGTACTTTCTCATCTTGGCCTATGTCCAAATGCCTGTGCAGACAATCCATAGGCTCCCAACACTGAAGGAACAGTACCCCTGGGCCTTCTGTTTTACATCAGTGGGTCCCAAAGCTTGTCCCAGGTACCAGCAGCACCAACATGACCTGGAAATGTCTTAGAAAAGTAAATTATTCATCTTCACGTCTTCAGGTAAGAATTTTTTAGTCTGAATGTCTAGTGAGTGGAAGGCATAACTCTACATACGTTTTTTACTTTTTAATTTTTTGATATGATATTTTTACCACCTTTTTTCCTCCCCCAATCCAGATCTTCTTATCTCCCTACCCATCTAACTTTGTTCCTTTTCTCTTTCTTTCAAAAATACATCTGAAGAAACAAAAAAAGAAACAAAAACAAAGAAAGAACCCCCCCCCACACACACACAAGTAAATGGCCAATAAAACAAAAATGCCAAAGCACAATGAAACAAAATGTACACAAAAATTACCATTCGGTTTATTTTGCTTAGGCTAAGTACTCCTGGGAATTGGGTCTGTCCTGATGTGTGGGTGATATGCCCAGTAAAACCATGCTACTCTGCATACTACTGTAGTAGAAAGATGACTTAATATCAACTAGCTATATGACCTACAACTGTCACCTGCCTGCAAGACATACGAGTTTAACAGTGTTACAAAGGTTACGGGAGTAACCAACCACTTTCTGATTGAATTTAAGGTTCACTCCATGAGATGGAAGCTAGAGTGCTGACAGTGCTAGAGTCCAAGAACCTAAGAATAGAGAGGTCATTGGCCTATGGAAAAATCTCCTACCATTATTCTACTAAAAGACTATATGAATAAAATTACTCCTATGACAGTGCTATCTCCATAGATCAACGTTTAACTCAACCTACATGGGAGAAGCTTCTTCTTGCAGTAAATGGTAATTAATACATAAATCTGTCTTGCTAAGCACTAGTTGATTTCTGTGGTGAAAAAAAAAAGTACTGTCACCACCGTTGCCTTAGTCACTGTTCTATCACTGTAAAGAGACACCATGACCAAGAAAACTCTTATAAATGAAAGCATTTAATTGAGGGCCTTGTTTACAGTTTCAGAGGCATAGTCTATGGTGCTGATGCAATAGCAGAGAGCTACATCCTGATCCACAAGTGCAGAAGGGAGGGATGAAAGGAGAGAGGGAGGAAAGGAGAGAAGGAGAAGAGGAAGGATAGGGATAGATGGGTGACCTCAAAGCCCACCCAAGCAACACATTTTCTCTAGTAAAGCCACACTTTATAATCCTTTAAAACAGTTCCACCCATTCCGTCGTGACCAATATTGAAATATATGAGCCTATGAGGGGCATTCTTTTTAAAACATAACTTTTCCAGCAAATCTAGTGTGTTTCATAGACTTCAGCTTCCACACCACCTGGGAACTTATTAAAATCCCATTTCTCCAGGTGGACTACAACCCTTCACAATCTCTATATTCTACTGTAAGATCAATATGCATGTATTCATGTATAAAAACATTCAATAAGTAGAATGTTATCATTTAAAGAATTTGTCTAATAAGTTTCCAAGGGATTTTCATTCTTGCTAAAGTTTGAGGTATACTACTACGCGAAGCACTTGTCTCATAACTCTGAAAGAATGTCTTTCAGAAGTTCCTAAATAGAGAAATAAGTGGCTGAAAGCTCCTGAGACATGGTCCACTATGGTGGGATGGTGCAGTGGTTGAAACAGCTTAGTCTCTGGCTGAGGAAGTTTCCAATGGGCAGCTTGTTCATATAGCAAGAAGTGAAAAGCAGAGTTAGCCTATAACCTTCAAGGCCTACACCTAGGGTGTACGTTTACACACTACATGCCACATCAAAAATATTCCTTAATCTCTCAAAATAGTGCCACTAACTGTGAAAACATTGTCCAGACATGTGATCCTAAAGGTGGAAATTTCACATCCATACCAAAAAGTTGGGGGGGGGATTAATTAAAGCACTATTTATCATCATCATAACCACCACCACCATCATCATCATGTGTGCACACTTACTATGGGGGACCAGAAGATAAACTTCAGGAGTCATTTAGTTATCTCCTCCAACCATGGGTTGTATATATCAAACTTAAGTGGTCAGGCTTGCAAATCAAGCACTTTCACCCAGTGATCCATCTGCTGGTCCTTATTTCTTTTTAGTTAAAAAGCAGATGGGCTGGAAGTCCTTATAAAACAATTCTTTCTGATAAACCTATTTCATCCTATTACCATCCCAGTATGTAAAAGTGATACTAAGGTTCATGACTTTAGTACTTTTTGCCAAGTCTTGCCTCTTCTGACAGAACATTTTGTCACATAAAGGAATATTTCTCTGGAAAGCCTAATAGCTTCCCAATAGATTTTGTTTTACAGCTAGCAAGGCTTTACTTCTGGTACACTGCCTAGGGAAATAGAGTTTGTCAAACTGTATGAAAATAACACTGATGAGTCTCAACATTGACTCAATGAGAACACACTGTCACTAACTTGTCGTTGAATTAAATAATCAGAAAGAAATTTTATTGTGTGAACAAGTTGGGTTGGATTCGGCTTTGAAAACTGTTCTTGTAATAATGTCAAATTTTCAACAAAATGAGAAAATATAAAAACAGTTAGGTGCAAGGAGTGAATGAATTACGCTTCCAATTTTTCTTTCCATAAAGAGACTAAGTGGAGGATATGGATTAAAAAAAAAAAAACTAGGGGTGGGGCTCTGGCACTGACCAAGAGTAGAAGACAACATTGATAAAAGTTTAGAGAACATCTTTGAGCTTAAGCATCTGACAATCATAGGGATGATGAAGCAAGATGACAATCTGTTTTAGGCATAAAGATATACAGCATAGAAAATTTTAGCTCTTGTATGCAGTTTAGTGAGAAAGTTAATACCAATCACTTCCTAACATGTACATTTCTAAATAAAATCACATTGTAGGTTCATAGATAGTTAAAAAATAAGGCTTATCAATTTACCACTATCAGAGTTTTCAAAATGTAGAGGGATTCTGCCTAACCAAACTCACTTGGCTTACACCTGAATGTATTACAAACCACTGCCTTAAGTAGGTCTGTGTTCCTCCATCCCAATTCTGAGCACACATTATACATTACTGCCAAAATAAATAACCAAAATGAAAAATAAATTTGTGTTATTGAAATTTTATTGAGAAAATATATGATGTAGAGAGCTAGAGGTGAGAGAGTGATGAAGGGAGAAGGAGGAAGGTTGATTTCCAAAGCTTGGTCAGTATTTTAGCATAGTCATTTCCTAAGAAGGCAGTATAACACCAAGAGCTGTCTCCATTCCACTGCCAATGTCCTTAACTGCTTCTCCCATCATTTTTCAAATTGCATAATACTTATACTTGATAATTTTATGTCAACTTGACACAAATTAAAGACATCTGAGAGGAGGGAATCTCAATTGAGAAAATGCCTCCATAAGACTGGATTGTAGGCAAGCCTGTAGGACATTTTCTTAATTGATGTAGGATGGTCCAGTCCATTGTATATGATGCCATCCCTGTGATGGTAGTCCTGGGTTCTATAGCTGTCCTCTGAGGGTCTCCACGCAGCAACAGATCAAAACAGATGCTGAAACTAACAGCCAAACATTGGGTGAAGCATAAGCAGTCTTGTGGAAAGGTGGAGGAAAGGATTGGAGGACCTAGAGGGGCAGAGCTCCACAAGAAGACCAACAAAGCCAACTAGCCAGGACCCAAAGGTGTTTGCAGAGACTGAAGTGTCAGCCTAGAACCATGCATAGACTGGACCTAGGCCTCCTATGCAGATGTAGCAAATGGGCATCTCAGGTTTCATGTGGGTTCCCTAGTAAGGGCAGCAGGGACTATTTCTGATATGGACTCTATTACCTGCATTTGATCACTTCCCCCTGGTAGGGCTGCCTCACCAGGCCACAGGGGAAGAGGATGTGCTCAATCATGTTGCACTTGATGTGCTGGGCTGGATTGGTAGGAGGATCCCTGTTCTGAGGAGTAGAGGAGGGGGAATAGAGAGAAGAAAGAAGATGGGTGAGATGGAGAGGAGAAGAAAGGAGAGGAGAGGAGAAGAGGGGAGAGGAGGGGAGGGAGAGGGAGAGGGAGAGGGAGAGGGAGAGGGAGAGGGAGAGGAGAGGAGACTACAATTGGGATTAAAGTGAATTAATTTAATTATATTAATTAAAAAAGAAAGCTAACTAAACAATCATAAAATAAGTAAGCCAGTTTTAACAGCCCTCTAAGTCCTCTGCATTAGCCCCTATCTCCAGATTTATACCCTGTTTGAGTTACTGTCCTGAATTCCTTCAGTGAAGAACAGTCATGTAAAGAGTCATGCAGCCAAATAAACCCTCTCTTCCCCAGCTTAATTATGGCCATGGTATTTCAACATAACAATAGTAAAGCTAACTAAGACATAACTTTTACAAAAATGTTGAGGATCCTACTTCCTTTCCTATAAAATAAGTGCCATTACACTGATCTGATAAAGAACAGAGTTTCTAGAAGTGTGTGGTAGTAAAGTCTGGTGCCTAAATACATAAAGTCTGTTTTTAGGTTAGGCATTTAATTGTTTGAGTATATGTATGAGTAAAATGTGCATAATTCAAAGAAATGAAGCAAATATGGCCAATTAAGATACAAAAATTATTTTCTTACATTCAGAAGAGATGGGGATTTTTTTTTAAAGTCAACTACAAATGACCAAATGATAGATTCACACATTAGGTATGGGGTTTTTTACACACCCATCAAAATTAATGCACAGTTTATTTTCTTTTCTACAGATTCTTGGATTTCTCTAATCTTTCTTTTCATTAATTACAATCTATTCACTTTGTATCCCAGCTGTAACCCCCTCCCGCTTCCCTTCCCAATCCCACCCTCCCTCACTTATCTCCTTTCATGCCCCTCCACAAGTATACTGATAGGGGCGGTCCTCCTCCCCTTCCATCTGACCCTAACCTATCAGGTCTCACCAGGATTGGCTGCATTTTCCTCCTCTGTGGACAGGCAAGGCTGTTTCCTCTTCAGGGGGAAGTCAACAAAGAGCCAGCCACTGAGTTCATGTCAGAAGACATTCCCTGTTCCCCTTACTAGGGAACCTACTTGGACACTGAGATGCCATGGGCTACATCTGAGCAGCGGTTCTAGGTTATCTCCATGCATGGTCCTTGGTTGGAGTATCAGTCTCAGAAAAGACCCCTGGGCCCAGATTTTTTGGTTCTGTTGTTCTCCTTGTGGAGCTCCGGTCCTCTCCAGGCCTTTCTATCTCCCCCTGCTTTCATAAGATTCCCTGCACTCTGTCAAAAGTTTTTATGAATCTCAGCATCTGCTTTGATATTCTGCTGGGTAGAGTCTTTCAGAGCCCTCTGTCCTGTCCTATTTCATGTTTTCTCCCTCTTCTAATGTCTGTCTTGTTTGCCTGAGTAAGTATTGACCTTCTTACCCATGGTCCTCCTTCTTGCTTAGCTTCTTTAGGTGTACATATTTTAGTATGTTTATTCTATATTATATGTCTAGTATACACTTATAAGTGAGTATGTACCATGTGTGTCTTGAGTTCTTTATATATTCTGGATATTAGCTCTTTGTCAGATATAGGGTTGATGAAGATCCTTTCCTAGTCTGTAGGTTGTCATTTTGTTCTGATGACAATGTCCTTTGCTTTACCAAAGCTTTTCCTTTTCATGAGGTCCTATTTGTTGATTGTTGATCTTAGAGTATGTGCTATTGGTGATCTGTTCAGGAAGTTGTCTTCTGTACCAACGAGGTCAAGGTTCTTCCCCACATTTTCTCTGACAGGTTTAGTGTGTCTGGTTTTATGTTGAGGTCTTTTATCCACTTGGACTTCAGTTTTGTGCAGGGTGATAAATATAGATCTGTTTGCATTTTTCTACATGTAAATATCCAATTGTTCAAGATGCACCATTTGTTGAAGATGCTGTCTTTTTTCCTTTGTATGGTTTTGGCTTCTTTGTCAAAAATCAAGTATCTGTAATTGTGTGAGTTTATTTTGGGGTCTTCTATTCGATTCCATTGATCCACCATTCTGTTTTATGCCAATTTCATGCAGTTTTTAATTACTATTGCTATGTAGTATAGCTTGAGATCAGGGATGGCGATACCTCCAGATGACCACTTGTTGTACAGAATTTTTTTAGAAATTCTGGGATTTTATTTTTCTTATGTTTTACTGCATACATAATTCCAGTGTTTCAGTGGGCCCTTGATCTGGGGCATGTTTGATGTGACTAGCAAGTTCCTATAACAAGAAGAGAAGAGAACTATGAGCATAAAAGAGAATTGGAAACATAAGAAAATTGGTCGAGCCATAAAAGTGTCTCAAAGTTTCTTAAAGCCAGGATATTGGTAAGTACTGTAATTCAATAATCCCACACCAACACCAAGAAAGGGTTATGGTTAGTTTTTATGTACTATCTTATTGTATGTGTACTTTAAACTGGATATTTCTTGAGTGTTCAGTTATCAGAGTTGGTGGGACATTTATTCAGGATTTTCTGTGTAGTGTTGTCCATACAGCATCCTCTAAGAAAGTTTTAAAAGCCACAAACAAATCTTGATTCTAAGGTCTGGAGTTCTCCAGAGTTGAGAAGCTAACGATGGTTCTATAGCATCATATTTCAGAAGCAGCACCAGGCTTAATTGGTAAAAGAATGAAGTGTGTTTTAGTCCAGAGACATATTATCATGGATAATATCACCATGCAGAAAATACTAAGCTAGTTGGCACCATTATGTCTTATAACTAAGTAGTCTAGCATGACTGTAAATGCACCTGTCCACTCCATCTAAGTTAATGTTTTGTGCAGTTTTTAAAAAAAGCATGGTATGAGATCCATAAAGTAATTAAAAGTAAAAAAGCTTTTAATGATGGTAAATCTTCATGTATAATATCACCATGCAGAAAACACTAAGCTAGTTGGCACCATTATGTCTTATAAGTAAGTAGTTTAGCATGACTGTAAATGCAAACCTGTCCACTCCACCTAAGTTGATGTTTTGTGCAGACTTAAAAAAAAAGCATGGTGTGAGATCCATAAAGAAGTAATTAAAAGTAAAAAAGCTTTTAATGATGGTAAATGAACCTGAGAACACAAACTCAGAACTCTGTAACCTAGAATTATGACTCTAGGGCCATGGTCTGTTAGCATCTGCTTCTTGGGTAAGGATGATTTTTCTTCCAAAATAATGCTGCTACATGAATTAACAGCTTCCAAAGGAACTATTTCCTTAGGTTTCAGCCCCCAAAATATCATTGATCTTTGGTGAAATCTTAGTTATACAAGTAGGAAGTTATTTTTAAAGCCTTACCAGATGCTACAGTTCCTCTTCATTGCTCCCATATGGATATGCACTGTTTATTTAGAACTGAGCCAAAGGCTAGCTCTCAAATAAGAAAGTTTAGCAAGACTGCCTAGCAAACCAAGGGGATATATTTGTATGCAATGGACCTGTAAATATTCCTTTGGTTTTATTTCATGACTGGTGCCTTCTGAGTTACACGCATGTACAAGTAACAAATTTGCTTTCATTCTGAAATTGACACCATGCTTTATATTTTTAATTCAAATCATTTTCACAGTTTCTATAGTGAGACTAAAATATTAACAGATAAACTACAAACGTAGCACATCATTTTGTCAGAAAAAAAGTAAAACAGTCCATATATTCAGAAATAATCTCTGATCTCATAAATATGGTAATTGAGTTACTCAAAGCAGAGCTCAGATTTAAAAGAATTTACTGCCATTTTGTATCCAAGATTTGGAGGATTCTTTCAGCTGTATAATGTTTTCCATAGTTTGTGGTAAAATTTGATCAATACTACCAAAGAATGTTAGGGATGTACTCAATTAGCAGATCTCATTGAGAAGGTCTCTAATTTATTTGGGGGCAAATCTAAGATGAAATGTCAAAACAGCATAGACTTGTGTATGTTTCAAAAGAGTGTGCTTTTCCTCCTTTAGTCTTTGCACCTTGAACAATAGCTAGGTGGTATTTAACAAATAAAAACTTAGGGAGGGGCATGAGAGGAGATGAAGGAGTAAGATGAGGTTAGGAGGGGACGAAGGAAGGGGCAACATTTGGGATACAAAGTGAATAAACTGTAATTAATAAAAGATAATAAATTTTAAAAAAGAGTCTAGGACAATATGCCTCAGTTATCAGATGATTTACAACTTTTTAAATAATTGTTATTTTTTTATATTAATCACAGGTTATTGAATTTATATCCCAAATGTTGCCCCTTCCCTCATTCCCTCCCAATCCTACCCTCCCTCCCTCATCTCTTCCCTGCCCCTTTCCAAGTCCACTGATAGGGGAGATCCTCCTCCCCTTCCATATGAACCTAGCTTATCAGGTATCTTCAGGACTGGCTGCAATGTCTTCCTCTCTGGCTTAGCAAGGCTGCTCCTCCCTTGGGGGTGAGGGGAGGTCAAAGTGCCCGCCATTGAGTTCATGTCAGAAATAGTCCCTGTTCCACTTACTAGGGAACCCACTTGGATACTGAGCTACCATGGGTTACATCTGAGCAGGGGTTCTAGGTTATATCCATACATGGTTCTTGGTTGGAGAAACAGACAATTTTCTAGAAAGATTCCATCTACCAAAATTAAGTTAAGCTCAGGTAGAAAGATTGACTAGCCCAATATCAACAGCCATCAATAGTCTCTCTTCCAAAAAAAAACCCTGGGCCAGATGGTTTCAGCACAGAATTCTACCAGACCTTCAAAGAAGTGCTAATTCCAATTCTCTTCAAACTATTCCACAAAATAGAAACAGAAAGAACTTTACCAGACTCATTCTATGAAGCTACAGTCACCTTGATACCTAAACCACACAAAGACCCAACAAAAAAAGAGAATTTCAGGCCAATCTCCCTTATGAACATTGATGCAAAAATATTCAACAAAATACTTGCAAACCGAATACAAGGACACATCAAAGATATCCACTATGACCAAGTAGGCTTCATCCCAGGCATGCAAGGATGGTTTAATATACGGAAATCCATCAATGTAATCCAACATATAAACAAACTGAAAGAGAAAAACCACATGATCATCACCTTAGATGCCAAAAGAGCATTTGACAAAGTCCAACATCCATTCATGTTTAAAGTCTTGGAGAGATCAGGAATAAAAGGTACACACCTAAATATAGTAAAGGCAATATAGAGCAACCCTATCAAAAACATCAAACTCAATGGAGAGAAACTTATTTCAATCCCACTGAAATCAGGGACAAGGCAAGGTTGCCCAATCTCTTCATATCTATTCAACATAGTACTTGAAGTCCTAGCTAGAGCAATAAGACAAGTAAAGGAGGTCAAGGCGATATAAATCGAAATGGAAGAGGTCAAAGTTTCACTATTCGCAGATGATATGATAGTATACATGAGTGACCCCAAAAATTCAACCAGAGAACTCCTTCAACTGATAAAAACCTTCAGCAAAGTGGCTGGATACAAAATTAATTCAAAAAAATTAGAAGCTCTCCTGTAAACCCAAGCAAAGGGCCAAGAAAGAAATCAGGGAAATGACACCCTTCACAATAGCCACCAAAAACATAAAGTACCTTGGGGTGACTCTAACCAAGCAAGTGAAAGACCTGTTTGAAAAAACTTCAAGTCTCTGAAAAAAGAAATTGAAGAAGATATCAGACGATGGAAAGATCTCCTGTGCTCACAGATTGGTAGGATTAACATAGTGAAAATGGCCATCCTCCCAGAAGCAATCTACAGATTCAATGCAATTCCCATCAAAATACCAACACAATTCTTTGCAGATTTTGAAAGAAAAATTCTCAACTTCATATGGAGAAACAAAACAAAACAAAACAAAAAAAAAAAAAAAAACAGAATTTCCAAAATGATCCTGTACAACAACAGATCATCTGGAGGTATCTCCATCCCTGATCTCAAGCTGTACTACAGAGCAATAGTAAAAAACAGCATGGTATTGGCATAGAAGCAGAAAAGTAGATCAATGGAACTGAATAGAAGACCCAGAAATAAACCCAAATGCCTATGAATACTTGATTTCCAACAAAGAAGCCAAAATCATTCAATGGAAAAAAGACAGCATGAGTTGTGGAAAACTGTGGTGAGGAGTGATAGGATTGTGCAAAAGAGTTACACAACAGGTTCAGAAATCATGCCATGAAACTGGTTCCACATGGGAGGTTTATTAGGGAGGTTCAGGTGGTCCGCGGGTGGTCTGGTGGTCTGCAGATGGCCTCCAGCAAATTCTGCAGAAAAAAAAAAAACTTACAGAGGATGGGGAGAGAGAAGATGGGGAAGAAAGAATTTACTATGGTCTTTTCTAACAGTTTTACTGGCTATTCTGCATCACCTGTGACTGCTCAGTGTGGACAGAATGTAAGGTCTACATCCATTCTAGGATCATTTGATGGTGAGCCAAGGCTTATGGGATTCAGACTGATGAAAGGTGTGGCTGCACTCAGAAGGTTCTCAGTATTGCCTTATGAAAGTGACTTCCCTTTTCTACTGTTCCCTGAATCTATCACCAAGTAATAACTTAAGAATCTCTGGGTAGAGATTGAGAATACTTGGAGAAAATAGGAACTCTGTCTGGAAATGTAGCGATATATTCGTCTCTCAGATTTACCTGTTGCTTCCTGTGATCATCGTAAGTGGTCTAAGATTATGTTCCTAACAAGTGTAGCATATGGGTCAAGTTACCACAGTAGAATTATGATTGCTTTAATTCTCAGATATGTGTTTATTGTTGTAGTAGTTCTTATGCTTACTTAAAAAACATGTTTTCAAATAACTATAGTAAGAAATTTTCAAGTTTATATCTGACAATTAACATAGAAAATAAAAAGATTCCACATTAAAGCTAATGGGGAATAATAGTCATTTAGATTTCATGGGGTTTAATTCAAATGAAGGTCTTAAACTTCCTAATTCATGCATGTCTCAGGACTAACTCCATGGGATCAGTGAAGTAAAGTTCCACTGTGTCTTGCCTTTTCATCAGTGCCATTGTCTGCTGCGCTAAGATGAGTCAGACAGAACCGTGGTCAAGCCCAATCTTTACTTACAGGTTTTGTTCTAGTTGCTATCACTACTGCAAAGCAGAAAACAATTCACACAGATAAACCCTCACGGGCTGATATAGCAGCTTAGCTTTATATACTTAACTAGAGTTCTTTCAGAAGAATGAGAAGAATTTCAGAAGAAATGAGAAAGCAGTGTTCCTGGACTTCCACAGCTCCTTTCCCAGTTTAAATCTCAAGTGAAGGATGATGATCCAAATAACCTCAAGTCAGTGGTAGATGGTCCAGAGAAGCTGGATCCATTTCACAGAAGACTGTACCTTCATTTCTGATAGGAAGATCGTTTTCAAACATGTTTTATTTTTTGTGTAGTAGCCATAATATTTGTTGGGACCAGAAAAACATGACATAAAACTTGATAGTGCATTGACAGTCATTCTCCAGAAATAAGACATAGTGTCTCTTATTAGGTAGGCAAAGCTGCTGGAAAATAGTAGATATATTTCCTGATTATCAAACACAAATATATTATTAAAGATCACTACTCTTGGCCTGGTGAGATGATTCACTAGGTGGTAAGCCTGGTAAGGCTGTGAGAAGTTAAAAAACTTAGAGTTAATTCCTGGGGCCGGGGCAAAATCACCAGATCTCAAGCCCTTTCAGAACGGAGGTCCAGCAGCTGTCCCCCACTCAGATAAACCTTAGGGTGTGACTGGAGTCATGTATCCCCTAAGAAAATCCACAGAATGTGCTAGCCCTCCCCTCCTCCTTGCTACTGCTTAACCTGCATGAAACAGGACAGTACTGGGGGTCAGGTGTCCCCTAGGTAGCAAGGCCTGACCCTTTGAAGTCATGGCACCTAACAACAGACCAATCATTTTAAAGGTCAGTTTCCCTAGAGAACCTCTTACCCAATCCTGTTATGCCAAGACTTGCACTTCCCTGCTTTAGTTTTGTCCCTTTAAAACCTTTGTTCTCTCCCTTTAAAACACTTGATCTTCTGGAGATGGGGGTCACTTGCCCTTTTGTCTTTGTAAAGGGTGGCCACCCAGCTCAAGCTTGTAATAAAAGACCCTCATGTGTTTTGAAACAGACTCAAATCCTATCACTTGGGGACTCACTTGGGTATTATAGCTGACAACCTCAATTCAATCCTCATAGCCCACATGTTGGAAAGAAAAAGGTGACTTCCACAAGTTGCCCTCTGATCCCCATACTTATGCCATGGTCTGTGAGCATGCATGCACACACACACACACACACACACACACACACATGCACAGCATTAAATAATAATAATAAAAAACTCTACCACTTAAGCTTTAATATCTACCACAGTTTATACTATACTTTCTTTCATTTAGTTACATTAATAACAACAGAGAGTGAATAATACAATGCTCACTGAACAAACATGGCAGCTCTTGCTTTAGTGGTGACCTAAGTCAGAGGAGGAAAGACAGAAGCCTTCAGCCCTCCCTAAAGAGCAATGAATGGACTATGTTCCCAAAGGTTAAAAGAAAAATGATTTCAAGCTTAGTTAAAAATATTTAATGAGAAAATCCATCTCCACAACATAATAAGAACTGATTAAACATAAAAAGAATAACAAAATCTAGCCAGTCTCTTTCTCCTAGGATGATTACCAGAGTACAAGCCTGAGAGATCTTTGCCCAACACATGCAAAATGAGGATTTATTTGGGTAATATCAAGCCCATATATCCACATAACACCAGTATATTCTGGCAAGACAGAGAGCAATATTGCAGTATTTTCAAAAAAGAAGTACCCTTTACATTATTAAAGCCTTGCATCTCACAAGCAATTCAGGAACCAGTTTCTAGTATCTCTTTAAAATCACATTTAAGACCTTGAGCTCCACAAATATGTCTAATCAACATAAAAGCAACACATATGATGACATTTTATACATAAAGTAGCATAGAAATCTGAAGCCTAGTCAGATACATAGTTAAAATTGACTAAACTGTTTCAAATGCTATGTCTTTAAAATAATTTATGTTGAACACAGTGGGTACCAGAGTCGATTCCGGTTGCTATGACAACAGACACTGAAAATTTAAAGATTCAGCAGCAGGCTGGATTCCCTGCAAAGAGGGCTATTTTACATTAAAATTGCACACTACCACAATAGTTTCAATGAAACATGTTAAACAGATACAAATGCGAACCATCTTTCCAAAAGACAATTTAATTAGAGTATCAGAAACAATACTTATCACTTTAGCTTACATTTCTCTTAGCTTGATTTAAGAAGTGAATTGAAACATCAATTTCAGAGAGTAAAGCAACTAATTATCAAAATATTATCGCAAGAAAGAAGGAAAGATAAGTGATCATGTAATCAAAACACAATAGAGTACCTCCCTATAATATTTGTTTGCAGATATGCTAGTGGCCAGGCCATTCTCCCAAGTCTTACAACAAAAATCAAAACAAAAGAGGGAACCTGCAATCACAGTTACACACTGAATCTCCTAGCTTGGCAAGATTCACAGTGATTTCTCTAAAGAGTACTTTAATTGGCTGTAAAATTGCTGGATTTGAAAACGGTTATGTTTGTATCATTCCAACACAGTTTTTATGAGGTCAAGGCTCATCAGTTCTAACAAATAAACTTACTAACTCATGCAGCCCCTCCCCCTCAGCAGTCACCTTGTGCATATAAACCAAATGGAGGGAAACTAGATGTGAGAGGCTATCAGTCAATGCTTGTCAAAGAGAAGAGGAGGGTGCAGGCTACAGGGACGAGCATTACACTCCACCCCTGAAAAGGAGGCTAGGAGGAAAGGCCTGCTGTCATCCGGCTAGTAGGATGTCATCATGACAGGACAGCTTCCTGCTCAGTCTTTGTAAGCATTTTCTCACCCACATTTCTGCAGCACTGTCCGTGTCCCTGTTGTTCAGTCTACTGACATACGTTATCACTCTGGAGCTGGCTCATCCTGAGCTGCCAATTCCTACTGGTTCCCGGTGTTCTGTCCTGGCACCAATAGTTCATTCCATTTGAAACAGAAGATTTTCTTTGATGTGTTCAGTTTGTAACTCTCAAGTTAGATTCCTTAATGAAGTTTTACTTTTTAGATACTGTTTTAACTAAGAACCAGTAGTGGGAAATACTATATGTATAGAAAGGGAGAAATCTTCTTTCTTGAGTGTGACCCTTATGCTAAACAGAATGAAAGATCTCAAGTCAAAGAGTATTTATTCATTTGTCAACTCAGTCTTTTTATAGTTTATAGGAGCTCTTAAAAACTGGTTTATTTGCCATTCAAACTTCTCTATTCCACAAAGAAAAAAAAATATATATATATATGATTTGGATCCAAAGCACACAGTGTCTCCAGAATACAGGCTACAAAAGACAAACATCAAAGACAATCTACATTTCACATATAGTCAGAGATGGGAAACAAAATGCATTTAACTGTTAAGTTCAATATTGTTCCTCCATTCTGAAATTAGAGGACATTAATCAGGGTGAAAACATGCCCATCATCAGAATAGATACAACCCATGATGAGTCAGAGTAAGAAAAAGGCATTCAAATCACATACAGTAAGAAGCTGAAAGGTCAACTCATGTGGCATAAGTTTTCCTTTATTTCATTCCAATCTGTGTGAAAATAAAGAACTGCTAAAAGGGAGTGAATAGACAACTACAAAAAGGACGCTGATTTTGTGTAACTGCATGTTTACACAATCTATCAGGAACAGCTTGTCCCATTAAGCTATCTCAGTCTTCAAGAGTACTCTGCAGGTATTTATAGCCCTTGCAACTGGGCTGCGACTCTTAGAGTTCATGATGACTATTCACACGCTTCTGTTTAACTTATCAGCAACAACATTTAGAGATGTGCTACATGAAGCAAGAAATTATTTATACCTAATTTATACCTCTCAAAATCATTCATTATCCATGTAGAATAAATATGGCAAAACTGTTATCATTACTAATTGGGTGTTACATTTGGAAAGACTGGAAAGTCACTTTGTCTCTTTAATCTTTGAGAAAATAAAAATGTTTAGAACATAAGTCAGAAGCAAGGCAAGGTCAACGTCAGAGGGATGATAAGACCAACTGATCTTGATCTGCAAAAACTGACAGTGGTGGTAAATTCATACATATGGATAACATATTGCCTAGCATGTGTCAGGAAGGACATTGAGAAGGAAAAAAGATTTCTTTAAAGCGTGGATTTGCCAAGTAAACTGGGCTGGCCAGATGGAAAGAAAGGGCGTTCTGGAAGAATGAGTCAGTATGATGGCACAAAGTGGGGACATACATTCCAGAGATGTCAAGGGACATGTTGACAAACTAAAGCCCTGCACAGAAAAATTTCAAACTGAAACTTCTGAGAAACATTGATTTCTTTTTTAATTTAAGTAAGATTTAGAAATAATGGGATGCTCTTGGGCAAAAATTCATGTAGTGGCCGACATCTATGGATAAACTGAAGTGAGAAGCTGGGAAATAAAGACAGAAGTGTGTCCAAGTGAAGCAAACATATCTAGCTCTAGGTAACAGCAGTCACCCAAGAAAGGGATGGCTTAGAGTCATCATGGAGCTGGAGTGAGGGAGACAGTGCACACCATCCTAGCAAGGACCCTGAGAAAAGAAGATCTCAAGTTTCAGGCCTAGGCCAGTCTGTGCTTTCCATGAGTCCCCAAACCATATAACAACACTGGTCACGGTGGTGAGCATTAAGGAAATACATAGTGGGAAGAAAGCTGAGGGCTTGCTGGCCAGTCAGTCTAGTGAAATGGGTAATGTCCAGGCCCATGAGAGATCCCATGTTAAAGGACATAGATGATAGTCCTTCAGATGACACTCAACATTGTCGTCAAGCATCACATGCACACACACACACACACACACACATGCACACGCGCACAAACATACACACAGAGACACACAAACACACACACCCCACCACAGGCAGCCTCACACATGCAGATATTCAGATTCACATCCAAATAACACACTTTAAGAAAACAAGCAACTATGGCAGAGGTAAAACAAAGTGTATTTGGTAAATTCAAACTTTAGGCCCCCATATTTTTTTTAATTTTATTTTTTTCTTATCAGTTACATTTTATTAACTCTGTATCCCCACCGTGTCCCGATCCCTCAATTCCTCCCAGTCTCTCCCTTCCTCCCTCATCTCCACCATGCCCCTTTCCAAGTCCACTGATGGGGGGGACCTCCTCCCCATTCATCTGATCCTGTTTTTTTCAGGTATCTTCAGGACCGGCTGCAAAGCCCTCCTCTGTGGCCTAACAGGACTGCTCCTACCTTGGGGGTGGGGAGGCCAAAGAGCCAGTCATTGAGTTCCTGTTAGAAATAGTCCTTGTTCCCATCACTTTGGGAAACCAATTGGTTACTGAGCTACCACAGGCTACATCTGAGCAGAGGTTCTAGGTTATATCCATACATGGTCCTTGGTTGAATGTCAGTCTCAGAAAAGACCCTGTGCCCAGATATATTTGGTCCTTGTGGAGCTCCTATCCTTTCCCCATCAGACTAACTCCCCTTCTTTCTTATGATTCCCTGTATTCTGCCAAAACTTTGGTCATGAGTCTTTGCTTTGAAAACACTGCTAGTTCGAGTCTTTCAGATGCTTTCTGCAGTAGACTCCTGTCATACATTCAATGCACATCCCATCTGTCTTTCTAAATGAGGATTGATCATCTTGCCCCATGTCTGCTCTCTTGATTATCTTTTTTAGGTGTATAGATTGCATTATGTTTATCATATCTTATAGGTCTATATAAGTGAGTATATACCGTGTTTTTCTTTTTCCTTCTGGGATATTTCACTCAGAATTATCTTTTCTAGATCCCACCATTTGCCTGCAAATTTCATGATTTCCTCCTTTTTGATTGCTGAGTAGTATTCCATTGTGTAGAAATACCACAATTTCTGTACCCATTCCTCCGTTGATGGACATCTGGGTTGTTTCCAGGTTCTGGCTATTACAAATAAAGCTGCTATAAACATGGTTGAGCAAGTATCCCTTTTGTGTACTTGAGCAAACTTTGGGTATATACCTAGCAGTGGTATAGCTAGGTCTTGAGGAAGCACTATTCCTAATTGTCTTAGAAAGCGCCAGATAGCTTTCCAGAGTGGTTGTACCAGTTTACATTCCCACCAGCAGTGGAGGAGGGTTTCCCTTTCTCCACAACCTCTCCAGCATGTGTTGTCACTTGAGATTTTCATCTTGTAGGCCCCCATATTTAAGTGTTGAAAGAGCTGATGTGTTAATGAATATTAAAGATATCAGAGTGATAAATGTTAAACCATATGCAAATAGTAATGTCTTCATGCTGTCCTTACCTACCATAGTCTCCCATCCTCACTGCCACCCCACGCAACCAATCATGCAAAAAATTGAACTAAGTAGACTACTGCCTATAGCTTAATAAAAAGTTCCTGTAGGTGATGTTTATTCTAAAAAAAATGACAGCAAAGTTTTTCTTAATCTCACCTTCCCTCTTCTTTTTTACAATATTTATTTATATATTTTATGTATATGGGTGGGTTTTTTTCTTGCATGTATGTCTGTATACAAGCAGAAGGAATTATGCGCCTTTGTAGATGTTTGTGAGCCTCCATATAGTTGGTGGGAATCAACTCCAGACCTCTTAGCCACTGAGCCATCTCTGCACCCCCTCTTCCCTCTTCTAGGGGTGCTTTCTAGCGAATACACTCACAATGAGAGGGAATGGAGACTTTGGTTATGTACTTTATTCCACTGAGGAACTGTAGGTGTCTTATTCTATCTTTTCATCCCCTTTTCCTTGGAGGATCCCCAAGTCACCTTGCATTCTCTGTGACTTCCCATGCAGACAGGGAGGCACTTTTAACTTGTGGTTCAGTTTTTGTGGCTCAAGTGATATCCCTGGTCATGAGTGCTGGCTAACTAAGCTTCTATGAGGGACTCTTTCAGAGTTTTTCCCTGATTCCTACTCAAGACTGCCCCTGGCCATCCAATTAGCAGTCGTTGCTATAACACCAGCTTCCCACACTGCACTGGACTCCTCTGTAAAGCCCCTCAATAACAAAAGGACAGATTGGAAAAACTTACCTTCAGGGCCTGAATAAATGATCATGATGAAGAGCACAAAATCTATTTAGATATGACGGTAACCTGAGTCAGCATATGGCACTCTTTAAAATAATGTGGAATACAAGAGTCTATCCATCTTTATAGCATCCTCATGAATACACTTCTGATCCCCTAGCCTAAGTCTAAATAAGTGATCATCTGGGCAGACATTTAAATGTTTCTTCTCCTAGCTCCTGCTGTTCTCAAAAAATACCCCAGAAAGAGATTAGTTTTTATTTATTTTACCTAATTATGTGAAGCTAAGGAAGGGTTACTTCCATCACAGCATCCTTTAGGCTGCATCTAATCTCCATGGTGACACAGACTAGAATCGCCAATTTAGCTGTGAATATGACAGGATATTAACAGCAGAGAAAAAGAAATTATTTTGTTCATACGGCAACAAAGAAAAAAGAGGAATTTAGAAAATCTTTACTCAAAACTATAGCCTGGCTTGTAAGAATAATAATTTGTCTTACAATCCTATATTCTGTGTTCAAACCTGAGTACTACCTCAATATCATGATCTTTCAGAGACGGTGGAATCTTATGTGTGCTAGATGGATGTTCTCTAATAGGAAACACAACAGAAAAAGGACATAAACATTTTAAAAATGAAACTTTCGGATCTATACAATTAGTATTTCACAGCACTACCAACATGAATAACTTAGGAGACTTCAAAAATCTAACAGTAGATATGGCATACACCGCTTGAAAATAGAAGCTTATTCAAAATGCAACATTGATGCCAATTCTATACAAAAACTGAATAAATGCACTCATGCTGTTCCAGGGGCTCAGTCTGAAAGCATAAACAGAGGGTTCACTATTCAGGTCTGCACATTAAATAATTTAGTAAATTTCAGTTGACAGTAAGTTCTTTTTCTGACATACAAACTGAAGTTATTAAAAGAAAAAAGGAGTAGTTTGGGGAACATTTTGTTCATGTTTATAACACTTGCCTCCAGACCCTCTTCTTTTTCTTCCTCGATCTTTCTGTTATCTTTACATTTAAGCTGAATAAAAAGCCTATAAAACTAATCCTTAATTTATTATTCATCTGTGTTTCTTTCCAACATGAAGACAGAACTCACAGCCCCTACTACAGATGTTAATTCTAGATTTCCCTATGATGTCTTGGCAAAGTATCCAAAGTATCTAAGACCACAAAACCATGAGTGCCAGAGGTGAAAATATCATGTCCTTTTACCTAAATGATTATGTTACTCCAGCCTTGTTACTTACAATCTGTATGACCATGAGAAAGAGACCAAAAATCCCTGTGCCTCTACTTCCTTAATTCTAATATAAGAATAATAGTATCCTCACTTCATTGGATAAGTTTAAGAATGAAAATCAGAGCAGGGATTGGTTGTAAAATTTTTCTGCACATTTCAAAGACCTCTAGTCATTGTTCAATATGAATGACAATTTTTGCTTCCCAATTAGTAGTCTGTTCTGAGTCTACCCATATGACTCAGGACTTCTTCATGGCCAAAGCACTCACTGAAAATACTTTTCTCTGTGGTCATAAGTGTAAGTTCAGCATACCCAATGCAATCAACAGCCAAACTTTGGGCAGAGCATAGGGTGAGAACTCCCCCTTCCAGTGAATTAGGAGAAGGAGGTGGGGGAAGGGAGAGAGGCTGGGAGTGAGAGGAGTTGAAGAAGGGGGCTACAATTGTGATATACAATAATAAATTGTAAATGATATATATATATATGTAAACAAGTGGATTTATAATTAGTCTTAACGGCAATGAAAGCCTGGTAGACACTGAACCTCAGCTTTCCTATAACAGTGCATTGCCATACAGAGTTCCCAGTAGGAACACTCTAGTTTACTAGGGTAGTAACTCGAGTCACAACAAGTGTTTTTGTGATTTTCTTTTCTTCCTGCCATATTTGCCCACCCACTTCTTTTGTTTCCTAGGCTGAACTTAAGTGGTCATTCCTTGCTCTTGAACTCTTGTCTCATAGTGTGTTTCATGAGCTCTCTCCCTCCTTGTCTGACCCAGGAGAAATCTCTAAAGCCTGAGAGATTAAATATCAGGTCTGAAATGTTCTCCTTTCTCCTTTTCAGTCTTTCAATTAAAATCATAATGACAAATGTTCCATTAATAAAACCCAGTACAGAACTTTTTCCCTGGCTGACTCATCCTGTTGACTCAGAGGATACTCCAGAGGACTGGATTCTGACTCAGCTCACACTGCCAGACTCTTCTACACAGACCTGTGTTATATACAACAGTAGCTCGAGCTGAGTAACTTTAAGTCCCTTGCTGTCTGGGTATGAGTGAATATTAAAAGGACCGGTTTCCCAACAGTCCTGCCAAGCTAAGCTTCACATGCTTTCACAGACCTACAAAAATTCAGTGTTACCAGGCTTTGTCTCCATGTTGTTTTTCAGATTTAGTTAGCTTAAAAACTAACAAATTCCTTTATGAGTTCAATGTTTTTGATTAGTAGAACATGCTACTTTGTGTTTTGTTTTGTGTTCATTTTTACTGGAAAGCTCCACTTTAAATACAAAACTGTGCAGATCTGATTTTGAATCTTTGTTCTTCTCTATGAGACCAAGCATATTCCTGACTACCTTAGCCATCCAGGGGAGAAAGAGAGATGTGCAGGGGACAGAAGCTCCAAAAGGAGACCGACAGAGCCAAAAAACTGGGTCCTGGGGGTCCTGCAGAGACTTATACCCCAACCAAGGACCATGCATGGAGAGGACCCTGCTCAGATGTAGCCCAGAGACTCAGTCTCGAAGTGGATACCCTAGTAAGGGGAGCAGAGATTGTCTCTGGCATGAACTCAGTGGCAGGCTCTCTGATAACCTCCCCCTTGGAGTGCAGCCTTGCCAGGCCACAGAGGAAGACAATGTAGCCAGTTCTGATGTGACCTAATAGGCTAGGGTCAGACAGAAGGGGAGGAGGACCTCCCCAATCAGTGGACTAGAGGAGGGGCATAAATGGAGAAGAGGGAGGGAGGGTGAGATTGGGATGAGACAAAAGAGGGGGCCACAGCTAGGAGAAAAAGTGAATAAATTGTAATAAATAATAAATAATAAAATACCTGAATCTTTCACTTTTATTATAATAATCTTTTTTTATTGGCATGATGACTGTATAGCTTTCTACATGGTGAGCATGGAGATTATTTTTAAAAGAACTGAAAATGCTTCTTTCATTGACTGATCCTCTGATTGTTGCCAAATTTCATGATGAGTAAAATGCAACTTCTTTTCAATTTCTCAAAAAAATTACCAGTTACGGGACAAACATGTATGTGTTTATTTGTTTTTTTGTTCTATTTTTTCCTTTTTTATATTTTGAAGTTTTACTTTTTATATTAATTACAGTTTATTCACTTTGTATCCCAGCTGTAGCCCCCTCCCTCACTCCCAACTGCACCTTCCCTCTCTCATCTCCTCCCATGCCCCTCTCCAAGTCCTCTGATAGGGGAGGTCCTCCTCCTCTTCCCTCTGACTGTAGCTTGTCAGGTCTCATCAGGACTGGCTGCATTGTCTTCCTCTGGGGCATTTTAAGGCAGTGTTCTGGCTAACCTGGAATTTGCTATGCAGAAAAGGCTCAAAGATCTGCATGTTTCTACCTCTGAATGCTATCATTAAAGGCATCCACCCTCCACACTCACAAATATGTTTTTAAAGTAAATATCTGAAACACATGCAACACATAACCCACCAATATACTACTGTGTATTAATATGAAATGAGATGATAGTTATAATCAAAACTAAGGTCTCCGGAACACAGCAACACTAATGCGCTACCTATAATCTTCATAGACCATACTATCATTCAAATACTTGGGACTATTTATCTCATAGTCAGTAGATGAAATTACATAACCTTGTCATTGTTAAGTGCTGTCCTTGTGGGTTAATGCTGAGGCAGAGGTTGAAAATGAGGAAGATGGAAATAAGACTGCCATTCATCTTTGAGTCATGGAAAATGTAAGACAAAAATGTTACCATGTAAGGCTTTGTAATAGAGAAAGAGAAATGAAGTGCTGGTCTACTAACTCTTCATGTCACTCCGCTCAAATTACCACTGGTGTCATAACTGACATCAATTGGATAAGCAGTTAAGAGTCTGAGAAGTTTAACAGTCTTGTGCCGAAAATACTTAGTGATGTATTTTCTTATCACTGTAGCGAAAACTCATCCTGCTTCCTGTCTGACAAGTTTGTGGCATGTTTTGTTCCTGTTCTAAAAGGGAAGTGTGTGTGTGTGTGTGTGTGTGTGTGTGTGTGTGTGTATGTTGCTCTTGACGCAGCCTGTTCTCAAATTGCTAATTTTTACAGCAGACCTTTAACATGCCATTCCTTAGATAGCCCTGAGATTACATTCCTTCCTCTCTTCTGTGTCCTTTCTGGGTGAACAGGGTGTTATGTTCTGGGACAACTCTGGAGCGGATGAGGCCCCTCAAGTAGCTTAAGTGGTGTGTTGAATTAAGACAGGAAGAGATATAGAGGACACTCATCATTCAATCACAAATGTTTATTGTGTTACCACCTGGTTCTCGAACCTAATTTTAAAACTGTTTGTTCCTGACACTTTGTGAGAGGCTCACCATCTTTATTAAGTGAGTCATAAAAGAATGTTGCTCAGTACACGCTAAGGTCAACTGAGCTCTCTTCCTAACTGACTTCTCATACTGGTAAAAGCCGATGCTTAATTTCTTGAAATGATTATTTACTTACAATGCATAAATTGCTATAATTATTCTTACTCTGAGAATAGTTCCAGCTACCTTAAAGTCACTCCTTCAAATCTCAGGCATGTTTTTTAGGATATTCATTTTACTTGTTATTTAGTAAATATTACAGTTAATTATTAATTTTAAATTATTTTGTTATTTATGAATTTATATTTAATTTTAATTAATTAACAGATTTGATCTTATCATTATGATTTAGCACATGGTCCACTTTATTGTGAGGTAGAAACACCTGTAAACCAGGTTACTGTAGTGATGATGGCTGTGACACATGCTAAAGTGCTTTCACTGTATAAAACGGGGCCGACATCCCGCTCACTCCATTATAACAGCAGCAGGATTCGGAATATGGAAAATTTCAGCTACAGGTAGTTTTATATGGCTCCATGATTTATTTATTTTTCTTAAAAAAAAAAAAAAAAGAACACCTCTGCCTCCAAAATGCTGGTATTCATGACCATGCCTGACTTTATTTTATTTTATTTTTTAATGACGAAAATAGAAACTCAATTGCTTAAAAGGAAAACAAAACAAAACAAAAAAAAAAAGAATAAAAAGAGGCGTCAGGAGCCAAGACAGTAACACCACAGTTGAAAGTGGTTGCTGACGTAGTTGCTGATTAAACCATAAAAGAATGAAAGGTAAACAGAGTCCCAGATGACAGAGAGGCAAGAGTACCGGTCTGTTATCATGGTCTGGCAGGTTTCATCCTCTTGGACTATGCACATCTCCAGATGTCCTCCATGGAACCATCTGTGTTTCTTATGCTCATGAGCAGCTGTGGCAAGATGGTAAAACGGTTCAGAAAGGCAATGGATTAGCTCAGTTCAGCACCGACAAGGGAAAACGCATCTGACAAGTTTAGGCATAAACCAAGGAGAACCATGATTGACTAAATAATACAAAGGTGTGTGAGAGGCAGGAATACCTAGAAAAGGGAAGTAGGTCATGGAGACTGAGGAAAGATTTTACACTGATTTCTCTAATAATAACGGAAAGTTGCCTGTTCCCACCTGTAGATATACTAATTAGAAAACTATGATGCCCCACCAGTAATGACTGCACTGCTTAAAGCTGATAACCACCTGTGAAGGACAAGCCCTTCATTGTTCCAACCAGAAAACAGAATCTCAGCTTTCCTAAACTCAAACTGCTATTTAGTAGCCGAGCTGGGTCACAATCCACAGATTCTAATCTACATATCACTTCTCTTTAAACTTGGCCTTGGAGTATATGTAGGAACTGAACTGTTTTATAATCTCGTATAGCATGGAAAACAACTATTAATTTTAAGTTTTCATCATGTTACATTCTTTTTTTTTTTTTTTTTTGGCTGAAACAGTGATATCTTTATTGACAAAATTTTTATTTTTTTTTCAATGCAGTTTATTCAGGAACCTTGAACAATCATCTGACCCTGGGGAAAGCCAGCCCACAGCTTAAATAGCCTCTGGGTAGCCAACCCCAGCGTGCCACGTGGGCAATACAGATAGGTCCACATACATGGAAGCAAGCCAGATCCTCAGCCTTAGCCAAATGTGGAATTGTTCGTGACAGAGAGCACTCACCATTGGGAAGGTGGAAGGCTGAAACCAGCTCCATTTTTAAGGCACAGCATTCTGCAGCTCTCTACAGTTCCCCTGTTTTGTTTTAGACACATCAGGCAAGAGTAGAGGTCTGATCTCTGATATTAGAAATAAATTGGGACTTTGTATCGATGTTCATTTAGGTGTCATCCACCCAAAGAGCATCAGACCCGTCAGATACCTTTTTCTCAGAGGCAGGACCTGGGGCATCAACCCGCATGCAATCAGACATGCTCTTCTCTGGGTTGAAAGCGGCTGACCCTGAGTGCAGTGCTTAGCCTCGCATCCTGAGCATAACATTTTAGCTTTTTATGGTAGCCAACCATGCTTGGGGAGACTGTCCTGCTTCAATGGCTGTAAAGGCCTGAATGGTCATGGCTGCATGACGCTGTTGTGAGACTCTAATCTTGCATATATACCACAGGCAAACCAAGGAGACCAACACCAGAAGGCCTGCTAACACTCCCATGCCTGCCCATTCCTTCAGATGATTCATGGCTGCAGCAATCCATGATGATAATCCTGTGGCTAATCCTGAGTCCATTCTGGTAGAATTTACTGTGACAATGGCCACTCTCAGCTGCTCCATCGTAGTATCGAATTCTCCAGTCCAATTACCTAAAATATAGCTAGACAATTGTTTAGACAGATTTGCAGCCCATCAGGCTCAGCATCTGCTTTGATAGTCTGAAGGGCAGAGGCTTTCAAAGGCCCTCTGTGGTAGGTTCCTAGGTTGTTTCCTGTTTTCTTCTTCTTCTGATGTCCATCCTCTTTGCCTTTCCGGATGGGGATTGGACATTTTTGTTAGGGTCCTCGCTCTTGCTTAGTTTCTTTAGATGCACAGGTTTTAGTGGGTTTGTCCTATGTTGTATGTCTATATGAGTGAGTATATACCACGTGTGTCTTTTTGCTTCTGGGACAACTCACTCAGGATGATCCTTTCCAGATCCCACCATTTACCTGCAAATTTCATGATTTCCTTATTTTTCATTGCTGAGTAATATTCCACTGTGTAGATGTACCACAATTTCTGCATCCATTCTTCAGTTGAGGGGCATCTGGGTTGTTTCCAGCTTCTGGCTATTACAAATAAAGCTGCTACAAACATGGTTGAGCAAATGTCCTTTTTGTGTACTTGAGCCTCTTTTGGATATATGCCCAGTAGTGGTATGGCTGGATCTTGAGGAAACGCTATTCCTAGTTGTCTGAGAAAGTGCCAGATTGATTTCCAGAGTGGTTGTACAAGTTTACATTCCCACCAGCACTAAAGGAGGGTTCCCCTTTCTCCAGCATGTGTTTCTCCAGCATGTGTTGTCACTTGAGTTTTTGATCTTGGCCATTCTGATGGGTGTAAGGTGAAATCTCAGGGTTGTTTTGATTTGCATTTCCCTAATGGCTAGTGAGGTTGAACATTTCTTTAAGTGCTTCTCTGCCATTCTATATTCCTCTACAGAGAATTCTCTGTTTAGCTCTGTTCCCCATTTTTTAAGTGGATTACTTGGTTTACTACTTTTCAGCTTCTTTAGTTCTTTATATGTACTGGATATGAGTCCTCTGTCAGATAAAGGGTTGGTGAAGATTCTTTCCCAATCTGTAGGTGGTTGCTTTGTTTTGATGACGGTGTCCTTTGCTTTACAGAAGCTTTTCAGTTTCATGAGGTCTCATTTATTGATTGTTGCTCTTAGAGCCTGTGCTGTTGGGTGTTCTGTTCAGGAAGTTTTCTCCTGTACCAATGAGTTCTAGGGTATTTCCCACTTTTTTTTCAAGCTGATTTAATGTGTCTGGTTTTATGTTGAGGTCTTTGATCCACTTGGACTTCAGTTTTGTGCAGGGTGACAAGTATGGATCTATTTTCATTTTTCTACATGTAGACATCCAGTTGGACCAGCACCATTTGTTGAAGATGCTATCTTTTTTCCATTGTATGGTTTTGGCGTCTTTGTCAAAGATCAGGTATCCATAAGTGTGTGGGTTTATTTCTGGGTCCTCTGTTCGGTTCCATTGATCCACCATTCTGTTTCTATGCCAATACCATGCAGTTTTTAAAACTGTTGCTCTATAGTACAACTTAAGATCAGGGATGGAGATACCTCCGGAAGATCTTTTATTGTAGAGGATTGTTTTAGCAATTCTGGGTTTCTTGTTTTTCCATATGTCATGTTACTTTCCACGCACCATATTAGATTTATGTGGAATAACTCAGTTTCACTGTCATAAGTTATGTCACAATGCCAATTTCAATGTCATAAATGAGAAAGATGCTGTTCCATCTGTATGGAATGAAGGAAGTCATATTCAGTGATATTGAATTATATGCAGCACAAAAAAAATTAGGGTGTCTGATTTCTATCAGAATTGATGAGTAGATTAGAAAGACTAACTGTGGGCCTCCATATTTATTTCTGTGTCTTTGGTTTTGTTTTGGTTTTCAAGACAGGGTTTCTCTTTGCAGCCTTGTCTGTTGTGGACTCGATTTGTAAACCAGGCTGGCCTCAAACTCACAGAGATCCACCTGCCTCTGCCTCCCTGAGTGGGGGGTTACAGGTATATGCCACTGTGCCCAGCTTATTTCTATGTCTTAATTAAAAGTCATATTCATGCTTAAACTATTCAAACACAAAGGTCTCTTATGCAATCTGTTTTCACCTCTGCTAACCCAGCTTCTAACTTAAAACGGTATTTTTTTCAAATGAATCAAAAATTCTATTTCTTTACAAAGGTACATAGACAAGCACATAGATAGGCACATAGAACTAAAAGAAGGCGCTTAATTTCACTCTTTAGTAATACGCAATAGGTATATAGAATAATAACCACCCAAATTATGAATCGCAGCCACTCCTTTTTACATCTTTATTCTGAAGACGGTTTCTTGAAATTGCTAATATTTCTACATGTAAAATCAATTCCATTAAATGTAACTTCCTGTATGAAAATAAATTATTACTAAAACCTCTAGATAAGGACAATAAGGGAAGCAGCAGTTATAAACTAATATAATTAAAGACATGGATAGATAAACATTAGCAAAGTAAAATTTTAAAATTTGATTACATTTATTCTATGACTGTAGTAATGATTTTACTTAGAAAACTATTATTGAATGTCTGAACTAATTGAAAAGAAATCCCTGTGATATTTTCATGAAAAAAAAATAGTTTTAAAAATAATACCAGATCCTAATTAAAGTTTTAAGCTACAGAGGAGACATCTGTATGTGCTCATTTATTGCAGCCTTCACAACAGCCAAAAAAAAAAGATTCAGTCAACAAATAGAACCAATAAAAAAGCTGCTATCTGTACTCAATGAAACACATTCCGTAATACAAAGAATAAAAACAGTGAGTTTTAATGACACGCAGAGAACTGAAAGGTTTATTTTAACTGAAACTGGTCAGACAAGAGAAAAAGCATGTACTCACTCATGAAAACCCAATCTTATCACAGTATAAAGTAGAATAGATAGAAGTGAGCACAGGAAGTGTGTAGAGGAACTTTAATCCAGCAACTCTGGCAAGGGATAGTACCCAAATACCCAGGTCTGTCTAATCCAGCTGGAAAGCAGACACACCCTGGAATACAATATAATCCGGCTCTTACTGTTTCCCACTTCTTTCATAAGATTGCCTGCACTCTGCCCAAAGGTTGGCCATAAGTCTCAGCATCTGCTTTGATAGTCTGTAGAGCAGAGCCTTTCAGAGACCTTCTGTGGCAGGTTCCTGACTTGTTCCCTCTTTTCTCTTTCTTCTGATGGCCATCCTCTTTGCTTTTCTGGATGAGGATTGAGCATGTTAGCCAGAGAACTGATTGTCCTGCTCTTTGATCACCTCCCCCTGAGTGTAAGGGGAGCAGCCTTACCAGGCCCCAGAGGAACACAATGCAGCCACTCCTGATGAGACCTAATAGACTAGGATCAGAAGGAAGGAAAAAAAAAAAAAAAAAAGATCTCCCCTATCAGTGGACTTGTGAAGAGGCATGTGTGGAGAAGGGGGGAGAAAAGGAGGAATTGGGAGGGGAGGAGGGAGGAAGCTACCGGGGGGGGGATACAAAGTGAGTAAAGTGTAATTAATAAAAAAATTTAAAAAATCATAAAAAATAAAGAAAAAACCAATATAATCCGGCTGGAATACAGACCCCTGCCCTTAGTACACAACTTTAATCCCTAACAATAAAGGTAAGGTTAACTTGTAGAAGAAAGCACTCAGTTTTGCGTTACAACTAATTGAGGGGCAGACAAAGTGATGAACCAGAGAAAGATTTGACAAAAATGAGTCAGAGATAAGATAGACCCAACCCTCACCAGGACATGAAAGAGAAGCCACTTTAGAGCACTACAGGAGAGTAATTGTGGTTTCTCACAGTTTGCAGAACATTCATTCAGAACGTTCTGGATTTCAGAGTTTCCACTGAGATGTTATCTGTTATTCTGTTTAAAATTTTTATTTTATTTCAGTTTATTTACTTTATATCGCACTGGTGACCTCTCCTTCCTCCCATCTCATTACCCCCTCCCCCTCCTAATGAGCCTGAATTATATGATTCTTTTTCCTTTTCCTTTTCATCTTTAATATCTTCTCTTTGTCCTGTATGGTTAGTTTTTTATATTCTGTGTTGTGGGGAACTTCTTTTTTGCCACTATTAAGTATTCTATATGCTCTTATTTTTTTTCTTTTTATTAAATTTTTTAGTTTTTATATTAATTACAGTTTATTCATTTTGTATCCCAGCTTAGGCTCCTCCATCTTCCCCTCCCAATCCCAACCTTTCTCTCTCATCTCCTCTCATGCCCCTCTCCAAGTCTATCGATAGGGGAGATCCTCTTCTGTCTGACCCTAACTTATTCGGTCTCATCAGAACTGGCTGCATTGTCTGTGGCCTAGCAAGGCTGCTTCCCCATCAGGGGGAGGCAAAGAGCTAGCCACTGAGTTCATGTCAGAGACAGTCCCTGTTCCCCTTATTAGGGTACCCATGTGGACACTGAGCTGCCATGGGCTACATCTGAGCAGGGGTTCTAGGTAATGTCCATGGTTGGACATTACCAATGGTCCTTGGTTGGAGTATCAGTCTCAGAAAAGACCTCTGTGCCCAGATATTTTAGTTCTGTTGCTCTTCTTGTAAAGCTTCTGTCCTCTCCAGATCTTACTACTTCCCCCTTCTTAATTTAGATTCCCTAGACACTGCCCAAAGTTTGCTTATGAGTCTCAGTATCTGCTTTGATACAATGCTGGGTAGAGTCTTTCAGAGGCCCTCTGTGATAGGCTCCTGTCCTGTTTCCTGTTTTCTCCTTCTTCCAATGTCTATCCCATTTGCCTTTCTGGGTGAGGATTGATCATCTTACCCAGGGTCCTCCTTCTAGCTCAGTTTCTTTAGGTATACAGATTTTTGTAAGTATATCCTATATTATATGGCTAGTATCCACTTATGAGTGAGTGTATACCATGTGTGTCTTTCTGTTTCTGGGATACATCACTCACGATGATTTTTTTCTAGTTCCCACCATTTGCCTGCAAATTTCATGATTACCTTGTTTTTGATTGCTGAATAGTATTCCCTTGTGTAAATGTAATGTTTTTATATTTTTATAGGTACCTCCTTCTTTAGAGTGAGGAAATTTCCTTCTATTATTTTGTTTTAAGTGTTTTTTGTGCCTTTGATCTGGATTTCTTTTCCTCCCCTGTGAAAGTTGTTTTTATTTCCTCAGATGGGAATGAGATGACAGCTGTTCCTGAACCTTTCTAGCTCTTTCTGAACTCTTGCTGGAAGTTTCAACTCACCTCTTGTAGCTCAAATGCCTCTCCAAGCTGACTGATTCAAACCTGCTTTCTCTTTGCTTCTGACTAAATTGCTCTGCCTGGCCTCAAACTAATTCTAACATTTTTCTTTAATTCTTCTTTTTCTCAGTATCTAACTTGTTCTTGCTCCTACTTGTCTCTGTAAAACTATCCAGGTAAAAAACTCTCAGAAAAAAAAAAAAAAAAAACTCATTGGGGAGGGAGTGAGGGAGGAGGCTACAGTTGGGATACAAAGTGAATAAACTATAATTAATATAAAAAATAAAAATTTAATTTTAAAAAGTTAATAAATTGTAATAAATAAATAAATAACAATCACTTGTGGTTATGAAAAACAACAACAAACTCTCTTCTTTCTGCCTATCTTGCTCTTACATAGCCTCTTTCTTGTCCTGTCCTGGTGAGAGTTGGCCATAGCCTATCTCTGACTCATTCTGTAAAAGCTTTCTCTGATTTTTCACTTGTCTGCCCCATTTTCAAACATGACTACTTCCTTCTGTAAACTAACCTTACCTTCATTGTTTGGGATAAAAGGTGTATACTAAAGGTGTCTATATTCCAGCCATCATGTGATAATCCAGGGTGTGCCTGCATTCCAAACAGATCACACAGATTTAGAAGGTCTTTGGATGTGAGCCCTTGCCAGAGCAGCCATGTTGCAGGATTTAAATTCCTCAATACTACCTTATTCTTCTTATATTTATATTTTTCATAGTTGGTCTTCTTGTAGTGTCCCAGATATACTGGATGTTTTTTGTATGAAGTGTTTTTAGATTTAACATTTGTTTGACTGAACTTTTACCATGTCTTTTACCATGTCTTCAACACCTGAGGTTCTCTTTTTTGTGTCTTGTACTCTGTTGTTGAGATTAACTCTGAGGTTTTTGCTTGACTTCCTAATTTTTTCATTTCCAGTTTTACACCAGTTTGAGGGCTTTTTTCTTTTGTTAATATGTAATATTGGTTTATTTCTTTCCTATAGCATTGTAAATTTATTTATTTATTTTTCTCTCATAGATCACATCCCTACTGCAGATTCCCCTTTCTCCTATCCTCTCAGTCTCTCAACTGCCATCTCCCCTGGATCCACTCCTCCTCCATTTCCCTTTAGAAAGGAACAGATCTCCCAGGGATATCAACTGCACATAGCATAATAAGTAACAATAAGACTAGACACAAACCTTTTAGAAAACATTATGACTACTCTCATTTAAGGTCAAATATTGTCCTCCAATACCATCTGACTACGTGCATTCACCACAAAACAAAAAAGGCTTCTTGGGTGTCTGTTATCGGAAACCACTAAGTTTCTAAAATTTTGGTATGATTTAATGTACTAAACTAAATATATTCAAAGTAACAACAAAAAGGCCAAACAAGGCAATCCAGTAGGAGGAGAAGGGTCCTAAGAGCAGGCAAAGGAGTCAGAGATACCCCCTTTTTCACTGTTAGGAGTCCCACAAGAACACCAAGCTACGCAACTATAACATATATGCAGAGACCTACACAAGTTCCCTGATTGTCACGTTAGTCTCCATGTGCCCCTACAAGGCCAGGTTAGTTGATTCTAGAGGTTTTCTGGTGGTGATCTTTTCCCCTCTGGTTCCTATAATACTTCTTTTTTGTCTTACATGGGATTCCCCAACCTCTTTCTAAAGTTTGGCTGTGGGTCTCTGTATCTGTTTCTATCAGTTGTTGCATGAAGCCTCTCTGATGTTGATTAAGCTAGGCACCTGTCTATGAACATAGCAAAGTATCATTAGGAATCATTTCATTGGGTTTTTTTGTTTTGGTTTGGTTTTTTGTTTGTTTGTTTGATTGTTTGTTTTTGACAGTTGTGTTTGCTTCTTTCTTAGACCTATGGGCTGTCTAGCCTCTAGTAACTGGTCATTCAGGCAGTGTCGGGTGTGGGCTCCCTTACATGGCATGGGTCTGAAGTTGGACCAGTCATTGTTTGGCCGCTCCCACAATTTCTGTGCCATGTTCACCCCATCTTGCAGGCAGGAAAAATTGTAGGTCTAGGGTTTTGTGACTGGTGTCCCAGTCCTTCTACTGGAAGCCTTTCCTAGTATTGGTCTTCAGGTGTATTACATTTCTTGGGGCCTATTGTGAAAGAATTATAGGCTTCATGAGGGGGCATATTGCCTTGGTCGTTTTGGTGGTTTGAATATGTATGGCCCCCATAAACTTATGTGTTTGAGGGAGTGGCATTATTAGAAGATGTGCCCTTATTGGAATAGGTATAGTCTTGTTGAAAGAAATGTGTCACTGTGGAGGTGGACCCTGAGTTCTACTAGGCTCAAACTATGCCCTGTGTGAAGCACAGTCTCCTGCAGCTGCCTGTGGATGAAGATGTAGAACTATCAGCTCCTTCTCTAGAACTATGTCTGCCTGCATGCTGCCATGCTCCTCTCCAGGACAACAATGAACTAAACCTCTGAAACTGTAAGCCAGTCCTAAATTAAATGTTCTCCTTTATAAGAATTGCCATGGTCATAATATCTCTTCACTAAGACAGCTGTTCATGTTTGTATTTTTGTGCTAGGATCTAGGTATATGAACTTAATAAATATATCTATATTATTTCTTGGTGGTCATGTTTTTGTTGTATAGGTGTTCCGTTATTTGGTGCCTGTTGCTCATTCTGGATCCTATGCAAGTGTGGTACCTGTGGTGTCCCTGGCAAAGAGTGCTGTATGGATGGGTGGGTGAGGGACAGAAAAGAATAAAGATGGTCTTCTATGTGTAAAATCCCAGAGGGGTTAAGGATACTGGAATCTATACCAAGAATTAGACTTCCCAGAAGATGGAAGGAGGTGGGAGAGGAGCTCCTGTAGGACACAGAGTGCTACGGGACTAAGAGTAAATCCTATGATATTCTGAAGGAGGACAGGAGGAATCCTAAGTGAGGCAGCCCAGTGTAGACTCCACTGAGGGTCCCTGCTAAAAGCTCTTCTGAGGATCAGGAGATAACATCTAGGAAAGGAGGTAAGCTAGAGGGAAGGCATGAGCCTGTAGTCTGGGAAGAGATAAGCTAGTTCCACATCAAGAGGCAGAATCCCCCAAAATGGAGTTACTCCTGTAACATTCCTCCTAGGGTTTGGATTAGTGCATAATGCACTTAGTAAAATGCCTGGAGTACCTGGCTACTGACTACATCTTACCTGATGGAATTACTATGACTACCATTAAATTACATAATTTATGTCCCAGGCCAGAGATGTGTTATATATTAACACATATAAATTACTTTATTCTCATATAAATTTTATGGGACTACCTTGTCTTACAAATCAAGTTTAAGGCAAACCTCATAAGCATAAAGCTTAGAAAAAGCCTTTTGAAATTTTGTTAAGTAACTACAAGATGTTATTATGAATGTTCTTATGTCTATTTTTTCCCTCTCTCTTTGTTCTGTCCCTCTTCAAGAACACATATGGTTCAGTATAAGACGGAAGTTCTTCTGTCTATTCCAATATTCCACTGATCCATTCCTTGATTCTAAGCAAAACAAGTTTGTCATGCCAAAACTGGAAGACAATTGTAGTACTTCTAGGAGTGTAGGTATGAAGAGTTGAGGGAGGACCCTTTAAACAGCTATTTAGGGCACATAGGCAAGTTTCTTCCTTGGTTGTTTTTCCCATGACAAAAAGCAACTTAAGCAAGAAAGAGTTTATTTGGGCTCAAAGTTTCAGATCAGAGTCTATAGTGGCAGAGACATCATAGTAGCAGGAGGTTAAGGCAATGGTTCATATTGCATCCACAGACAATAAATAGAGAATGACAAATGTTACTTTTTACTTTTCCATCCCATTTCTTCAGTTTAGGATTCCACCTAGGGAAGGTGCCTCACACAGTGGGTGGGTCTTCCTACTTCAACTAATCTAATTAGAACAATTCCTCTTTGCTCGGTGATAAAGATGACAACAGAGATTAACTGCCACAACTCCACCCCTTGGCAAATTAACTGCTAAACGCATCACTTTAAATCATAAACTATCACCCTCTTGTCCTCAGTGTCTATCATCATCTCATGTAATACACAATGCATCTTCAAAAGCCTGCACAGTCTTGGTCTTTAGCAGTCCCAATATTTAATGGCCCAAAGTCTACATCTCACTTGAAAATCAAAGAAATCTATTAAATTGAAAGGCAAGTTAGCTACTCCCAGCCTACAATGGAACAGAAATTCTCATTCCAAAGTGAAAGAATCTGAGCATTACAAGGCATGATAAGGCTAAAGGAAACCAAGCTCTAGTAGGAAAATGATCAGATCCTGAAGGTCCATGTCTGCCATGTAGGACTTATGGTAAAACTTTCTGGGCTTCAAAAGGCTTCGGTAACCCTACTCTTCAACTCTTGACCCAGAGGACATATAGCCTCTCTGTTATTTGTGCTCTATTCCTTTCCTGTAGTTTTCCTTGGTGGACCTTCTATAGTCCTTGAGTTACCATCTAGGAGTCTTGATCAGGTTCATTTTCTCTTCCAGTTACTGAATTAAAAGGCAGGGAAATTTTTGAATTCCAGTGGAAATAATGGAGAAATTTCAAACATAGCAACAAAACCAGACAGAATTACCACTTGAAGAGAGGCTTTTATTAGGAATAAGAATATCTGCTTTGATACACTGGTAGGTAGAGTCTTTCAGAGGCCCTCTGTGGTAGGCTCCTGTCCTGTTACTTGTTTGCTCCTACATCCAATGGCCATCCCATTTGTCTTTCTAAGTGAGGATTGATCATTGTACCCTGGGTCCTCTTTCTTGTTTATCTTCTTTAGGTGGATAGATTTCAGTATATTTATCCTTCCTTATAGGTCTAGATAAGTGAGTATATACCATGTGTGTCTTTCTGCTTTTGGGATATCTCACTCAGGATGATCATTACTAGGTCCCATCATTTGCCTGCAAATTTCCTGATTAAACTTCCGGCAGAATTCAGGGAATAAAAAAAAAAGGGGGGGTGTTAATACGACCTGGAGAGAACAGGAGTTCCACAAGGACCAAATATATCTGGGCACAGGGATCTTTTATGAGACTTTCTCCAACCAAGGACCATGTATGGATGCAACCTAAAGCCCCTGCTCAGATGTAGCCCTTGGTAGCTCAGTATCCAAGTGGTTACCCTAGTAAGGGGAACAGGGCCTGTTTCTGACATGAACTCAATGGCAGGCTCTTTGACCTCCTCCCCCACCCCCTGCCCCAGGAAGGAGCAGCCTTGCTAGGCCACAGAGGAGGACTTTGTATCCAGTCCTGAACACACCTGATAAACCAGTATCAGATATAAGGGGAGGAGGTTCTCCCTTATCAGTGGACTTGGAAAGGGGCAGGGAAGAGATGAGGGTGGGAGGGTAGGATTGGGAGGGAAAGAGGGAGTGGGATACAGCAGGGATACAAAGTTAACAAACTGTAACTAATGTTAAAAAAATAAAAATTAAAAAAAGGAATAAGAAAACAGACACATAAGAAGCTCCCTGTCTTCTCAGTCTTGCTTCTTCCATGCCTGTAAAACCAGTACCACATAGAGAGCGCTGCTAAATTCTTCCAGCTTGAAATGTAGTTTGCTCCACTTGGATCATATCTGTATCAACTTGGGAGCCTTCACCCTGAAAGAGCATTTCCCTAAGTAGTTGCCTAACTTCAAGTAGCAGAGAACTCTTCAAGTTCAGGCTTTCTTCCATCAAATGAATTGGAACCTCACAAAACAGAGTTCCAATGCTGGGGTTTCACTTTACACCTTTCCTATTGTTTTAGTATAATGTAGGAAATGTCTCTTTGATGGTGCCAGTTTCTTTAAAAAGTATAGTTGTTCCTGTCTTGAAATTTCCTTGACCAAGTTAATTAATCCATTAAACTTAAATTCAGTTTCATCAAGTTTCCAAGACACAGGAAACTGAAACCAAATTCTTTGCCAAACTATCACATGAATGAGATCTATCCTAGTTGTGGGACAGTCTTAGTTCCTCCTCTGAAATTCATGAACTACAGTGTCCACTGTCCTTGTCTCTCTTGGCATTCTTGTCTCCCCAGCTCCCAACAAAATGGTTTATTAAGCTGAACTTATACCATTCTAGGTCTTTTATAACACAAAGTTCCAAAAGTTTCCAGGTTCTTCCAACAAACCATTTCCAAAGGCCTGCAGATCACATGGTTAGGTTTATCACAATGGCCTGAAGTCTTGGTAGTAGTTTTCTGTCTTGGTTACTTTTCTTATTGCTATAATAAACTGCTAGAACAAAAGCAGTTTAAGAGTGAAGAGGTTTATTTTGGCTCAAAATTTCACAGTTTGTGAAAGGGAAGTCACGGCAATGGGAGCTTAAGCAGTGGACTGCATTGCACCATACCTGGAAGCAGGGAGTAGTGAGTGATATTCTTGTTTCCTTTTCCCATTGATTCCTTTTCCCAGTCTCAGATGCTAGCACAGGGAACAGTGTCATACACAGTGGGTGAATTTCACCACAATAGGCAACCTAGTCGAGTGAATCCCTGCACAATATGTCCACAGGCTCTCAAGGGCCTCTGCATTCTTATCAGGTTGACAATAGATATTTAACTATCACCATCTCTAGGCTTTATTATTGATGCCTGGCTTCCTTATCAAAACTACACTTAGACAACAAAATTTTCTTTTGCCTGCACTGTTTGCAGAGTACCTGAGGCTCCCTGTAGGCATTACTATATTTGGTTTAAGCTGAATTGTCTTAAACAGTTTATTCAGAATTCTTTTATACACTATTTGATATATTTTAAAGAGATACATGAATACAAGATGGATAAAATATTATGAAAGTATTGAGCTGTGTTGAAAATGAAAAAGAGAACTATAATAAAATGTATATGAGATATATTTCAAATTTCTCCAATAATACTGCAAAGGAATTTTGGGGAGATTAAATTAAACAGTTAATAGCTTATGTTAATGAACATAATTCTGTTAATGAGACAGAATTCTAATATAAAAGAGCCTTATAGGTATACTAACCATTTACACATAGGCACTTCTTCTGTGAAAGCTGTGTGTGTTTGTGTGTGTGTGTGTATTTTTTGTGGATGAATATATATATATCATTTTTAAAATTTCTGAAAACACTCTAAATCACGTATTCTCATGCTATGCGTTTTACATGTCGTGAGAGAGGTGGGATGCGTGAGAGGTGAATTCTCCCAATGACTCCTGGCTAGAAAATGAAATCAATGAAAATGTAAACATCCCACAAACCCATGTGGTTAACTACTGTGCTGCAGTGGGCCCACAGACTTGTTTTCTCCTCTTCAACTGATGCCATTAACTCAAAACATAATTGTGCTAAAGATTTACTTATTATTTTATTATTTTTTACTAATTATTTATTATAATTTATTCACTTCGTATCCCATCTGTGTCCCCCCTCCCTGGTCCCAATCCCTCCCTCCTTCCCTCTTCTTCCCCTATGCCCCTCCCCTAGTCCACTAATAGGGAAGGTCCTTTTCCCCTTCTATCTGACCCTAGCCTATCAAGTCTCATCAGGTCTGGCTGCATTGTCTTCCTCTGTGTCCTGACAAGGCTGCATCTGCCAGGGGGAGGTGACCAGAGAGCCAGCACATGATCCAATTTAGCCTTCTCTGACTGCAGACTTGCTGGTTTACTGATCATTTTTCCATGATTTTTTAGTACGTTCTCAAATACTTTTTTCAGTCTAGCTGTATAATGCTTTTATTTATAAATTCTTTTTAAATATGTATTTATTTTTATTAATTATAGTTTATTCACTTTGTATCCCGCCTGTAGCCCCCCTCACTAGACCCCTCCCACACCCTCTTTTCCTCTTCTCCCATGCCTCTCCCCCAGTCCACTGATACTCAGGGGCCTGCTCTTTGATCACCTCCCCCTCAGGGGGGGTTGCAGCCTTACCAGGCCACAGAGGAAGACAATGCAGCCACTCCTGATGAAACATTCTTAAATATTTTTAAGACAACCTTGTGGCTTATTATGTGTATTTCACATAGTAGGACATTAAAAAGATAATTGCCATCCCTCCCTAACAGGAGTCCAACCTAGAAGAAGAATTTTACTTGATTTGTTTTTTGGATCTGTAAGATGGAGGCAGATTTAGCATCTATCCATCAGTAAGTAATAGAAGTAACATTATCATCATCTTTGTTAGGAATACCCTAAGGTACTAAAAGCAGGAACTAAAGACAATCATAGACAAGATTGATTTTCCCATCATAAAGACCCCTTACATGTACCCAGTTCAGGCATTGTTGCTAAGCGATGCTGTCAGGCCACCCTCTCCTGCCTCTGAGCTTCTCCATTACATGTTGTCTCTAATCTCATGGTGGTTACCAAGATTTTGTAACATGCTGTGACTTGTGTAGGAACTGGAGGGAATAAATTTATATAAACTTCCTCTGGCTCGTCTTTCAAGAGACATCAGAATACACCATTTGCATTGCCTCTAGATGTCTACTCTCAAAGATGCTCTCAGTGGATTCATGTGTGAGGTTGGCTACCTAAATGCTTGCCACAGATAGCATTTCCTGGTTGGCACAAGCTCTGCTTCTCTAAAATACTCAGTAAAATACTTAGTATTACTCAATAAAATATTACTCTATAAATACTACTCAATAAAATATTACTGAATAAAATATTTAGTATGTCCTGCCATACTAAAGTCTGGTAATGTAGGGAACAGGGGTGGAACTTGCTTTTTTCCAATTCTTACAGACTCAGTGTTCTAGAGGGAAATATTCAAAACAATTGCCACATCTCCTCTACTACTTTTCTGCTCTGTACTAAACATGGCCTGTTTCCTTACTCTCCTCTCTCCTCTCTGGCAACCTGTTAAGCTTGGACCTTGAAAAATCACTATTAATAATGAGCATAATTAGTATTTTGAAAACTGTATGGGAAAAGCTTCAAAGAATCTATATGAAGTTAGCTAATCAGCTATGAATTGATGCCATTGCTGGAGAGGACAGGTATCCCGTACTGTGGGCAGGCACAGTTCTGTGCAATGTGAGTTTTTGCATAAGCATATATTATTCTAACCTAGGAGACCAATGACAATGTAAGTGGATGGCAAAAACGTTCCCATTAGTGTTTCATGCTTGAGGCAAGATCACCTCAACTCAATTAATCCTACTAAAGTTCTTATTTCTTCTGACCAACATTGTGGTTTGTCTCTAACCTTTTACTGATTTATTTTGATATTCTTTGATAATGAGCAAGTTTGTGTGACTTAGATCGCTCTCATATCAGCTCCTTGGAGCTAAAAGATTCATAAGCATTCTGTCCTTTTGCAAACTGAATTTAATAGCTTGCCCTCTAAAGACATGTCTATGTATCTTAGAACATGCTGGCTTTGCACAAATTTGGCTTGCATTTTTGCTGTAAGGTTTCCACAGCTGTTGATTTCTGGGATGAGTGTGTGTTTGTGTGTGTGTGTATGTGTGTGTGTGTGTGTGTGTGTGAGAGAGAGAGAGAGAGAGAGAGAGAGAGAGATTCTTCAATAAAAATTAAAATAAAGTATATTTCTTCTACAGAGAAACTGGGAAACATCCTAAATATTGTGCATCAGGTTTCACTAACCAATGACTTTATTGATTAATAAGCTAATGTTTCCCAGAGCTCATTCTTTCAGCTAACTCCATACTAGCATATCCACTAGTGATTAGCTTCATCTGACTGAAACAACTGCAAATGTTTCCTAATTCACTCTCCCTGAAGATAGACTATCTCAATATTATGATGACTTATACTGAATATAAGACTGAAATAGGGGCAGATAATTTTGTCAAATTCAAATTAAATTATGATACATGTATTCACAAGGTTTATAAACATTATAAATAAAAACACTGGCATTATTTTGTTTAAAAGTATATCCCAAATTGATCTGAATCTTCTTTTTCATGAAAATCTATTCTAACTTAGTTATTTTATTTGTTGATTTGGGGGAAGAGGGGTGTATTTTTGTTTGTTTCTTTAGCTTCAGTGCCTCAGATGATAAGTTCATGTTTACCCACTGATCCAGTGAATACAGGAAAGAAAACAATCCAGTGTTTGAGGGGAACTACTTCTTTAACTTACAAAGAATAAGAAGTTAGGCCTGATGCAAGTGTAAACCCACAGTGACTATGACAGCTGAACTCAGGAGGAAACAAGGAGGAAAAAAATGTAATTTAGTGTTTAGTGTGAAGAGATGGAATGTTGGGGATTGATAAGGAGAGAGTTGAAGGAGATGAATATATTCAAAATAAATTGCTTCGGTTTGTCTATATAGTGGATTACATTGATGGATTTCCATATATTGAACCATCTCTGCATGTCTGGGATGAAGCCTACTTTGTCATGGTGGATGATATCTTTGATGTATTCTTGGATTCGGTTTGTATTTTATTGAGTATTTTTTGCAGCAATGTTTATAAGAGAAATAGGTTTGAAGTTCTCTTTGTTTGTTGGGTCTTTGTGTGGTTTAGGTATCAAGATGACTGTGGCCTCATGGACTGAGGTTGGTAATGTTCCTCTGTTTCTATTTTGTGGAATAGTTTGAAAGGTATAGGAGTTAGCTAAATTTGCAGACAAATGGATGTAACTACAAAAGATCATCCTGAGTGAGGAAACTCAGAAGCAGAAAGATACATATGGTATATACTCACCTAGAGATGGATATTAGACATATAATATTCAATAAAAATACTAAAATCCACAGTCCTAAAGAACCTAAACAACAAGGAGGACCCTAGGGAAGAGGCTTAATTCTAATTCAGAAGGGCAAACAAGATAGACATTGGAAGTAGAAGAAAACAGGAAACAGGACAGAAGTCTACCAGAGAGGACCTATGAAAGATTCTACCCAGCAGGGCATCAAAGCAGATGCTGAGACTCATAGATAAACCTTAGTCAGAGTGCAGGGAATCTTGTGGAAGAAGAAGAAGACAGGAGCTCCACAAGGAGACCAACAGAGCCAAAAAACCTGGGCCCATGGGGACCTGAAGAGACCGATATTCCAGCCAAGGACCATGCATGAAGAGGACCTAGATATGCTGCTAGATGGAGCCCATATGCAGCTCAGTTTCCAAGTGGTTCCCTAGTAAGGGGAACAGAGGCTATCTCTTTGATCACCTCTTCCTGAGGGGTGAAGCCTTGCAGGGCCACAGAGGAAGACAGTGCAGCCAGTCCTGATGGGACCTGATAGAAAGAGAAGAGGATCGCCCTTACCTGTGGATTAGGGGAGGGGCATAGGGGGAGAAGAGGGAGGGAAGGTGATATTGGGAGGAGATGAGGGAGGGGGCTAAGCTGGAATACAAAATGAATAAATTGTAATAAATAAAAATTTAAAAATACAAAATAAAATTGCTTAAACTTCTCTAAGAATTAATAAAAATATTTTTTAAAAAGTGTTCAGCTATTTGTTGAATTTTGTATGTTATATTCAGGAATTATAACTTCTTCTATTTTTTACCATGACCCTTAGTCAATTTTTGTTATTTTTGCCTATTATTCCATACCTCACTTATTGCATTAATGTGAAGCATGAAAAATTATACATTATAATTCATTACCAATAATTATAATTATTCAAATGCAGCAAAAAATGTTACCACACAAACCTTCCTTTATAAAGGAATTTTAATCCAGCCACACAGCTGCTCTGGCAAGGGATAACATCCAAAGTCCTAGGTCATTGTGATCTAGCTATAATAGAGACATGCTATTAGTACACACCTTTAATCCCAAATAATGCCATCTAATTTTGGGACAGACAAAATGATGAATCAGAGAAAGCTCTGAAAGCCTGAGTCACAGACAGGCTATGTCCAACTCTCACAAAGACAGACAGGAAAGAAAGGCTACTTAAGAGCAGTGCAGAGAAAAGAGAACAGTAGCGGAGTAAAGTACAGTACAGGAATACAGTTCACTCTGTGCATTCAGTGCAGTCAGTCCAGTTCAGTGAGTGGGGACAGTTTTCCAAGCAGAGCCATTCGGTCAGAAACTGAGAGAAACCACTTCGAATCAGTCATCTTGGAGAGGAGGTTCATCCAGAGCAGCTGAGTTCAACCAGCTAGCCAGAGTTCAGATAGTACTAGAAAGACTTTACTCAGCAGTAAGTCTTGGAGGCTGAAAACATTCTAGGCCTAGGTAAGCAGATGAAGGCTAAAAGCTAAAGCCTTCAAGGTCTGGGATTGCAGAAGATTAGATTGTATGGAAGCTAGGAGCTTCCAAGCCTAGGCTAGGTATAGTTAGATACAAAAGCTGTGGAGTGAGCTCAAGCCATGCATGTATTTGTAAAGCATGGGTAGGACTTTCATCTCATTCCTTCACCTGAGAACATAAAAGCAACATTTACATTCCTTGATGTTTTAAACAGATAATCTGAAGTTCAAACACTGAACAGTATACTTTTCCTCACTGCAAAGTTATGTACTATACCTTCATAGCTACTTCAAATATCTTTACTGCTAATGATGATGATCTGGAAGATTCTGAGGTCATCACTATGTCCTGTGTTCTGTGATATGAACATTACATTATTTCTATTGTTGCCAACATTTTACTAGCACACTCTCGCTTATAGATGAGACACTGAGTTTAGGACATGAAGTCACCCACACATGTCTCAAGACTAAAATAATGAACATATCTGGGTTCACTGCTATGACTCGCCTCCATGCAACCTTCAGGTGCTAGGATACTGTGATCAGTTTTGCTGATGTCTGTGAGTGCCTCAGTAGTGTAGGCTGCAAGGGTAATTATTATTTGTGTTGCTACACTGAACAGTGCTTAGGCGAGCATTGCTCAATGTTCCTGGCTCCAGAACCACAAACAAATATGCACCACCACCTGAAAATCTGTGATCCAGCTGAAACATCACCATATAAACTCTAAGCCTAGGTCAAAGTGTCACTATTTGCAGATGATATGATAGTATACATGAGCGACCCCAAAAATTCAACCAGAGAACTCCTTCAGCTGATAAACACCTTCAGCAAAGTGGCAGGATACAAAATCAACTCAAAAAAATCAGAAGCCCTCCTATATACCAAAGACAAAAAGGCTGAGAAAGAAATTAGGGAAACAACACCCTTCACAATAGCCACTAATAACATAAAGTACCTTGGTGTGACCCTAACCAAGCAAGTGAAAGACCTGTTTGAGAAAAACTTCAAGTCTCTGAAGAAAGAAATTGAAGAAGATATCAGAAGATGGAAAGATCTCCCGTGCTCATGGATTGGTAGGATTAACATTGTGAAAATGGCCATACTGCCAAAAGCAATCTACAGATTCAATGCAATTCCCATCAAAATACCAACTCAATTCTTTACAGACCTTGAAAAAAAGATTCTCAGCTTCATATGGAGAAACAAAAAACCCAGAATTTCCAAAACGATCCTGTACAACAACAGATCATCTGGAGGTATCTCCATTCCTGATCTCAAGCTGTACTACAGGGCAACAGTAATAAAAACTGCATGGTACTGGCATAGAAACAGAAAGGAGGATCAATGGAACCGCATAGAAGACCCAGAAATAAATCCACACACCTATGAATACTCGATATTCGACAAAGAAGCCAATTCCATTCAATGGAAAAAAGACAGCATCTTCAACAAATGGTGCTGGACCAACTGGATGTCTACATGCAGAAAAATGAAAATAGATTCATATTTATCACCCTGCACAAAACTAAAGTCAAAGTGGATCAAGGACCTCAACATAAAACCAGATACCCTAAATCAATTGGAAAAAAAAGTGGGGAACAGCCTAGAACTCATTGGCACAGGAGACAACTTCCTGAACAGAACACCAACAGCACAGGCTCTAAGAGCAACAATCAATAAATGGGACCTCATGAAACTGAAAAGTTTCTGTAAAGCAAAGGATACCGTCATCAAAACAAAACGACTGCCTACAGATTGGGAAAGAATCTTCACTAACCCTTTATCTGACAGAGGACTAATATCCAGTATATACAAAGAACTAAAGAAGCTGAAAAGCAGCAATCCAAGTAATCCAATTAAAAAATGGGGAACAGAGCTAAACAGAGAATTCTCGACAGAGGAATATCGAATGGCAGAAAAACACTTAAAGAAATGCTCATCCTCATTAGCCATCAGGGAAATGCAAATCAAAACGACCCTGAGATATCACCTTACACCCATCAGAATGGCCAAGATGAAAAACTCAAGCGATAACACATGCTGGAGAGGTTGTGGAGAAAGGGGAACCCTGCTCCACTGCTGGTGGGAATGTAAACTGGTACAACCACTCTGGAAAGCTATCTGGCGCTTTCTAAGACAAATAGGAATAGTGCTTCCTCCAGACCCAGCTATACCACTGCTAGGTATATACCCAAAGTTTGTTCAAGTACACAAAAAGGACACTTGCTCAACCATGTTTATAGCAGCTCTATTTGTAATAGCCAGAACCTGGAAACAACCCAGATGTCCATCAACGGTGGAATGGGTACAGAAATTGTGGTATTTTTATACAATGGAATACTACTCAGCAATCAAAAAGGAGGAAATCATGAAATTTGCAGGCAAATGGTGGGATCTAGAAAAGATCATTCTGAGTGAAATATCCCAGAAGGAGAAAGACAAACATGGGATATACTCACTTATATAGACCTATAAGATATGATAAACATAATGAAATCTATACACCTAAAAAAGATAATCAATTGAGCGGACATGGGGTAAGATGATCAATCCTCATTTAGAAAGACAGATGGGATGTGCATTGAACGTATGACAGGAGTCTACTGAGAGCATCTGAAAGACTAACTAGCAGTGTTTTCAAAGCAAAGACTCATGACCAAACCTTTGGCAGAGTACAGGGAATCATAAGAAAGAAGGGGAGTTAGTCTGATGGGGAAAGGATAGGAGCTCCACAAGGACCAAATATATCTGGGCACAGGGTCTTTTCTGAGACTGACATTCAACCAAGGACCATGTATGGATATAACCTAGAACCTCCACTCAGATGTAGCCTGTGGTAGCTCAGTAACCAATTGGTTTCCCAAAGTGAGGGGAACAGGGACTATTTCTAACAGGAACTCGATGACTGGCTCTTTGGTCTCCCCACCCCCGAAGGGAGGAGCAGTCCTGTTAGGCCACAGAGGAGGGCTTTGCAGCCAGTCCTGAAGATACCTGATAAAACAGGATCAGATGAATGGGGAGGAGGTCCCCCCCATCAGTGGACTTGGAAAGGGGCACTGTGGAGATGAAGGAGGGAGGGAGGGAGGGACTGGGAGGGAATGAGGGATCGGGACACGGCTGGGATACAGAGTTAATAAAATGTAACTGATAAAAAAAAATAAAATTAAAATAAAAAAAAATAAACTCTAAGCCTAAGCTCTGGGACATTCACAGGCATTATAAACGTGGATTGCAGATGAAGAAATTACATGGACTAAAGTGTCTAAAACAGTCTCTATTGGACCAGGAAGAAAACCACTGCTGAATGTTAGTATCCTCTGAGCCAAACAATCACCATATTGAGCCATTTAGCTGTGCCACTGGTATAACACCATCCCAGGTGGACTTGGCAACTCTTCATACCACTCACAGAGAAGCGGGGAGGCTCATCTCAGTACTCAGCAGCTCCTATCACCTGCTCTATGCAACCATAAGTGTAAGAGGCTTCAGGGCAGTGCTAAAACATAGAATAAGGAAGACTAGTATATAAAAGTTACCTTTATCCTCTTGTTTCAATTGTCTCAGAAGCTTACTGCCTCCTTCTGTAATCTTGGCCTAGCCTTTGAAGCTTCTAGCCTCTGTACATTCTAACCTAGGCCTAGAACATTTTCAGCCTCTGAGACCTACGGTTTAATAAGCTTACTTTTTCTAGTTGCTCAAACTCCTCTCCCAACTAACTTATTAAATCTGTGTTCTCCCTCAAACTCTGAATTATTCTGCTTGGACTCAAACTAACTCAAGAAATCTCTTCTAATATCCTGACTCCTTCTCATTCTCTGGCTCATTCATTCTTCACTTGAGTTCTATCTATCTATCTATCTATCTATCTATCTATCTATCTATCTATCTATCTATCTATCTATCTTCAACCTGTCTTTCTATTACTGTTCTGGTAAAAGTGCCTCTTCTCTCTTTCATTGCCCCTTAAGTAGCTTCCATTTCTTCTCTCTTCTTGTAAGAGTTGGGTGTATCCTATTCTGTCAAGTCTTTCTCTGATTCATCACTGCCTCTGCCACTCTATTAGACATCACTTTCAAACATAGGTACAATTATCAACTGTGGACACACTAAGGCAGTCCCATATCCCATACCTGGGATTAAAACAAAAACATATTTTGATAACATAACTGAGTTTTTAAAGACACCAAAAGTTTTCATTACTGGAGGGCCCTATGATTGGGATGCAAAGTGAATGAATAAATAAATAAATAGATAAAAAAATTTTAAAGTTAACTCCCTAGCAGCAAGCCATAAAAAAAGATAAATAAATGAGATACCTACCAAAAATTTGTAGCAGTAATGTTAAAGTAGCATAAAGAGATTTAAAAGAATACATACTATCGGTGAAACCAAGAAGATATTAATGACTTTGATAAGCAGCTGAACAGTGGATTACTGAAAAGAAGCCAGAGGTGAAGAAACAATATATTCAAAATCCTGAGCACACACAAAAAAGAAAGCTAACAACCAAGGACTCTTTATCCAGCAAAACTACCCTTTACATTTGAAGAAACCAAGTCTTTCCAAAACAAGAGAACAATAAGGAAATTCAGTACCACTAATTCAGTCTTTTAATAAATGCTTAGGGTAATCATATTTAGAAGCAAAAGGATGGCTAAAGTGTGAAAGCACATAAGAATACAATGTTCTTGAGTATAGCAAATGCACAAGAGAGAAAGACATAACAACATAAGTAATGAAGAAGCCACAAACAAGACACAGAGAAAAGGTATAAGATGTACAAAAGAAACACAAAATTTTATTAAATGACAGGAAAAATTTTAAATGCAATTTTAAAAAATATTGAATTAAATGCTACCGATATGACACTAACTTCATTTTCAAACAGACACACATATACTGAAAGTAAGGGGATTGAAAACAGAGTCCATAGAAAAATAAATGTAGCTATACTTATATTTGATTATACAGGCAATAGGTTGAAACTGTTAAATAACAGTATAATACTTAAGGCATTAATTTAACAAGGTAGGTAACTGTAAACTCAAATGCATCCAATGTGGGAAGAATCACGCATATGAAGTAAACATCGCTAGATCTGCAGGGAAATATGGGTTATAATGTGTTATATATAATTGAGAGTTGAAACATTCTATTTCATTATGAAAAGATCCTATATATGGAAAAATAAGATCAGAAACATTAGTTACCATATTTTTATTTAATGGCTATAGAACACATATTCTTCTTGTCAGAACATGGAAAATTAAGCTAAAACAAGTCTTCAAAAAATTCAAAATAATCAAAATTATAGCATGTAGTACTCTGACCGAAATGGAATAAAACTAATAATCAACTAAAGAGCTTCTGGGATTTTACAAGTATATGTTAATCAACTAAAACTCTCTTGTACTAATAGAGAAATTAAGACATAAATGAACATGAAAACATAGCATGTCAGAATCTATAAAGTATAACAAAAGTAGCCTGAAGGAGCAAATTTACAGTTGTTTTCACTAAAAATTAGAAAGATTTCAAAAAATGATGGTACAACTCAATGAATTAGCTTAAGGAATAAAATAAAAATTGTAGCATAAGTAAACAAAATTGATGCTGTCATGCAACTCAGAAGATCAAGAAAATGAATCATTTTGGAAAAAATTGGCAATGTTCACAAGTCACAAAGTAGGCTAGCAAGAGGAGAGAGAAACCTAGGTAAAGAAAAACACAACTATAGGCTGTAGGTTTTTGTCCTTTTGGCAGTGTCCTTCACCTTACAGAAGCTTTCACTTGCTTGAGGTCCCATTTAGTAATTGTTGATATTAGTGCCTGAGCTGTTGGTATTCTGTTCAGGAAGTTGCCTCCTGTGCCAGTGTGTACAAGGCTATTCCTCACTTTCTCTTCTATCAGATATAGTGTATCCAGTTTTATGCTGAAGTCTTTGATCCACTTGGACTTGAGTATTGTGCAGGGTGATACATATGGATCTATTTGCTTTCTTCTGTAGACAGACATCCAGTTAGACCAGTACCATTTGTTGAAGAAGCTCTCTTTTGTACATTGTATAGTTTTGGCTTCTTTGTTATACGATATGATAAACATAATGAAATCTATACACATAAAAAAGATAATCAATTGAGCGGACATGGGGTAAGATGATCAATCCTCATTTGGAAAGACAGATGGGATGTGCAGTGAACATAAGACAGGAGTCTACTGAAGGCATCTGAAAGACTCTAACTAGCAGTGTTTTCAAAGCAAAGACTCATGACCAAACCTTTGGCAGAGTACAGGGAATCATATGAAAGAAGGGAAGTTAGCATGATGGGAAAGGATAGGAGCTCCACAAGGACCAAATATATATGGGCACAGTTTTTTTTTTTTTTCTTCTTCTGAGACTGACACTCCACCAAGGACCATGTATGGATATAACCTAGAACCTCTGCTCGGAAGTAGCCCGTGGTAGCTCAGTAACCAGTTGGTTTCCCATAGTAAAGGAAACAAGGACTATTTCTAACAGGAACTCAATGGCTGGCTCTTTGACCTCCCCACCCCTCAAGGGAGGAGCAGTCCTGTTAGGCCACAGAGGAGGACTTTGCAGCCAGTCCTGAAGATACCTGATAAAACAGGGTCAGATGAAAGGGGAGGAGGTCACCCCCTATCAGTGGGCTTGGAAAGGGGCAGGGTGGACAGGAGGGAGGGAGGGTGGGAGTGGGAGGGAATGAGGGAGCAGGATACAGCTGGGATACAGAATTAATAAAATGTAACTGATAAGAAAAAAATAAAAATTAAAAAAAAAATCAAGTGACCATAGGTGTGTGGGTTTACTTCTGGGTCTTCAATTCAATTCCATTGGTCACCTGTCTGTTTTTTTTTTTGTTTTTTTTTTTTAACCTGTCTGTTTTTATACCAATACCAAGTAGCTTTTATTGCTATTGCTCTGTAGTACAGCTTAAAATTAGGGATTGTGATACCTCAAGAATTTCTTTTATTGTGCAGGATTGTTTTAGCTATTCTGAGTTTGGTTTTGTTTTTGTTTTTCCATATAAAGTTGAGAATTGTTATTTCAAGTTCTATAAAGAACTTGTGTTAGAATTTTAATGGGAATTGCATTGAATCTATAGATTGCTTTTGGTAAGACAGTCATTTTTGCTATGTTTATCCATCTGATCCATGAACATGAGAGATCTTTCCATCTTCTGATAACTTCTTCAATATCTTTTTTAAGAGACTTGAAGTTTTTGTCATACAGGTCTTTCACTTGCTTGGTTAGAGCTACTCCAAGATATTTTATATTATTTGTGGCTTTTGTGAAGGGTGTGGCTTCCCTAATTTCTTTCTCACCCCATTGATCATTTGTATACAGGAGTGCTACTTGTTTTATTGAGTGAATTTTGTGTCCAGCCAGTTTGCTGAAGGTGTTATCAGCTGCAGGTGTTCTCTGGTAGCATTTTTGAGGTCACTTATGTGTACTATTATATTTTCTGCAAATAAAAGTACTTTCACTTCTTCCTTTCTAATTTGTATTATTTTGATCTTCTTTAGTTTTCTTATTGCTCTAGCTAGAACTTCATGTACTATATTAAGTAAATATGGAGAGTGTCGATAGTCTTCTCTTGTCCCTGACTTTAGTGGAATTGCTTTAAGATTTTCTCTATTTAATTTTATGTTGGCTATCAGTTTGCCTGTGCTGTTGATGTTCTGTTCAGGAAATTGTTTCCTGTGCCAAAAACGACCCTGAGATTTCATCTTATACCCATCAGAATGGCTAAGATAAAAAACTCAAGTGACAATAAATGCTGGTGAAATGTAAACTTGTACAACCACTTTGGAAATCAATCTGGCGCTTTCTCAGACAATTAGGAATAGTGCTTCCTCAAGATCCTGCTATATCACTCCTAGGCATATATCCAAAATATACTCAAGTACACAACAAGGACATTTGTTCAACCATGTTCGTAGCAGCTTTATTCATAATAGCCAGAACCAGGAAACAACTCAGATGTCACTCAGTTGAGGAGTGGATTCAGAAATTGTGGTACATTTACACAATGGAATACTATTCAGCAATTAAAAACAAGGAAATCATGAAATTTGTAGAAATTTCCCAAATGGTGGGAACTAGAAAAGATCATCCTGAATTAGGCATCCCAGAAACAGAAGGAAACGTGGCATATACTCACTTATAAAGGGATACTAGACATATAATATAGGATAAACCTACAGAAATCTGTACACTTAAATAAGCTGAGCTAGAAAGAGGACTCTGCAAAAGAGGATCAATCCTTACTCAGAAAGGCAATTGGGATGGACATTGAAAGAAGGAGAAAACAGGAATCAGGATGGGAGCCTACCACAGAGGGCCTCTGAAAGATTCTACCCAGCAGTATATCAAAGCACATACTGAGACTCATAGCCAAACTTTGGGCAGAGTGCAGGGAATCTTAGGAAGGAAGGGGGAGATAGTAAGACCTGGAGAGTACAGGAGCTCTATAAGGAGAGCAACAGAACCAAAATATCTGGGCACAGGGCTATTTTCTGAGAATGATACTCCAACCAGGGACCATTCATGGACATAACCTAGAACCCTTGCTCAGATGTAGCCCATGGCAGCTCAGTATCCAAATGGGTTTCCTAGTAAGGGAAAGAGGGGCTGTCTTTTACATAAACTCTTTGACTGCCTCCTCCTGATGGGGGAGCACCCTTGCCAGGCCACAGAGGAGGACAATGCAGCCAGTCCTGATGAGACCAGATAAGCTAGTGTCAGATGGAAGGGGAGAAGGACCTCCCCTATCCATGGACTTGGAGATGGGCATAGGAGGAGATGAGGGAGGGAGGGTGGGAAAAAAGTGGGGTACAGAGCTAAGCAGAGAATTCATTCTAGAGGAATATAGAATGGCAGAGAAACACACTTAGTCATCAGGGAGATGCAACCACTGTCTTTTAATATATGCAAAACATTAACTGAAAAGCTCAAATACAAGCCTATTGTGGTGGTGCACGCCTTTGATTGCAGCACTCAAATAGGCAGAGGCAAGGGTATCTGTGAATTTTAGGCCAACCTGGCCTACAAAGCAAGTCCAGGACAGCCAAGGCTACACGGAGAAAACCTGTCTCAGATAAAAACAGCTGAAATTTAATACTAAATACAACAAAATAAAACTCAACTAAATACAACAGCTAAATACAACTCAAACTACAGCAAATATTTAAATGTACAATCTATATCCACAAATCTATAATACTACAAAATAACACA